>NW_027412532.1:22903922-23503922 GCF_025532065.1 Leptinotarsa decemlineata
TATTTTAAGGTGAGTTATCAATTTCAGGAATCCATTTACTGCCATTTGACGAGTTTCTATGGACCTTAAAAAACAATTAACATATTTTTTAACAATTTGGGTGAACTTCAATGGGCTAATACCATGCTGGATATTGAGTTATTTATTTATTTATTTATTCACGGACTTGCCATTATACAATGAACAATAGTGTGATTGAAAAAATGAACAATTGAATAATAATATAGAATATCAAAAAACAAATATCAATTAATTATTAATAATAATAATCAGCAGTTTCTTCATAGTAGGTCAATACGTTTAACCTGATTTTTAAAAGAGTACAAGGACGAGTCAAACAAATCAATATAGCTGCTATTCTTATTTGCTAACTTAAGCATTCTAGTGATGGTTTCATTTAAGCCATAGCTAGTAGAATGATAAGGAACTTTAAACAACTCCAACACTCTGGTTCTTCTTGAATTTACATTGAAGTTAATTATTTGTGTTACAACTGGACAGTTCATATCACCACGTATAACTTTATGAAGAAGTCTTAGATCAATTTCATCTCAGTGGTGCTCCAAAGTAGATACATTCAGAAGAAGCAGAATGTCTGAGTACTCATAGTCGGACCTCAGATATTCGAGCTTAAATGCACATGATCTCAGAAATTTATTTTGTACTTTCTCAATCATAGATATATCTGTCTGATATAGAAGACTCCATATCACACAATTATTTTCCAAGACCGAGAGTACCAAAGAACAGTACAATATTTTAAAGGTATTTATAGAAAATTTATCTATGTATCGTTGAACAAATCCCAATAATTTGAGTGATTTAGATATAATGTGATCAATATGACCTTTAAAGGTTACTTTGCTATCCGACAAACATTTATCAGGATATCTCACAGAGGTTAGTCTATCAGATGTTTCTCGTTCATCCAGCAGCTGGAACATGCTGAAATTATTCAAGTAGATCACCTACAGACCGATTTTGAGGTAATACCTCTCATGTGTACAGGAAAGATCCACCAAACAGCAAAGTGCCTGGGAATCGATTAATTTCGAGACAGCTCAACTGCATGTCTTAGAAATGAATTGTAAACTAGTAACAGATTCATCTCGTGAACAAATTCCCAAGTGGGAAAGAAACATCTCATGTACAAATCTATGTTAGAGTATTGAAATTCAATCAATCAATAACTATTATCATTTGCAGTATATATTTTAAATTATTCCATTCCTGTGACTTTAGTAACCTGTTTGCTGATGATACAATGTTATCTATTTCACTTAGTAGATAGCGCTATCAACAAAATGAACAACTCACTAGCAACAATTCATTCCTACCTAAATAACAATATACTTAAACTTAATAAAACTAATTATCTACAACACATAAGATTAAATATGCTTATATGGACCAATATATATTTTCAATAAACGGTGAAAAAATCACATTTGTAAACGAGATTAAGTATTTGGGTTTCATGCTAAGTTACACTTTTTTTTCAATGCCCATTTCAATTATATTTACAGAAAAATTGCGAAAAAGATATATTTATTTACCAGAGTCTCATCTTTATACTCTAGGTCCTAAGTTAACAGATTAAAATACAAATTATTCAACCTCACTTTGATTTCTGTGAAAGTATATTATATTTTTTTGACGCTACAATATTTCAAGTCTACAGAAATTGCAGAATCAAGAAATCCATATAACCTTAAGGAGTAACTGGTATGTGAATATCACGGAGATTATACATATCCTCTAATGATTTTAATTTTTAAAGTCTTGAATGAGTTGATGACAGAATATTTTAATGACTTTATTGTTTTTGAATCTCTATAATTCATAACCATCAAACAAGATGAAATACAGGACAACTTCACTTACCAAAATACAATCTTACTAAGTCAATGAAATCATTATTTTATAAGGGTTTGAAAGAATACAATGAACTACCTAATCACATAAAAGATGCAAAACAATTAAATTCAAAACTAGACTTGTTATGCATATAAGATATAATCACGAATATTTTATCCAGTATTATTATTATGTATCTAGTTATGTTTACACACCTATGTACATGTTAATAATATCTTTTTTTGTTATTGATTTTTTTCTATGTTCAATTGTATGTATATTAGGATGAGTTTCCTATTGAATAGAGATTAATTAATTGATTCATTCATTCATTCATTCAATAGTGAAGTCTAAATATAATCTATAATTACTTTAGTGTACTAGGGATATTTCTAATGAGATAATGTCAATTCAATGTAACTCAAACTTTAATTATGAAAATCAGGTACTGGTTCATAGTGTTTTTTGTCAACACAGCAAAACTGAAAACTTGAATATCCCAAAACCAACATCTCGGAGTGTGAAAGGTGGAAAAATCATCTCCTAAAAATCTGAAAAATACTGACTTCAACTTCAGCTCCTAAAATGGTGTATCCGACTTTCTCTAAATTATAAAGAAATCACTGATATTTTTGAGGTTTTCGGGAAAGTTTCTTGTCATTAATTAGTAATAGATGAAAAAGTTCCAGAAATAGTTTTTGTTGATTCACGTTCAGAGGTGGGCGTTCACATATCTTCCCTATTGAGCAGATGTATTAGTTAATCTCACCTTGAATAGAGAGCTTTCCTCAAAAGAATGATAAGGTGGTCTCTTATTGTAGGTGATACTTTTGTCAAAGGTATGAGGGCATCAAGTAATTGATTAGCCACAGGCCCTGATACTTGAACAAGACAGTCAACCAGTTCCACTATGCAGCTTTGATTTTCCAACATGAGCAAAGGTGAAGTTTTTCCCAAAATATAAAGACATTCTGAAAAAAACTGGTTCTAACTTTTTCATTATTCATACAGGCAATCGAAATAACTAACCGATATATTGTGAAACAGTTTGTCTCGTAACTATATGGTTACTCAAAGTTTGAAGGATGGAAAGAGCAATCAGCCTTTTCCTTTTAATAATTTTCAGCAAAATCATATTGCCCAGATTCCATTGTTTTTCAGCTATCATATCCCTTCCTAATGCAGAACCTACACCAAGCAGCGCAAAGCCAAACTTAACTAGGGCAGAAAGTACTAAATCTCTATCATGTATGCTGTAACATGGTAAAAATGATTACTGCCTACAAACAACTGAAGTAAAAATATGTATAAAGAGAAACAACACTACAAACTCCACCAACAATAGTAATTTGTAGCATTGATGAATATAAGACGAGACAAATCCAATACAATAAATGGCATCGGGTACAATCTTTGTTCAAGAAAGTTGTAAAATTGGAAATTAGTCACTTTTTAACCAGGGTATGTCCTCAGTATCCTCTATTCATACTATGAATTACTATGACCCCAGAAACTAATGTTTGAAATTCAACATATATTTTTTACAAACCTGTAATTCCAATGTGCCCTCATTTTTCCTTTTTCCTCCTATTTTTTTATTAACTTCTGGCACACTAATAATTTTTATACTTCATTATTTATTTTTCAAATTTTGGATAATCGTCTTTGCATTATTATAATCAGCATATTGTAAATGGTATTAATAGATGAAGATAAATAACAATGAAAATATAAAAACCAAAGAAATAACTTTTGAAGTCTGATAAAAAAAATCGAACACCTCTATTGAACAAGAAATACACTCAGAAAGCAAATAATTTATATCTGGTTAAACTGATATTTTTAAAAATGAAAAATATTATTTATCGACCAACTTTTTAATTAACCTCGATAAGTTACTGCGTAAAATCAGAATATTTTTTTACAAAGAAAAATGTTCTATTTATCAGTAACTTATATTTAATAATTTCGCTTATCAAAAAAATTACTAAGAAATCATACAATATTTATCTTAACGTTTCCGAGGCTAAAATCTGCCTCCGTATTCAGAAATGAAGAAAATTCAAGTTTATATGC
Organism: Leptinotarsa decemlineata; assembly: GCF_025532065.1. NCBI lineage: Eukaryota > Metazoa > Arthropoda > Insecta > Coleoptera > Chrysomelidae > Leptinotarsa > Leptinotarsa decemlineata. The sequence continues at coordinate 22,907,856 of NW_027412532.1, forward strand.
AGTTTTTCCTTCACTGATTCTTTTTATTTCTCTACTTCTTCAACAGATGTCAAAGGAGTTTTGAAATATGCCATAGAAGGTCGATAAAAACTGATTTTCCTTCACAAAAAATGAATTTTGAATAAATTTTTGTTTCAGGGCAATCTTACCTAAAATGAATGACTTTGGACAGTACATCTTCGGGTTTCGGACCAAACGGTACCATTTCTCGAAACCAACAAGAATGCACCCTTTTTTGTTCCTCATTGTATGATCTTACAATACAAGGCCTAACGATTTCGAAAACCGTCTCTTCATAATGAGGAATACTAGAAATAGTAAAGAGTGTCATCAACTGAAATGGGTGTAATACAAATTCTGGACTCCTTAGCATATTTCTCAGAGAATTGAGATAATCTTTAATACATTCATAACCAAGTGCTGCTGCGCTGTGGATGTGAAACAAAACGGTACTTTCTGCATCTATTGTATCTTGATTACTTGTACTCTCTGTAAAAAGAAAAACATTATAACAAGGCCATTCAGAGAGGTCATAAAAATACATGAACATAAGAATAATTTCAAAGAAGAAAGCTTAAACATTAACAAGATATGGATACCGGCACTTCATAACACAGAGATTCTTCTAGTAATTGAGGAGTGATAGGACTAATCAGGTACAATAGCGGTCGGCCATCCGACACGCAGCAAAGTAAGCACTTCGACCGTTGCCACATTGCTTTTGATAATATCTGCCGCCGTAACAGGCAAAATGTTAGATATAAAAACGTACCACGGCCAATAAACCCGAAACAACGGACAATTTATTATACCAATACTAATACTAGTGAAGTGTGGATAATGTAAACTTACAGGAAGAAAGTACAAAAAAATTACCAATTGCATTAAAATCCATTGTAGATTCAGAACTGTCTTCATCCACCTTGGAAGTTGAATAAATCCGTACTCCGAAGTAATTTTGGAGTCTCAAAAACATTGATCTGCCATTTTGCTGTTTACATAGTCTCAACAACTGGTAAATGAAAGCTGGTATTTCTTGCGCCGTTAGCTTTTCTATATAAGTTCCCAACTTATTGACAACTTTCAGATGTTCTTCTTTATTGAGAGGCATATCACTAATTAAATATTATAAGAATTATCACCACAAACAAAAAATATTTCTTTCTTACATAAAGGCAGCTGCAAGAGTTGTTACTACATTCGGGGACCACGAAGACATGCACAGTGTGTTAATAAAATCAGTTTTGTATTCCTGACCAGTATAATCCAATTCTTCATATGTAAAATCTTCTCTGTCAACTAAAACGTTTAATAACTCCGGTAGCATTTCTTTCCACCTGGAAGAATGTCTATTGTTATGAGATATAATTGTTTGTTACATAGTCTACCTCTGCATTATTAATAATGAGAGACTACTACAGAAAGCAAAAATTAAAAAAAAAAACAATAAAAACCCTTTAGGAAAACAAATATTATCTACAGATGTTTGTTCAAGATGGAAATTGGGAAACATACATTGGAAGCGTCTACTTTCATTTATGAACAATGAATTATAGTTACATAACTTTTACATTAACAATAATTTTTCTTCACTTTTTATACTGGAAATTAAAGAAATGTCACACAGGGAAATTATATACTTTGGAAGAAACAGATATTGGATGATCTACATATTTCCAGAAAGTTTTTATCGCTCTTCATCAGTTTTTTCCTTTTTTTTGAAAGTTCATATTTTTTTTTATATAATGGAGGGATAGAAAACGAAAATGTTTTTTTCAATGCACGTGTGATGTGTGCCACATATATACCCATGACATGACATGACAACTAGAGAACATAAAACTTTGAATTCATAGTTTCTTGTTAATTACATATTTCAAATATTTTGAATGTGACTTTTGTTTAGGGCAGCTGAGCCTAGAGCAACGAGGCATTTAGTAATTTTCTAAATTTCCAATAGGGAAGGTGGAATAAAAACTTGCTGGTTTTATACTTTCCATCAATACATAATATACAGTGTTACCATTAAAGTGCGCACCATATGGGAAACTTTTTTTTCGAAAAGTTTCAATGAAGTTCAACTTCGGCACTTGTTTGTGCTTTAAATTTAACATAAAATGATGCGGCCAACTGCGACCCACTGACGTACAGTGTTTGTCAAATTCAACTTTTGTTTTGAAAAAAATTGAAAACGTGCATTTCTAGATCGAATTTAACAAAAAGTTATTTGAAAAAGTTGTGTCTACGGCAATTTTATACCCATATGTCAAATTTTATGCAACTAGGATAAAGTTAACGTTTTGCTTATTTTTGACAGATATCCCCTTTATTTTAAAAAACAAGTTCGGTTAATTGTCATCAATTCATGTATACATAACAAACTCATCATGGAGTTTAACTTTTCTGATAAATTTTTACTCATATGGACATTTTTAGAGAGGAATTGAAAATGTGCTATAAAAATTTCAACATGAATGGTGCAAAGTTTCAATTACTTGGCTATTTTCTTAAACAAACGTCAGTACCTTCAATTTTGAAAAAGCAGACACAACTCAAAAACTGCAATAAGTATTAATAAAATTACTAGAGTTGAAATTACATTGAAATTTCAATATTCAGTATTTACAGATTATTTATAAACACTAACACTAACACAGCAAGTAGCTAACATTATTAATGAACGGCATCCAGGAAAAAATGTTCAACATACTACTGTGTCAAGGATAATGTCGACATTCAGAGAAACAGGATCCATAGCAAATCAATTTAAGAAAAGCACACTCCAAATAAATATGATGAGGAGGCAAATCAATTTAAGAAAAATCACACTCCAAGTAAATATGATGAGGAGGCCCAACTTAACATTTGCTTAAAAGTTATTGAACCAAGCAAACGAGCATAACTGATATTATAAAAAATACCGATTACAAGAGAGAAAGTGTTAGAAACATTTTATTAAAGTATAAATTTTGGCCTTACAAGCCAAAATTTATTAACACATTAAAAGAACGAGATTTTGATGTCTGTTTGGGGTTTTCATTCTGGTTTCAAGGAGAGAGAGAAGAAAATGTAAAGTTTCCGTATGAATTTTATGGACAGATGAGGACGTTCTATTCAAATGGAATGGTAAGTTCTCAAAATTGCCGATGGTGGGCCCAAGAAAATCCCAATTTCACAGTTGAATGTGGTGATCAGTATTCCTTTAAAACTAATGTATGGTGTGGGATACCTAATGACCGAATAATTCTGAAAACTGAAAACAGCAAATGTCAAAGAAACGCCTCTTTGTGGAATCGACGTACTAAGACGGTGTTTCCAAATAATATCAACTTCAATTCAAATCCAACGTAAGTGACCACTTTTGTACTAACAACAATCTCATAGTGCCTTAAGAATTTCTCTGCAGTGCTTGTGCATATCCATAAATGGAATCAGAAATTACTGGACATCAACGTACCACTATAATACTAATTTGCATATCTTGATATAGCATAGTTTAGGAAAACTATGTACTTGATGATTAATGTTCAAAATACTTCAAACTGCCATCCATTTCTATGGAAAAAATTAAGTCTACAAGAGAGTAAGGTAAAAAAATATTATTTATGTATTTTTAGTTTTTCACTTCTCTGAAATTGAACCACTTTTTGAATGAAAATTTACCTCTTTTGGCCATCTTCTGTTACGTTCCTGGAATCCTTATAGAAAACTACAAACTTTATACAGCTTTGAAAATGTCAATTCAATAACTCAATAATTCAAGCATCTGTCAATCTAAGAGTCTTCAGGAGTAACTCAATTAGTTGAAAAACTATTTGGGTATAATGAAGCTGATTTTGAGTAAACAATAAGATCCAGAAAAGAGAATACCAAGGCTACTCTAAATGAGTTTTTCAATGGATAAACTTTTATGCCGCTTCAAAAATATGTTACTGTCCAGATCGGAAGATTTTTAGAGAAACATAATATGGAATTGATATTCAGGTTAATATCAGAGAGAGAGAGAGAGAGAATCTGAGGTCAGCTAAGGATCACAATATCCTAATTGAAGAATGACAGAAATAGTTTCAATTCATTGGGAAAAACTTTGTGGCTTTCTACTTCTACACAAAGCCTGTTTTTCCAAAAAATATTCTCTCCTGAAAATATTCCCTTTTCAATTCAGCTTCAATTTACTTTTTGAATATATTGAGACTGACGAAGTACATATAGTTGAAATTAGAACTGGAGGTAATTGACACTTCTTGTTGGTGAGACTAGACAAATTATGAAATTATATCATTAGAAAATGCAATCTTCTGATATGTGAGTAGAAATTACCATTTCCTGTTTCTCATGCAGTCAAAATATTCAATTTGAAAATAAAGGAAAGTCTGTAAAAATTTGTTAATGCTATGAAAGTTGAAAAATTAGGTAACAAATCTTTTAATATGAGAGTTGGTTACAGAAAAAAATTATATAAAGTCATCTTAGAGTTCAAACTGACATACTTAATACATTTTCAGCACTCAAAATTTAGAGTAAATTAGTATTCTATAATAACTAACGTGAGGGTTCAGCTTTAGTATTGAATGACAGACTTATGTAAACTGTAAATTACAATAATTCCCTATGGTGGTATATAGAGAATTACTGTAATTTGCAGTAGAATTTATACTAGTACATGAAGGAATTTATGATATTAGTATAGGTTGGGAAACATTATAAGATGAGAACATGCTGACGCTATAACTGTTATCAAAATTATAAAATAATCATTAGTTCTTGTTTCTGAGATTATTACTGTAGATTATAATCAAGATAGTTTTTCAGTCTCATAGTACTACGACTTAAAGAAAATTTTGTGTTAAGAATCCTTAGAGTTGAACTTAGTTGTCATTATATACAGAAGACAGAGGGAATAAACTCTCACCCCATTTTTGTAGACTTTTTTGATTGTATGCATTCTAAACAAAAACTACATAATTTCGCTAAGTGTTCTGACTTGAACTTAGTTAATTCAAGATTTAGTCGATTAACCACTGTGTTAATTCGGGATGGTGGCAGGTCTTTATCTTCTATTTCCTTCAAAACGTATAGAACCAAACATAATCTTTTTTCATGGCATCTTGACGTGTCTTTGAATGATTTGAGGATATAATCCCAAATTTCAGTAAAATTTGCTGTGTTAATTCTTTGTTTGATCAAACTTTGCAGCTAAAAAATAAGATATAAGATTTTTATGAATCATGATTACTTCGTCTTACTTCTTCTTCATTCAATGTAGTCATGAGTGACTCCAATCCATTTTGATCACGCTTTTGAATATATTCTTGAAATTTTTCAAATATCGATACCATAATGAATATGACCAATTTGTTTTTGGAAAATAGGAAAGCCGCCAAACTCAAAGTATTTTGAACAAATGTCAATTGACTGTCAGAGAATGATGTTACCAACAGTGGCCAAATATAGGGAATGCGCTCAACGCATATGTCTTGGTGTCAAACAATTTTTATTTTAACCACCATATTACCCCAATATGAACGTGACAACTAATTGGGAACAGATAAAACTCCGATTTTTTTTGAAACACAAAACTGAAATTTTAAAATTTCTAGACTTGCCAAAATCAAAAAGCATATCTCTCACTCTCTCTCTCTAGATTTTCTTGGCTTTTGCTTCCGTACGGCGCATTTAGCCAGTTCTATTCGGGGGGTTACAGCGTTGTCTGATCGGTGATCATGCTGTAATCCATATTGTTTCTTGGAATATATTCGATTCTTCGGAGACTTGTATCTGTGTATCTTCGTGTGCTAAGGATAAGTGGGCTTAAAAACAGATAGTACTAACAATAGGAATGATTTCAGTTGTAACTGGGATGGAAATGAATGAAACTGAGATGAAATATGAAACATCATAGTTTGAGTTTGTTGTAGTCTATAAAATGAGTTAATATTTTTAATATAGAAAGATTTAAACCATGTAAAATTGTTGTGATACTCATGGGGGCACCAACGCCCTTGAGGATGAGATCATTGTACAAGTCTTTGTTCGGGATCTTATTGATTGGACATTTCAGGAATATGTGGTTTAGCGTTTCTACTTCACCACATTCGCAGTTAGGGTGATCTACAATCTTCAATCTGAATAGATGTTCTTTGTGTACACAATGTCCCGTTTTCATCTGTATTATCGTGGTAATATGTCGCCTATCCATATAAGGGTACTCAAGATACCAGGTGTTTTTAGGGTACTCTGAATGGATTTGATTATACAATTTACCTTTGGATTGTACGTCCCGCTTCCAGACCTGATGGAAAGCATCTTTTATTCGTTGTTTGAAAATGGGCAACAGACTGTGTTTATTCAACTTGATATTCAGTGGAACACTAAGAGATGTGCCAACTTTGGCTAGTAAATCTGCTTTTTCATTACCCTCTATATTAGAATGACCGGGGATCCAAACAAATTTAAATGTAACCTCATTTAATGACGCTAAGTATGCCATTTGTTTTATTGTTTGACTTATGTAATCACTGCGTGCTGTAATAGTACTTGTGAAAATTTTGTCCAATGCGCTTTTGGAATCTGAGAGTATAACATTATTGTTGAAATTAATTTCTAAGCACATCATCATTCCTTGATGAATTGCAGTGAGTTCTGCATCACATATTGATGTAAGGCTATTGAGTCGTGCGGCAAACGAGATATTCTTTTGCGGTATATGAATTCCTATCCCTACTTTATCTTTCATTTTGGACGCATCCGTATATACAAAAATATGATCAAGATTGTTCGCTACGAAGTGTTTCACATTGATGCGACTTGATGAGTCATGTTTTTGCAATTTCAATTCTACCGATTGTACATCATGTATGTATATATCAAAGTGGAAACTAAAGGCTGGAATGATATTGTTCTTGTATATATCCTTTGTGTATGGTGTGATTTTGTCTAGCGCTTTCACCATATAAGGGAATTCTCTGTTCCTCCAGTATCCTTGTTTACTTTTACAAAGATCATGTAATATCTTTAACAAATGTATAACGGGCGAATGATGATCAATTCTATTTATAACGAATTCAGTAGCAAGCCATTCCCGCCTGAATTCTAAACTCATCTCACCTGTTTCTGCTAAAAGTGCCGTGATCGGAGTGGATTTTATTGTTCCTGTTATCGGTCTCAGACCCTGATAGAAGACTTTATTTAATTTATTCAGGTTGTTTTTTGTGCAAGGTTGTAAGAATATTGATCCAAAGTCTAGGTGCGATTTTATTATGCCGTTGAAAGCCATCAGAAGGCATTTTGGGTCTGCACCCCACCATACCTTACTGAAACATCTGATTACATTGATACCTTGACTTGCTCGTCTAATGGAGTTACTTATGTGTGTATCCCACTTGAGATTGTGAGTGAGGGTCACTCTCCCAAGTATTTGATTTCTTTTCTAACGTTAGGCCTGTGCCTATGGCGATGTTGGGTTTATCTTTGACAAATCAATAATTATGAAACCAAATTGCTTCACACTTGTGAATAGATAACTGAAGATCATGTGCTTTCATCCAATCTAATATATTTTGTAATAAAATATTGATGCGAGTTTCAATATCTTTAACACTAGCTCCTTTAGCTAAAAGAACCAGATCATCCGCGTACGCAATAAGTTTAGTACTTGGATGAATGCAAGTACTTGGATGAATGGATCTTATATATATATTAAATAGCGCTGGGCTTAATGGTGATCCCTGTGGTAAACCTCTTGTAGCGGATTCTGGTCCGTGTGTATTATTATCGTTATCTAAAATGAAAGTTTGTCTGTTATATAAGATTCTGAATACCAAATTGGCTAATTCCTCTTCAATCCATTATTTTATCCAGTACTTGTATAAATTATATAAATTGACATTGTCATATATGCGCCTTTGATATCCAGGAGCACTGCGACCACCGTCTGATTCATCCCAAATGCCACTTGTACATAAGTCACCAAATATGCTAGTCCATCCTGTATACCTTTTCCTTTCCTAAAGCCTGTTTGATAAGGGGATAAAATTTTATTATGTTCAATGTGCCATTCAACCTTGTTTTTTATAAGTTTTTCCAAAATTTTCAAGCCGCACGATTGTAATGCGATTGGTCTGTAGTTATTGAAGTCAGTGGGGCATTTATTCTTTTTAAAAAAACCTAATATTAGGTACTCTTTCCAATCTGTAGGTAACGTGTGTCCTCTTGATATATTATTATATAGCTCTAATAATTTATGTTTGGGTATATGTGGTATCTTATCAAACATGACATATGGTATGTTATCCCGTCCTGGTGCAGTGCTCCTGGTGTATCTCATGCTATTGTTCAACTCTATAATATTAAATGGTTTTACCTCTGTCAAAATGGATATTAATTCAAAGCTAGGATTTATATCATAAGTTGTTAAATTTGATAAAAATGTTTCTGCTATATTACTATATGGTAATTTATTGACTATGGTTAGTGGATTATTCCGATTTAAAAAATTTATTAATCATTCTCCATACATAAGACATATTGGTTTCTCTATTGAGGGAGGAACAGAAATTGCGAAACCCAATGCATTTTTTTTCTTAAGAAACCTCCTTGTCCTTGCAATAATTTGTTTTGAAACTATGTATTTATCAATAGTAGGGTATTGCTTAGATACTGAAATAATTCTTTTTCGTTCATCTACTTTCCGGTCACATTCATTATCCCACCATGGGCACATCGGAGTGGTTCTATTATTTGATTTTCTTTTTGGAATAGCTACCTCGGCTACATTATTCATGAGCTCTATGATTTCCTCATATGAGTATTTCTTTTGATTATCCATATTGTCTAATATGTAGCTATGATATATATCCCAATTTGCATTGCGATATATTCTGTTATTCCTGATGCTAGTATGTTCTTTTGCCATTATAGAATCACCAATTGTACACATAGTGGGATAATGATCGCTAAATCCACAATCGATTAAAACTTTCCACGTACATTTAGTAACTAAACTTGCAGATACTATTGTCAAATCTATAGGACTAGGGTTATCTGCTGGATTTTGAAATCGTGTTGACGTACCATCATTCAAGACAACTAAGTCGTTATCCTGCATAACAGACATCAAAATGTTGCTATTGCTATTACTTTTGTTACTTCCCCAAACAGGATGATGTTCGTTCAGATCCCCCATCCACACTAATGCCCCCGAAATTTTGCTCAAAATTCTATTCATTGTATTACATGTTGGAATGTTATTTAACGTACTATACATGTTAATTACATGGATATTTCTGTCTAGGGATTAAATAGATTCACAAGTTTATAAAAACGTATCTCCTTTTTTTGTCCCTGTGTGTCAGTTGTTTTTGTCATGTTAGTGATTAGATTGTGTTCAGATAAGGATTGTAATTCACGGCTTCGAAGTTCATAAATATTAAATTCATTTATATTATCTGCAAAAGTTTGCGAGTTAAAGATATTTTCTACCTCTTTGTCGTTGCTATCTCCATCGTCACAACTTCCATCTCCTATGTTCGCTTTTTTTATAGAGGGATGTTCCTCTCCCCCCCGTATCCAAATCCATTTCCCGAAATCAAACTATGAATGTTATGGATGCTTTGCAAGTTGAGAGAAAAAATAGAATAAGAATAAGCATAATGCACACCAGAATTTTACCTTTTTCTTGCGCCTGGTCTCTTATTGTTGAGATGTCGACACTTCAAGAGTCAAAAAACGAATCTCAAAAAGCATACTCTGGCGGCATTTGGGAGACAAACGTATCGTTACTTCCTTTCAGTGCTGCCACTGTTGAAATGTCTATTTGTATGTACTATATTCGAAAATAAAATGAGCTGAATTGAATAAAATTGTATTGAATTCTTTATGTCAACGATTGACAATAGTTGTCAGAACTACACAGCATACTTATGTCCAGTTCATCTTCTGATAGCGTCTTCTATTGGTGAAATGGGAGAATATTCAGTGCATACCTGTCCTTTATTTCTTAATACCAAAATGAATGACAGAAATACGCTGAATGTACTAGTTTCAGTAATGGAAAACGGTCTAAAACTCAGTTATCAACCTGAAGTGAAGTTAAAAAATTGTAAATATCAACTATTAAACTCGAACGCTCAATATTTACTTTTTTTGTTCCAATTCTAATTTCAACTTTCAAAAGCTTTTACAGGGCCGTCTTTAACCTATTGGGAGGCCCTGGGCATAACATGATAATGGGGCCTATATTGACAGAAAACTATTTAGAATAGACAAAAAAAGTAAATAAACAAGGTTAAATATTTATTTTTATTAACAATCACAGGAAACGAATAGATAAATGTAATATAGTCAACAAAAGTACATAGCGGCGTGGAATAATTTAACAAATACTTTATTAAATTTCATTTATGAAACAAATACAATTAACTAAGAATTGAATATTGTTGCATTAGAGATTGCATTAAAGATAAAAACATATTCATATATTTAATTATATTTTGTAACAATGAATAAAAAAATCACGGTCAGTAACAGAAGTCCCTAGTGGACCGGTCGGGTCCCCATGTTGTTGCAGGTAGCGTGGTTGTAGTGGACGGTTGGAAAGGCTGTTGGACGAGAGTGGAGGCCTCGTAGATTTTAGTCAGTTAGGTTGGAGAGTTTGGTTTCAATTTTCTATATAGTTTCTCGATTGAATTAATAGGTTAATTCAAACATGGAGCTTCATACTTCGCTTCGTTTGCTCAATTTAAATGGAGCGAGTCACACTGATGAGTACATTACTGATGATTTTTCTTTAAAATGTGTATGTGCCTAGCATATCATTATATATTCAAATTTATCTAAGGATGCTGAAGTTTGAAAGCCTAATTTTTGGGCGAGAGTAGAATAGCTTGGCGCGTGTAAAAGCTAGTAAGTTGGTAATTTAGGTTCGATTTCTTTGAATTATATAAGTTTTTTGATAATAAATATTGGTTATCGTTTGGTGATCTGATAGAAACTAGTGATATTGTATTTGAACTGAGGGGGGACCCTATCGATCGCGGGCACTTGCCCACAGTGCCCAATGGGAAAGAGGGATCTGACCTTTTACCAGATTGATACCAGAAAATTGATACTAATCATATAAGTGAAATATATTTTTACATTTTGCATTTCGATTAAGAAAATTATGAAACGTCAAGTTTAAACCATAACACCCTTTAATTTTTCTGAGCTTCATTTTCAACGTTAGTAAAATCATTATATACATCCAAAAATTACACTTCATATTGTAAATCTCAATCAACACAATAAAATTGATAAAATCTCTAAGTAATCAAAGAGATGAATAGATTTAGGCTTTCGCGTCTGATATTTTCATTGTTACGATCTTCATTCGGGTTCGAAGGCCGTCGTGGTTTGAAACTGTATCCTAATGATTCGCTAGCATAAGTGGCTGGCTTCTTCAGAGGTTTATTCATCTTGATGGTTCACCGATGACTAGTGATTTCTAGTTCGTAAGTTGTATTTATGTCCACTCAGGTAGCCCGCCTTTCTTGTTGATGCGTTGCTATTGGCAGAAGTATTATTACCTGTTGATGACATTGCATTGCACTGTGGCCACCTTAGTATCTTTCAGTATGGGACTCCAAATCCGGTTGAGCGTTATCGCCTCCTCTTTTCTGTTGTAGTTTTCTATATATTTATGGATTTCTATGGCTTCTCGTACAACCCGACTGTGGTATCCATGATCGGGTGCAAGCAGTTTCACATCTTCAACTAGTATCGTATGATCTCCTTCACTAAACGCATGTTCTGCTACTGCCGATTTTTCTATTTGACCTAATCTACAGTTTCTCCGATGATCATTCAGCCTTGTACCCATGGTTCACATATTCTATGGGCACGTTCTGTCAGGGTGTTGATAATTCCCGGTTTTGACTCGGATGGTGATGCATGCACTTTCGAACCACAATAAATCCTGTTCCAAAATCATTATTTCAAGCTAAAAAATATTTGGTTGAGACGACAGCTTTCAAAAATTAACTGCTGTGAATTTAGAACATTAGGTACCATCTACTGAGTTGCGCGGTTGGAAGTGAGTATGATCTGAACGGTTCACCAACAGATTTACAACAGTTTGTTAATCGTTGTCAACGCGCATGTCTGTTAAATATTGGTTTCTGATTCATTTGAAATTTCTGATTGGAAGAGCTGATAGTTCAAACTGAAGTTTGGCAACAAAAGCTTTAAAAAAAATCTAATCAAGTGTATTTCTGAAGAGTAAAAGAAGGTTGCAGTATTTTTTATCTCTATTCTATTTACTAATCAACATGGAACTGGGAGGAAAGTAGGTCACCGCAATAATTAATTTGTCTAATTAAAGATGTTCATATTTTAGGTACACTTAAAGAATTCCTAATTTTTCCTTCGCCAACAAATACATAATTTATTTAATAATAATTTTTGCGGGTTATGTTGTTTGCAAGTTACATGAACATAAAACGAAAAAACAGTTATACGAAATACGCATGCGTCGGATTAATGGTTAGAAGATAATCCTCAAACCATTCTGATAGATTTCGAACAGGTTTGAATCTTGGATGGAACAGAAAACTGATAGTTTACTAATGGTTGGAAACTCACGTTGGAACACAATCACATTACTGAATCCTGACTGTCAGAAACTGTTTCTGACGCTGGTTGGAACGAACCTAAAGTAACAAACTAAGTTCTATGGTATATGGTTCTATGGTATTCAATTTGGATAGGGCGCATTCACGAACTGATTTGCATCAGATATACAAGCGTAACGAATGAAGCAGTGTAGCGGTATTTTGCTTCATGTGTAGCGACTTTATAAGTTCATCCAGTTGGCAACACTAAATGAATACGTTCTAACTGTGTTTTCTATGATACTGATTTTCGATTTTCGGGTTGCTTGTATTAATCTTGAAAAATAATAACATAACTATAAACCCCAATTTAGGATATTCTCGTTATTCCGTTACTGCTTTTGCGAAAATTTCAATAATAATAACTTTTATTTTAACGTCTGACTTCAATATTCATGGGAATGATTATTTACCAAGATAGGATTGAAACTGAATTGAAATTGAATTGGAAGACTATATAGATCTCCCCACACAGGAGCCTCGGAAAGTGTAACAGCTATTCAAAAAGTCATTTACTTTAGTATTGGCTGTCCTTGTTTATCTTTCACTGCCTGAACCACTGTGAATGCTGTTCAGAATGTCATCGTCATTTCATCCAGGTTTGGAGACCAGCTCCCCTACCCTTTTGGCTGATTGTTGGTCTTGAGAGGGACCAATGGGTTCATGACTGATTGGTGACGGCATCAGTGCCGCCCTTCACGGGATACCCCTACCTGGCTGGGGTGGGATGGATAAAAAAGTTATTCATCCGTTAACGGGGGACATGACGGCCTCATTCGACAGAGTGTCGGGGCCTTCTATATCGGGAGGGGTCGTCTACAGCATAATCTGTGGCTTCCCTAACTAACGGGTTTTCATGAGTTTCTGTTTTTTCGAAAACTCTCTCATTCCTCGACTGAATGGCCTGCCGAATGGAAGGCAGCTGCAAATCTCTGCTTATGGCTTCATTCCGCACGAACCAAGGAGCATTCACAATCATCCTCATTATCTTATTTTGCAACCTTTCCATAATGGAAATGTTGGACAGAGCCGCTTGTCCCCAGACGCCTGAAGCGTACATGATGACAGGCTTGAACATCATGTTATAAAACGTGATTTTGTTTTTCATACTCATCTTTGATTTTCTGGTGATCAGAGGGTACAGACTGGCTATCCGACCCTCGATCTTAGATTTGACGTACATAATGTGCGGGTTCCAAGTGAGCCTACGGTCTATCAAAAGGCCGAGGTACTTTACCCGTGCTTGCCAGTCAATCTCCCTTCCAGAGATTCTCACTTTTCTGGCCGGAGAAGATAGTAATCTTCCCATGGTTATCGCCTGAGTCTTTTCCGGGTTTACTCGGATCTTCCAATCGAGGTACCAGCGCTCGAGGTCGTCCAATGCAAGCATGCTGTTTTTGGCGAGTACATTGGCTTGGGATATGAGGTTTGGAGCAAACCGGCCATCACATGCCTGCTTCCACGTAGCCCCGCTGGATACGGGAATGACAGAATCACTTGTGATTCTGTTATTGCCTAACTGAATGACATCCCAACGATGGCTTAATATTATGGTGTGTATCCGTGACGAGAGGATGAATAGCACTGAGCCTATCAGCTGTCTCAACAGGCACCCTCTCGTCATAGCATCGCTTTGTCACGGTAATGCGGGGCTCTGCCATGATTGACCTTCTTTTCCTAGCAACTCGTGGGACTTTTATGGACAGAGGAAACTTAAAAATTCTTTCTGACGCGGAGTCTATAGAGGAGATGGATGTCGAGCTTATGACTCCAACTGACCTACCTTCCTGTAAATTTAGATCAGGAGTGAGTCTACAGAGGAGATGGGTGTCGAGTTTACGACTCTAACTGACCTCCTTGTGAATTTAGTTCAGGAGCGAGTCTACAGAAGAGATGGATGTCGAGTTTACGACTCCAACTGACCTCCCAGTAAATTTAGTTCAGGAGCGAGCCCAGAGGAGATGGATGTCGAGTTTACGACTCCAACTGACCTCCCTGTAAATTCAGTTCAAGAGGGAGAGCTTCTCAACTCCCCAATTCCTGATCCAATAACTGAACCTGAAAAAAGGTTTGGTGGTGTAGCCAGGAAACGACTGAGTCGTCTCCTCAAGAGCGGGGTACTTCATAAAACCGCCTTGAGCGGCGTACGCAGAATCTATCTCAGGTCGAGGAACAAACCCTCCATGAGCAGGTTAGCGATCAAGGTGGGAATTTTGCACCTTGACTATCCGACTACCTCATTAATGATGAAACAGCAGAGCATATACTTTGTTCCTGCCCCGCTGGGTACCGAATCAGGTTTAGAGTTCGGCAGAGCCGTACTTTTACCATCTGACCTGAAATACCATTCACCAAATTAATCGGCTTCGTTAATAGTGAATAGGTGTGAGCCACAGTAAACCCCTGCGGGTTGCGGTGGAGGGTCGAATAGACCCAATCACTTTCGACCTAACCTAACCTAACCTAACCTACTTTAGTATTGCCTGTTGCGGTGGATAGGCAAATGTGCTCCCTCAGAATGACCTCCTAGATTACCTGATTTTTCAGATTTTTTGTGGGGATTCGTGAAATCTAAATTATATGTTACAGATTCGCACGCTATTTCAAAGCTAATGGTTAGAATAGGAGATGCTCCTAACGAAATTACCCCAGAAACATTCCATAATGCAAGAAATGAATTTGTATAATGTCAGGAAGTGAATGAGAACAGTTTAAAAACATACTTTGGAATGTTTAATGAATATTCATTGAAATGAACAGGAGTGAGTTTGGAATACAGGTTTTTTAATAATGATATTTATTATTTGTTTGTAGATCCCTAAAACGAATAAGAAACCGCTAATCACTTAGGATATGCTGATCCGATTTCCAAAATTGAAATAGGTACCTATTGAACGAGGCGACGAGTGATACAACACTTTTGTTTTTCTTATTAAAAATTATTAAATATATTACCTAACCTTTTACGTACCTATATTTTTCCGACCTTAATATTTTGTACCGTTCACGGGTTACTATATAGGGGGGGGGATGCGAAATGTCATCATTTTCGAATGAATGCGTATGGCGGACACTGCCATGTGATTGGTCGAATTCATTGTCCAATGATACTGGTTCGTTGTGAAAAATGAACAATAAGCGATAAATGTGAGCACTGGTTGAAGTTTTCCATATTATTTATACACAACGAGATTTATTTGTATCGAAAGAAAGATGATTGTACATGTTTACAGTTCTTGGTGAAGAAGGTGAATGCATCCGAATCATACATACCATCGTCAGGGGACATGACACTGCCCCAGTCATAATTTTTAGTTTGATGATATTATTTCTGCCATCATGAATTTGCGATGGACTTACCCCTTTACCAAGAACAGCTGGTGCTTTTCTGTTAACTTCATATACAGAATATTTTGATGCTTTATTTCATAGTATTTTGGGAACACCGTAATAAATAATTTTTGCACGAAGCATATTTAGTAAAGTACGGTTCATTCATTATGACATTTGTTGTTCCTTTTCGTACAGATAACATAATTACATATAATGGAGAATAAAAATTTTTTCTGATTATTTTGACTTATTACATTATTTTTTTTCACTTTTTTTAATAATTAATAAACTTTAATTTATATTATAATTTTTAAAACATGAGTTGCGGGCTCTTTAACATAGTTGTATGCCTATTGATTTGTGGTTGATTTGTGATTGATTTAATTTCTCAAACTAATTTTTATTCTGTTTAGATCTGTTCAAAATCTGCTTTTTCGTCAACCACTATTAAATAAAACGTCAAATATTACTTGAAAGTACTTTCCACCGTCAAATGTAGATGGTGTAGATCAACAAATATCACACAGATGCTCTCCCAACCCTATTGATATTTCTGGGTGATCTGTATTGCCAGAAAAAATAAAGGACATTATGTACCAAATTGTTGTTCACTTCAGTCCACATTTTTTTACAAGAAAAAATGTAAATTTTCTCTAAAAATAATGGAAAAATAGATCCAAAACGTAGTAGGTCATTATAACATTTCATGAATATAATAGGGAATGTTCGTTTGTAATATAATCCTGAACTGGGTTCAGTTAATATTAATTATATGACAACAATATAATATTGGTTTGAAGTATATGATTATTCACTACATTCATGTAGAACAAGTGTTGAAAAATATTTACCTTTATCAAATTCTCACTCATACTTTAATATGTTTTTTTATTTCATCGAGATTCATTTCAAGAGATACACAACGTGGCAACCACACTTTTTGATTACAAACAATTTCAGGGTGGCCGTCACAATTGTATAATTATTTACCAGATTGATTTGTTATTTAATAAAATTCAGTTTCATCACATAATGTTGTACGAATGACTATTATGTATTCAAATAAAATATATTCACAAGTATTAATAGTATCACAACAGATTAATTTATAAGAAGAGTTTATAAGAAGAGTCATTTCGCTTCTTATGTTAGACATATCTGCATATCCCTTGAACTAGTTTCCAATGTCTTTTTCTGAAGCAGCATTTGTCTCAAAGATGAGGCTTCCTCTCGAAGAGTTAGAACTTGCGCTCTCAAAATAGCGTTTTCATGTTCTAGAATGGTGGCTCTGAGGGCTATCTGGAAAGCATATTCGAAATCAATAGAACGTTATTCAGTAATGGGGGATTTGATAGTTGTTCATTGAATGTGATAAATGCATTATGGATGTTTGAGGATGTTTGAGGATATCAAAATTATTTGTGTAGTTTCTGTAATTCTATACGAATCTAAAAATATTAGTCTACAATATTTACTGAATACCTCTTAACTGAGATTGATTCAGTGGTTAACACTTTCATTGAGTTATAATCCATATGGTGGTCAAACTTATTCACATGGTCTGCTAAAGAGCATATTTCTGGTTGTAATCTACAGTCACTTTTGTGCGAAGTAATTCTAGCATCTAATGATGGCCAAGTTTGGTCAACATATATCTTATCACTGAGTTCAATCTAATGAGTAGGCAGATTGAGACCTTAGAGAGAACTCGCGACGAGACCTGGTGAGTAGGCTGATTGAGGCCCCGGCGTCAAGTCACATCAAATTCTTGAGTATATTAAAATTTCATTTTAATATACTCACACATTTTTGATGAAATGAATTCCCAAAAGTTACCTGTCAAAAATGTTGATAGCGGTTTCATGATTCATGTTCATTTGAATCAGTTAAACAGGTTTAGTGCATTTAATCGATGTAAAACTTTGAAAAAGCTTCCTATGTAACCTTCAACATCTTTATCTTTGAGGAAAATAATCGTCAAAACTGTGTATGGGTTTCTGCCTTATTTTTTAAAGTAATGATACTTTAACATGTCTTGAAAAATACAATCAATCAACACTAGCAAATCGTTGGGCGCATGAAAATCTGAGTGCTATTCAGACTTATAATTTGGACTGTGATAATTGAAATTTCCTTTTGGATATAAGAGAGATAGCTATCATAAAAAACCAAAAACTGAAGATATCTTTATTTTCGAATAATATTTTTATCCTCTCGCAGATTTTACAGCTTTATATGAATAAATATCAAACTCGATCTTTAAGCAAAAGTTTATGGCTATTTCTTAAGTTATTAACTAAATAAATATATATTGTCAAATAGGTACCTACCTGATCTTCTCTCATTTTTCTGGCATCTCGAGATTTTTTGGCTGCTTGATTGTTTCTCTTTCGCCTTTCAAAATATTTGTCATCTTTTTGTTCATCGGGAATAGGTTTCTTCTCACCTCTCTGTCTTCTTGAACCGTAAATAGAAGAACAGGGCGATACAGCAGCTGGACTTCTAGATCCTGAAAATCTGTTGTTATAACCAAAGAAATATAAGAACTAGGAGAGCGAGAGAGTGGGATATGATGAAACAATCTTGTATCCTTCCTAACAGCAAGGGACACCAGGTGGCCTGCGCAGTTTGTTCACTGCTTTTACTTGTATCTAAGATACTCATACAAAAGTGAGTTTACTGCTTGATAATCACAAATATTCACTGATTTCCTCTTTCTATTTCAAGGATATCATTGATCTAAGAATATCATGAAGTTTATAAAATGCAAATTATATTTCAAAAAGAATATTAGGGAAGACCACTCGGTGGTTGACTCATACTTGTACATACATTATATAATTCATCAGAGAAATTAATTTTTCATTGCCATAAGTAGTCACAATTGAATATTAGCTGTTTCATTTATTTTTATAATATAACGGAAAATGGAAAAGTAGCCGGAGTTGATAGAGGATACTATTATTGTCAAAACGAAACATTTTTTTAACATGAATTTCATTAGTTCGGACTTCCATTGTCTAATATTATATAAAATGATTTGAAATCCCTAAAAGAACTAACAATCTCTATATTTTAGGCCATGCCGTACCATTACTTACAAAGATAAATAACAAATCCTGCCGCTTTCATTCACATAACTTCTATTACCCCTTTACTAATAGACACTTGACTGGTATCAGAAACTCATCAGATTCAACGGCTCTTGTTTTGATGGAATTTTCAGTAAATGTTTTTGATATGGAATAAATTGCTTGGCTTAAACATTACCAATCAATTCCTTTTTGATATTCAGGTCAATATCCATTTATGACGGTCAATTTTTAAAAACCTTTTCGAAATAACTTAGGTATTGAGTTTTATAGTGAAGGCGATATCAATCAGAATGATGGTGTACCTAATTGTTTATATAAAAAAAGGTATAAGTTATCACCATGAAGTAGTAAACATTGCTGAATGTGATGTAATTATCTCAAAAATTTTGTTTGAAAATACTAAAATAAAAATAATTTTCGTATACCGTCCATCATCGACCTGTACAGATGATTTTGTTGAAAAATTAAGAGTATATTTGAGTTAAAATACAATATAATACAAGTAAAAGCAAAGGTAACAGTAAATTCTTATGGGAAACAATCAAAGAAGTGAGCGGCGAAAACAAAAGCACAAATCAAATGAAAACAATTCTCAACGATGAGAGAGAACTCATTGAAAATCAATCAGATATTGCTAATATATTCAATGATTTTTTTACAAATATTGGTCCAAAACAAAATTATTTCTCCAGGCCCTCGCAGTTCTCCCACAAGAGGCTCTATATTCTTATATAATCCACTCCCTGAAACCTCATAAATCTCCCGGAATAGATTTAATAAAAGCTGCCATCTGATAAACAAAATAATAATAGAAGGAGTATGTCCGTCACAATTCAAAATTGCTAGTATAAAGCCCATTCATAAAAAGGGAGACAAAAATGTTTCATCAAATTATAGACCAATATCATTGATATCAAATTTTGCTAAGATATTACAAAAAATATTGAAAACCAGACTTGACTGTTACTTAGCGCAAAGTGATACTCTTTCTGCCAAACAATTTGGTTTCCGAAATGATAAATCGATGCTATTTCCTTCCTAACAAGACAAATGTAATTCTGAAATATACTTACTAACCATACCATGTAAAATTATTGCTAATATTCATTATGTGAAATGCGTTTTATAACTCTTATACTTTATTATACGTTATATACTAACCACTAATGGCTTTCTATGAAAGCAAATATGTCATGTTAATCTCACTTAGTCGAGAAACCGCACATAATAACCTTAAGTTAAGTGAATAAAATCAACATTAATCCCTACGGACAAGATTATTATTTCCAATGTAACCATTGTCTTTCATGAAATACATTGATTGATTGATTGATGAAGGTAATTTACCAAATGTCAAACTTTCTACGGAGGAAAACAAAATATTGTGTCAGATTCATGATTATTCGAATGAAAGTAATCAAAACAAACATTGAAGAAGCCTAAAGTAATTCAAACTCAAATCTTGTTACGCTGTTATTCTGGAGGCATTTTCATATTGCAAATACATTTTCCTAAGTAACATTACGTCTAACATGTAATCTAATATATTACTTTATGATGTATATTGTTAAACAGAAGTGAGGGTCCGAACTTCTATTAATTTAATATAAATAAAATTAGTAAAAAATTATGTTAAACGGTTTTATTGAGAAAAAAAAATGTATAATGATGTAGATAATGTGTTGAAAATTGAAAAATTATTCGGAAGATTCTAGATAGCAGTCATCACACCCCTCCCCTTAGCAATCTACGGTATTGATAAGATATAAAAAAATTGTTGGGCGTAACGTAACCTGAGTAAATATGTGAATACTACGTCCAACGATCAGTACCGTAGATTGCTGAGGAGAGTGGTATGATGACTGCTACAGGACCTTCCGAATAATTTTTTAGTTCTCAGTACAATATCTACATCATTGTTATCATCTTTTGTTTTAATAAAACCGTTTAACATATTTCTTTTTTACCAAATTTCAGATCAATCTGTTAGTAGGAAGGGGGTCAAACTTCAATTACTGAATTTGACCCAAACAAACAAACAGGGCAAGCTAAATCAAACCGTTTAAAAATACTACATAATGCCAGAATAAATAACTCGAAATAAAAGAATTCAAGTCACCTGCAAAGTTGAAATTGTATGGAAATTTAGAGGATAGCTAGAGGAAACGTTACATGAGACTAAATAACAATATATTTGCTGAAGAAAAATTGACGAAACACAATAATATTATAAAAACGGTATTATTGTGAATGAAGCATTATGAGATATTCAGACTGAAACCAGAAGCAACTTTGAAGAAGTACGGGAAAATGTCTTTGAGAGCAATATAGTTTCCAAATGCAAACGGCAAGAAAGACAACCATTGAAAACTATTTAACGAAATTGATAATCTTAGGTATGAATTTGAAATACATGACGATTACATTTTGATGATGGGGGATAACAGGAAATAATTCTTGAAGAAACAGATATACCACACAGGAGATAGTGATTTAATTCTTCAAGGCTGTCGAATTTTTTTATAGAGAATACTTCAATTCTTTTCAGGCTACAGTGAATCTGCGTAATACAGTTGGTGTCCCATAGATCACATGGGTAAGAAATCCATGTGAACATTTTTATTTCCTATCAGCTTTTGAATTGTAACATCACTGAGACATACACGTGAAATGATCACATTTTTCGAAAAAAAAAAAAACTGAAGTTACCAACTCCATGGGCTAAAAAGTTTCGTGCCTAGCACATAGATGGCGTTAGTCTTGTTGCATTCGCTGCAACAATTAAACGTTGGTTTGCTGACTTCAAACGTGGTCGTAGAGATACCGATGATGCAGAACGCAGTGGATGTCCAAATAAGGCAGTAACACCAGAAAACAAGATCCACCAAATCGTTTTGAATACTCGAAAAGTGAAGTTGCGTGAGTTAGTGACATTATAAATATATGTAAAGAACGTGTTGGCTTCAAATAACATGAGCATTTGACTATGAGAAAGCTATGTTCAAAGTAGATGTCACGTGAGCTCACTGTTGACCAAAAACAAGAACGTCTTGATGATTCTAAGCACTATTTGGCCATGTTTAAACATAACAAAATTGTGACAATGAATGAAACATGGATCCATCACTTCACTCTGCAATCAAAACGATCGTCAACTGAGTGGAGAGTAACTGGTAAACCTCCTCCAAAGCGCCCTAAAAGCACAACAATCTGCTGGAATGGTTATGGCCTCGGTAATTTGGGATGTGCGTGGTGTAATATTCATCGACTATCTTGAGAAGGGGAATACCATATACAAAGAATATTATATAGCGTTATTGGAGCATGTGAAGAAACGACGGCATATAGCAAAAAAAATTGTTTCATCATAACAACGCACCGTGTCACAAGACAAAACAATGGCAAAACTACATGAATTGAACTTCGAACTGTTCCCACATCCACCGTATTCGCCAGATTTGGCTGCGAGCCAAACAAACATTTGCTCACCGGTAAGAAATTCTGCTCGAATGAAGAGATTAAACTGAGGCCTATTTTGAGGCGAAAGGTAAATCGTTCTACAAAAGTGGTATTGAAATGTTAGAGCGACGCTGGAATCATTGTGTGGCTCTTGATGGAGATTACTTTCAGCCCATGTGTTTATCTTTCTTAGTCTGTATTTTCATGATGTTTTTTAATTGATGCAAACTGTATTGATCGAATAGGTATAACTCACTCAAATCTCTCAACTGCTCAGGCACAATGTGAAGGTGGTGTGTTGGATAGCCAAATAGGGTCGGAGTTGTTAAAAATGCTTTATTAGCATTTAACAATGATTTTTCTTGTTCTTGTATTATTGATGATGGCCGCAGTTCAAATTCCGGATTGATGAGCGGTTTCAAATGCATCTCTGTAACAAACATTTGTAATTCAGAACAATTCACTATTCTTAACAACCAATAGAATATTAAGAAGTACGGAAGTATCAAAAACTCTAAAAATAATATGACTCTGAAATTAATATATTCGCATCCGGAGGGATAATTTTAGAGATTGAACAAGACAACATGAACCAATCACAATTCCGGCTTGATTTTGGACGAAAAGGAAGATCGGCACTCCAAAAATTTCATGTAATATGTACTAACTAGTCCAAATTTTTGAACATGGGTATAAACATAGGTGATAGTCAACACGAACTCCAGTCAAAAATTTCAACTCCATACCAAAATTTTACAAACTGTGTTGTCATCTCTACCATATTTTTTCCCGATGGCTAGGGGTGGAACTGAGGATTTGGTCGAATTATAACGAACTGTTTTAGCTGCTGATCAAAAAAGATCTAGAAGCGTAAGCCTGGAAAAGAGTTTATCCTAATTATTCGGTTGTGCAGTTCTCTAAGTAAATGTTCGAAAATAGCTAACACGTATAGTCAGTGGGCATACTTGAAGACTGGCTATAAATCAAATCATCTAAAAGAACAATTCGTTCAGGCCAGTCTCAACACCCTACACAGTAGGTTAATGGACTGACACCTATCAGAAAACAACTACTCCCCTGGCTAATACCACGAAGGGCGTTGGATTATATCCGACAGGTGTCAGTGCAGGATTCTTCACTGAAGTTATTCCTGCATATGCTGTTGGCGACACAACTGCCGCAATAGATTTTCAATTATTGGAACACACTTGCAGACCGGTTTCGGGCTGTTTGGCCACTCATCAGTGCAAGGTAGTGTATATCATCAACATAAAGTCGATGATTTCCGATAATTGAAAATCGAATTCCGTCAGAGTATCATTCCTCGAACTAAGCTGGAGACTACAACAAACAACAGGTTTGTCGTCGCTCCATCTGCCTGTGAACGAGGTAACCAACTGCATATCCAAATTTGCCCAATTCCTCGTAAAAGGAAAGAAATCTTTCACGTATAGTCAGTGGGCATACTTGAAGACTGGCTATAAATCAAATCATCTAAAAGAACAATTCGTTCAGGCCAGTCTCAACACCCTACACAGTAGGTTAATGGACTGACACCTATCAGAAAACAACTACTCCCCTGGCTAATACCACGAAGGGCGTTGGATTATATCCGACAGGTGTCAGTGCAGGATTCTTCACTGAAGTTATTCCTGCATATGCTGTTGGCGACACAACTGCCGCAATAGATTTTCAATTATTGGAACACACTTGCAGACCGGTTTCGGGCTGTTTGGCCACTCATCAGTGCAAGGTAGTGTATATCATCAACATAAAGTCGATGATTTCCGATAATTAAAAATCGAATTCCGTCAGAGTATCATTCCTCGAACTAAGCTGGAGACTACAACAAACAACAGGTTTGTCGTCGCTCCATCTGCCTGTGAACGAGGTAACCAACTGCATATCCAAATTTGCCCAATTCCTCGTAAAAGGAAAGAAATCTTTCACGTATAGTCAGTGGGCATACTTGAAGACTGGCTATAAATCAAATCATCTAAAAGAACAATTCGTTCAGGCCAGTCTCAACACCCTACACAGTAGGTTAATGGACTGACACCTATCAGAAAACAACTACTCCCCTGGCTAATACCACGAAGGGCGTTGGATTATATCCGACAGGTGTCAGTGCAGGATTCTTCACTGAAGTTATTCCTGCATATGCTGTTGGCGACACAACTGCCGCAATAGATTTTCAATTATTGGAACACACTTGCAGACCGGTTTCGGGCTGTTTGGCCACTCATCAGTGCAAGGTAGTGTATATCATCAACATAAAGTCGATGATTTCCGATAATTGAAAATCGAATTCCGTCAGAGTATCATTCCTCGAACTAAGCTGGAGACTACAACAAACAACAGGTTTGTCGTCGCTCCATCCATCCATCCATTGGTTACCTCGTTCACAGGCAGATGGAGCGACGACAAACCTGTTGTTTGTTGTAGTCTCCAGCTTAGTTCGAGGAATGATACTCTGACGGAATTCGATTTTCAATTATCGGAAATCATCGACTTTATGTTGATGATATACACTACCTTGCACTTGATGAGTGGCCAAACAGCCCGAAACCGGTCTGCAAGTGTGTTCCAATAATTGAAAATCTATTGCGGCAGTTGTGTCGCCAACAGCATATGCAGGAATAACTTCAGTGAAGAATCCTGCACTGACACCTGTCGGATATAATCCAACGCCCTTCGTGGTATTAGCCAGGGGAGTAGTTGTTTTTCTGATAGGTGTCAGTCCATTAACCTACTGTGTAGGGTGTTGAGACTGGCCTGAACGAATTGTTCTTTTAGATGATTTGAAAATAGCTAAAGTTTTTTTATTGAACTGGTCTGTATGAAAGCGTAAGCGTTAAGGTGGTTCTTTAACACCTATTAGTAGATAATTTACTTGACTTGAAACTGAAATGAGATTATGGTTGAACGATCCTAAAGGAGGTTTAACGATGTGTAGAGAACAGATCCTAAAAACTAAGGGTCGTTTTAACAATAACCAGTCACCTAATAAATAGGCATTCACCTAAGATGAACTGTATCATAACCCATAACCTGTATCGATGGTTGAGAACTGACAAAAAAATCTTCCTTTGATATTTGTTGTGAGTTTATTTGATCAGATATGCTGGCTAAACCTTTCTTTGCTTGATTGTTGAAGAGACAATCGGTTTTTATCGAACTTATTTGTGTATTTGCACCGTCCACAATTAAAAAAAAAAATAAAAATTGTATTGAAAAACTTTAAATATCTGCAGGAAGGAAAAACAGTTAACTTCACTTCTATACTTCTATACACTTCGTCTACTGAGTGAATTCAAAATATTATTCATCAGTAACTTGTATTTAATAATTTTGCCAATAAAAAAAAGTAAGGATTATACAGTTTCTCGTCTTAACGTTTCGAAGGCTAAAATTTGCTTTAGTTTTCCCCAAATATAATTTCAAGGAATTTCTGTTATACCTGGGCTGTACTATTTTTAGTTGTATTATCAAATCAATAAAACTAATGTAACGTATTTTTTGAATTAAAAATGATGTATTCTTGAAAATGATAATGGAGACTTTGAAATTATGCTGCACAATTTTTCTATGTTAATGAAAAGAAAATTATCATTTATATCCACTCTCGACGAGCGCGATCTTAAAAAGGCTGATTTTTCTCTCGATTTTAACTGATAATTCAGATTATCTTTTACATCTCACTTTTCTTCTTCAAATTCTTCTGGAATACATATACACAGACACGTTTGTTTATTTTCTTTTGACAATTCAACAATTAAATGAGATTATATCAAAGCAACACCTTTTCGCAAAAATAATTATGAAATATATTTCAGAATAAACGTTAAACTTACAGGTTTTGTTTATTACAATATACATCTGAAGAAAACGTTCATTACATGAATAAAGATATAATATAGTATATAATAATATAATATTAATATAATAATATGTTTATTTACCAGCAACAGAAAGAGTTTCCAATACATCATATGCAATTTCAGATAGAATACAAAAAAAAAAGAAAAACAATCAATTGAATGGAATGTACTAGATATGGGTAATGAACATCGAGAGAACCCATTAAAACCCTAAGGTTGTGCATGGGAATTCTTTACTTATTGTGTTACCAAATAATCTTCGAACAGTATTTCAGTGTGAGTATTTACAATATTTACAAAATCCTGGACCTGAGAAAAAGTAAATGACAATGAGAGGAGAATCGAAAATTCAGTTCATTTCTATAGCGATGAAAGTAGGGAAATTTGGATAAGTTATTTGTTATCAATTATATTTAATATGATTTCATGATCTACATTGAGGAGATACTTTTTGAATATATTTTTTATTAGTGGTATCGAGTTGACTTTCATTAGCTTATTTTTATGCATATCGTCTAGAAAGTTATAGAACTTATCTGCCAAAAAACTGAAACAACGTTGTCCCACCGATATTTTTGTTGTCTGTATTTGTACCAACATTTTTGCTTTATTTCTTGTGGTATAATTATGTTCTGTTGAAGGGTGTATTTATTTTTACTTATGAAAATTGCTATGTCGTATAAATATAACTTTCTGACGCTGAGGATAGCTGCATCCTCAAAAAGATATTTTGACTGATACGTATATTTTTTTTGGAAAATTATTTTAAATTTTTTTTTCTGTAATATCTCACACCACCCCAGCTAAGGATACCATATCGCAGTCGTGACTCCACAAGAGCATAATATAGAGTTTTGAGGTAACGATTATCTAATATTCTATTGAAGCATTTGAATCTATATAATAATGGTCTTAAACTTTTAGTTACTTCATCGATATAATGATTCCATCTTGAATGACAATCTATTGTAACCCCTAGATATCGGACTCTCTCTGCTTGTTTGATGGCAATCTGTTGATTGTATAAAATACATTTTAAAATTTTGAAGTAACAGACACACATCATATAATCTCGGGGTTTGACTGACCACTGATCAGAAATTATTTTCACTTTTGTAAATACCAGATGTTTATATATGTCTTCCTCCTACATTTTTTCTGTGACATACTGTTTTCGTATTCTCTAATTGTTTTGTAATTATTTTCCAGATTTATTAGCAATTGTTCATGTAAAGATTGGTCACTTGGAATTTTCACAATATAACAAAAATTTATAATACAATCAAGTCAGTATACATATTTGGGGTTACTTTCTTTCTTGTCCGATGAAGCTGCTTGCAGCATCGTCCCTTGCAAAGTAGGGTGCTGCAAGCAGCTTCATCAGACCAGAACCTGTCATTGGTATCGCTTTAGGCTTTGCCAAACAAACACTGAACACCTGCATGGCAAGAAGATTTATGGACTTCTGGCAAAATCTTCCAGGACTGATTCACTCCAAAGCTTGAAACCAAACAGTTGTTGGACTACAGTATGGATGACCTACGATGTCTAACAGGCCTTCTCACAGGCCACTGTCGTCTGAATAATCATATGCAAAGACTTGGACTGTCGGAAGACAGTGTGTGTCGCCACTGTTTGGAAAATGATGAAACAGCAGTGCCAGCTCCGCTGCGGACCGAATCAGGTTTTCAAAGTTTGGCAGAGCCGCACTCTTACAATTTGACCTGGAAGATTACTAAATCAATAGGCTTCGTTGAGAAACCTGGGTTTATTTGGTCGAGTGTGAATAGTTGTGAGCCACAATGAAACCTTGTGGGATGCTTTAAAGAGTCGCATAGACCCACTCACTTTTCACCTAACGTAACCTACTTTTGTCCAAATTGAAAATGTTCAATAAGGATTAATTGGTGAGGTGTTTTATATTTGATTATTAGCTGCACTGAAATTGTGTTAGTTTGTTTAACTTCATTAGTTTTCATAGGAAGGCGTCAAATGGCATGTTTGCAAGTTTTGTTTAAAATTGACCATATTCGCCAAGCATTAAGTGGCGGCCGGATTTTATATTTTGATGAAATGTTTTAATGTCAAATATTTCAATTATTCACTTTTGACGGAAATCAATATTGCTAACAATGAAATATAAAATCCGATCACCACTTATTGAATATTGTCAAAAGCCAAATTGTCAAAAGTACTAATTTCCGAAAATATTTAATTTTCCAAATTTATAGCCTCAGTGCACAGCACTGTAAAGGTCGATCTTGTAAAAGTTCATTTACCTAAATGAAATTATGATATTTGACAATTAGCCATAATTCAATAATGGTGATTGGCAATATTAGACTTCGACCTAAAATCAGGAACAAGAATGTGTGGGCATGGGGGATTCGGTTGCCACCTTCTGAAGATAACACATCCATCACCCATGAAAATGTACCTTCGGTAAGTGTATTTTTTTATTTGTATTATTGGCTTGTTGAACCATATTTTCATAAAGCGTAAGTTTGTTGAGGGTTATGTTGAGGGTTATGTTCAATAAACTTGAGTACTTTCTACTTATGATTATTATTTTTATATAAATCCTACCATCTGAGTTAACTCCCAACTCGCGAGCCATTTCAGCCGCGACAATATGGTCAGTTTTGATGAGATTTTGCAGCCAACTTTTCGAAAATAAGTATATTCTAAAACTTGTGAGGATTCAAATTTCAATGGTTACTCAACCAAAGGATTCCTGATTGGGCAACTAGAAATATCACATTTTGATAAGTAGATCTAAAAGAATCCATTGCGGTCAGAAATCTATGCCGACTGATATATTGTTTGTCAAAGATAAGGTGGGCCAGCGCCAGCGGCATGTGCTAATATGAAACCGTGAAAGATATAGACTGATTCAGTTTGGAAACTCTTGAGGAAACTAATGTAGAACGAAACACGTATTGCGGTTTTGTAATGTATCAAGTGGAAATATCATAAACAAATACTCAACATCGCAGCGTCTTCAAACATGAAACATTATTCTAACAACTACCGCCATCAGGACGGGTACTTCTGGGATCACCCATTCATGCAAAATGGTTCTCTCGACCAAGTTATCAGCATCAGTGTTAATTGCATAATTTACTGCAAAATTTTTGCTGGGAAGCAGCATGTGCCACAAAATACGTAGATATTTCTTTTCGTTGAGGGGAAAATAACGTATTTCAAGTTTGAATATCAAGTGAAAATATTATATGATGACGATTACTTCAAAATATAAAAATTATAATAAAGAAACTAGAATTCAATAAAATCTGAGAATAAAGTATGAAATCTCGATTTTACATTATCTATCTGATTTTGAAACATCTTGTACATTTGTACAGTAATCAGTAAGTTCATGATATCTATCGAGTTTGATTTTTCAATTCCATTCGGAAAATTCAAAATAACTCACCAATCTCCCAGTCATATGGCTCCTAAAATATACAATGCTCTTCCTTCATATGTGAGAAACTACATGACAAAACAATCATTCAAATATAATTTTAAATTATTTTAGGCAGAACAGTGTTTTTATAAAATGGATGAATATTTGTCGTGGCAATTTGCGGTCAAATCAATTAGTATTAGTATTAGTATTAGTATTAGTATTAGTATTAGTATTAGTATTAGTATTATTGTATTTTAAATGTGACTTTTTCCATACGGTTTGTAACTGTCTTAAGGAAATAAATGACTATTATTATTATTATAGCTACAAATCAAGCCAGAAAATTTGTTTGCACCCAGTTTTAAAATAACGAAAAAATTGGTTTAGAATTCGCGTGTTCTTATGAAGGCGTGATCGGATCGTTTCATGTTATATTTTATTTTCTGGGGATCTTGTTACTGAAATAAATTAATGTGGTCAAATGAAAAAAGATAACGTGTGCAATTTGACAGTTTCTATTCAAATATGAACGGATGAAACCAAGAAAACACAGTTATTGTGCTGGAAAAGTTTATATGTCATGTTCATGCAGGATTGTCAATTTTCATACACGATTGCTTGGTACATAAAATTCTATAGGCTGGTAACATATATATGTCCTTGTGAGGTCTGTTCATTTGAAATCACAAGCTCAAGTTTTTGTTATTAGAACCCCGGCCCGAATCTCAAAAATGGTTCAAGATGGTGAATTGTTTTCTTGATGTGATTGCTAGACTTCAACAGAGAACTCACACATACATAAAGGAACGTAAAAACATCTGAATGAAGATTATATTGGGAGAACGACTGAATCAGTCGTTGCTGAGACTTGGAGATATACCTTTCGTGCTAGCAGTGAATGCACATATGACTGATGATATCTGCTGCAGTAGCAGTGAATTGGTACTTCAGGTTCCATCCGCTCATTCTTACCAACTCGGATTTTGTTGTGTTCAATCACGAGTCCAGCCGTGAAAGCCTATGTTCTCATATTATTGTTTTCATCTCGTTCCAGAAATGTTTAATGTTTAAAATGTGTTTTTTTCGTTAACCAGCTGTCGCACCCCTACGATCAACAACCCTCAGAAGTCGAAACTTGTGCGAGCTAAGGACTGACGGGGTCTTACCTTTAAACGTGTGATTCCTAACACGTGTTGGACAATAGCAAGTGAAAATCGAGCGTTCGGCCTAGGGCTTGGACCATCGACTCACACTTCGGCCGATTGACTGAGTAAAAAAAGCATCCACGTCGAACCGCCCAGCTATCGACCGACCGGACATCAAATTTCTAACAAATATAAGAGTAGAGAGTCACACATGTGAGAAGATTAGCCTTGTATTGATCTCCTATGCTGATTCAGAAGAAGCAATGCCTCCGATGGAACGGTTATCCGAAACGAAGTGTTTGAGTTCAGTAGAGAACAAGAAAAACCTTTCAAATAAGTACTGACTAATTGCTTCACTGTTTGGAGGAAGCTTTCATCAGCACAATTCCAAATATTTGGAATGCCTATTTTATGAGATATCAATATGGTCTCCAGAAGCAAAGATCCACTGATGACCTTTCTACATATGTCACCCACCTTTGGAACAATGCAATAGAGAAATCCGGACGTTTGACTGTGCCCGGTATGAGAGTTCACTGATTAAATTTCTATGTTACCGTTTATGAGATCGTCTTTGTTCATTGATCTCCAGCTTCCTCAAAGACCTCTTTATACGAATTACCATCAATGGTTTTCTCCTGCATACATTGACCATCAACGCAAATATTCTTCAGGAATCCATAATGTTTCCATTCCATTCCAGAAATCCAATATTTTGCTTTGCTGGTGTCAGCACATTTGTATCTGATAATCAAGTATCATCTTCGGTGACAACGAGATATTACAAATTCGAAATTTCGACTTCAAACTCGCAATCAAGACTTGAAATTCGAAATTTTGACTTTCATCTCGAAATTACGACTTTGAACTCGAAATTTTGACGTTAATATTGAAATTCCGACTTTAATCTCGAAATTTAGACTTTACACTCGAAATTTTGACTCCAAACTCGAAATTACGACTTTGAGCTCGAAATTTCGACTTCGATCTCGAAATTATTACTTTTAATTCGAAATTTTGATTTTGATCTCGAAATTACGGCTTCGATGTCGGAATTTCGACTTTACACTCGAAATTTTGACTACGAACTGGAAATCACGAACTCGAATCGTGATTTCGAGATTGAAGTAGAAAATCACAGGTTTAAATCGAAATTTTGAAATGAAAGTCAAAATTTCGAGTTTGAAGGCGTAATGTCGAGATTAAAGTTGCCATTTCGATATAAAAGTCTTAATTTCGAGTTTGAAATCGAGATGTGAAGTCGAAATTTCCAAGAAATAATGAAAATATGCGGTAATGAGATGATTCAAAGCTAAAATGTAAGAAATAATGACATAAACGTATATAGTGCAGACGTAATTACCGCCCTCTTACATCTTAACATTTGAACGGAACGAGATATCAAGGTAGGACTAAATTTACTTGGAAAAGCTTCATTTTTACTACTTGTTGATAGGAAATACATTAGGTAATTCACTTCTTTATATAGCACTGTTCAACTTTGGTTTAGCCATTCCTGAGTTATTAGCAGTTTCATGTTCATTTTGAGCATCTGCAAACAAACGATATCATAATTCAAAAAAAGTATTCACAATTGATTTTAATTTGTTCTAATAACTGTTCGAAATGTTCACTATCCACTTCCTGGCAACAATGGAGTCTTTCACCAATTTATTTTTTGCTCTATGAAAAGTTTCTGATAAAATTTCGCTAGAAGCAATTTTTTTATACGCAAGTTCTGAAATAGACTTCTGTTGTATATCGTACATTTCAGATGTCACACATCTCCCCATTAACATCTAGAAGCATCATATCAGGTGATCTAGGGGATATACTTGTCTTTCGATCGATTTGTATAAATTTCATACAGACACTTCCAAACCACCCTTTCTTAATGAGAAGGTAACTTGTCTTGCTGGAACGTAACATCAGTTGAAAACTTATTTGGGTTTTTCGAATGTCTTGAATGGTAGACGTGGTTCTTTAAAAAGGCACTTTAGATCACCTAATATTACGCCTCTAGATATTTTTGAAGATATACGTGATATCAGAAGTGTACAATATACAACCACAGTTCATTTGAGAATTTGTAGATAGGAAAAGAGTTGTTTGCGGTGAAATTACCCCTGCAACATTTATCAATGTAAATATTGAATTTGTGAACATACCTTGCATGTATGTACAGTTTCTTTTGGAATTATTATCTTTATCGTTTGTTTGTAGACTCTTGAAACGAATATATAACTGCCAATTACTTAGGAACGGCTGAACGAGATATCATAAGACTCGCCCTTTCCATTAAAAAAACAAGATGCTAGCGCCCTATCGGTGATGAGTGATGCAACACCAATGCCTTTCTTCAGAAAAAATAGTAAAATGAAGCCTCTTCACATGAATTTTGTTCATTATTTATGTCATGTTTCTTTCAAAAGATATGATGGGGGTGGGGGCTATTGAAGTCCACACTGTATAGAAATTTCTTGATAGCATTATTATGTTCAGTGATAAAAGTAAAAAACTTGCAAGTGCTATGAATATATTTGTTTTCACTTTTTACAAAATTATTAAAGAAATAATATACATGAAAACAATGACCTTTATTGATAACTCTTTGGAATCATGGCATGTTGCTTCGAACCAAGTCTTTCGTTTATCATTAATCTATTGAAATATACTGCCGCATTTCGAAAAATATTTAGGATTTTCGAAAAAGTGCTACTAGATAAAAAAATTAAAGGTGATGTATTAAATCAATGGTATTATAAATGACAGTCAGTGATTGTTGAAGCAGCTGTCTGTTATTAACTGTAGGAACTACAAGTTTTGAACAGCCAACTCAATAATTTTTAAAGGATAATGAAAAAGAATCCGCATCTTGATAAAAACTGGCTTTTCGAAAAAGTGCTACGTCGCAAAAAATCCAAAATGATGTATTAAACCAATGGTGTCACAATACTAATTTAATTGTAACGCATTGAAAAGTTTGGGGGGTTTCAAGGGTTCAATACCCCCTTAAATTTTTTATGGGCTGAAAGAGTTCGTGGTTTTATATAAAAAAGATGCACCTACGATAAGAAAGAAGAAGAGATTCATTTCCATTATAAAATGTTAAACAGTTTATGAAATATTGGACAAAATCGATTTTAAATTTATATTGTACCTACTTCTTTGTTATACCCTGTATATGAATTACACAATGATATAAACCTTTTGGTCAAATTTAGTATTGTGATCATAATCAGTTCATGACGTTCGCTATCCTCAGATCGAGTGGGCTGAAGTCGGAAACTGAGGGGTTCATCATGGCTTGTCAGGATGGTAACTTCAACACCTTAGTCTACCGCAGTCGCGTGATGTGTATGGAGGTTCCTGACACAAGGTGCCGGGCCTGCCTCGAGGCGCCCAAGACCCTAATGCACTTGCTATCAGCATGTCCAGCATATGCTGCCTATATCCATCGACATAACGCGGCCCTAAGAGTGCTATATTACCATCTACGGCACTCTTACGGTATTGACGAGACACCGGTGTTTCCCTACGCTCTAGGGGTTATTGAATCCGTTGTGGGGAACGAGAAGTGCCGAATTTATTGGAATTATTCGTTTCCCACCCTCAGGCTCATACAGGCTAATACTCCTGATGTAGTCCTTCTCGACCACCAGAGCAAAACGATATTTGTCGTGGAGTTTTCAGCTCCTGGCCAGACGAATATCGTCAGAAAAGAAGAGGAAAAACAGATAAAATATCGAGATTTTCTCTTCGAACTTCGCAGACTCTATCCAGATCACTCTGTCAAGATGGTTGTTCTGATTATTGGAATCCTTGGTGGAATGATGTCCTCTCTACTCTTGAATCTTAAAATCATACCGGCTTGCCGCACTAAGGCAGAAATCTTAGCCGCACAGATGCAGAAGGCTGTCATTCTTGGCTCACTGCGCTTGCTCAGGGCACATGATTCTCGGACCCAATGATCACTTACCCCACGGTGTGGGGAAAAGTAATTGGTTGATAATGCTGGCGCGCCTTCCCGAATGTATCGGGGCTTCGGGGGACAGGGCCCGACCAGCGCACACTACGGTGAAAAAAAACATAAAAAATACATTTATACATGAAAGAAAAAGGGTTAGCCAAAGGCTCTCTTCCACCCCTCCCAAAAATTATGCAGTGAGTGCAAGAAAATAATTATAAAAATACTTATTTACTATTATAATAATGAGAAGAGAAAACAAATCATAGATCATATAGTTATTATTCTTAACATTATTTTGGTCAATTTAACAATTTCATCACACTACCATACATTGAATTTTAAATTAGCACTGAGCAGTAAGAATCTGCGATTTTATTTCTTTCATAAATTGATGAATATTATGATTTAAAAGGGCTAAAATTTCATTCAGATAAGGGGCTATATAAGAAAAACATCTTTGAAATTTGGAAATACGGTTTTGCATAAATTCATTTTGGATCACACACTCTAGAAATAGCATGAAGTTCCTCAGTTGGAAATTTACATTACAATTCATACTATACAGTTTTTGAAAACGTTCTAAACCTTCATGGCATTTTGTGTGGTAACCTCCCTAGGCGACTATTTTGTGTTGTAATATACTCTCAACGAGAGCGCGATAAAATATTTTTTCAATTTTCTCATATCAAGGATGATTCATTTATATACTTATGCAGAAGTCCTCCCAATTTTTGATTGCATGATAATCTGTTATTATTACCAGGTATTTACTGTATTGAATTCTCTTTCATGTTGTTCACCTGCAGTATCCAGGGATCTGAAGCAACTCGTAAACTACTCATATACGGTGAAAAATGTGTTTTTCATAGTTACCTGTCAGTATCAACAACATATTTTCTTCAAGTCATTTCGAATTTTTTCATTCAGGTCCAGCCTGTAGTTCTTTTAGAATTTTCATTTGTCTTTTGCTTTACCTAATATCAATAAGTAGTTACTATGATGGAGAGTATCTTTGATGAATTTTTTGAAAGATTTTTTTCACTTCAACTTTTCAAAATCTCGGGATTTAACCGTTCGAGAACTGGGTTCAACAATAGATTACTAATTTTATATTAACTTGTTTAGCCCAGCATATTCTCGGGTTGGACCCAAATTGTCTACATTTTCTGTTCTTGGTACATGTTTTGAAAACTTTCAGTTTTGTTAGACTTTTTATTAATTCATATTGCGAATTTACCGGAATTCTAACTATTCAGAAGTTGAAAAATTGTCATTTCCTAGATCATTGATGAGGTCATATCAAATCAAAACAACACACAATATATAATACAGTCTAGTACAAACCTTGCCCCTGTGAAGCTAAAAAGTAATTGCAATTTCTCAACAAACTATACGCGGAAAAGGCCGAAACAGGTAAAACCGGGGTCCCCACCGCGCTCTCACTGAAATGATAGTGAGGAGTTTGCGAGTCCATTTTCCGCAAAAGGCGAAACGGGAGAAAGAGAATGTTAGGGTGTCGCACCTGATAGAAAACTAACAACAGAAATGTCATGCAAGAATTCAATTGTATCATTAAACATTAGGGTATTCTATCGTTGCTATGATAATCTGTTATGACACCGAAAGGCGTTTTCTTTGCACAATCTCTCCGCCTTCGTTGCCCTGCGCAAATGACGATGAGTCCTTTCTCACCCTTATTGGCCGGTGGTGGTCAAAAAACAGGTGTGTTACAACACTAAAACAATGATTTGTATAACTCCACCCTAGTTTATGAAAAGTTACAGATTTTATGCTTATACAGTCGATTACAAAAGTTGTTACTCTAGAAGTGGTTAGTGTGACAGATTTATAGATTTGTACCCAGAATTCATTCTGTCGTCACGTTCTGACTGACTGAAGTCGGTAACATTGCATAACATTTTAATTTAATGTATACTGGAATTAAGATCTTCCACAAATTTCATGCATATCTCACATTACTGATACAAAACGAAAATCAATGACTATATTTTGTTTTTTTTATTATAAGTAGTGTGTTATTTCTACTTGGCTAGTAGTAAGGCTATTCTCGATTTTCAATTTTTATTTGATATAGTATCTGTTCTCAAAAAGGAGTATCGTGCAACATTCTTTGAAGGTAAAACACTCTGAACTTACTTATAAACTCCACCAGATAGAATTTGACATTTTTTATGACCAAGTTAGGTCTACAATTAGTGATTTCATATACCGGAAGTACCAAACCCAGCTCAAAAAACTGAGGGCACTAATACAGAAACAACAACATATTATACACTGCGAATCAGTCGAACCAGATATCCAGTTCAGCGAAAGAATCATTAACTTGACCAAAGTAGAGTTTAACAAAGAGGAAATTTCAACAACGTCCAAAGTCCAATGTCCAATAATTGATAAAAACAGTTGGATACGTTGATAACAGATACAGCTACTGCATTGAAACAGACAGATAGTAGAGATATAGGGGCATACAAGATCAATGAAGTAATTCAGAACCATTCATTCTCTTTATCAAACAGTAGTAATAAAAACTATACAACAAAAAATAAGAAAAAAAAAGATCTTGTTTCCAGGAAAGCTGATAAATCGAATGCCATTGTTATCTTGAACGAGAAACATATGTTCAGAAAATTGAATCAGTCATTCAAAATGAAAACCTTACCGTCATCAAGAAAGATCCAACGAAAAATAGTTAAAATGAACTGAAAAATTTCCTATCAGATGCTAAAATCATTTTCACGGAATCAGAGAAACGGAGAATGACAACATGAACCCCTCTTGCCCTAAACTCTATGGCCTGATAAAAACACATAAAGAGGATAACCCCATAAGACCGGTAGTTTCGTATGTAAATAGTCCGGTAAGAGAATTAGAAATATGTCTTAACAAGTTTTCAAAAATATTACTAATTTCGTCCCACCTCATAGCATTAAAAATTCATTGACTTCAGTAGGATATATAAGAAACCAAACCACGCCACATAATTCAATTTTAGTTTCATTCGATGTGAAGAGTATGTTCTCCAACATACCGTACAACGAGTGTAAGGCCCTCATTTTAGATATATTAGATCAAGCTAAAGTAGACTATATCACTTCCTTTAAAGATTCAACAGCTTTCGATGTGTGCCAAAATCAGAGCTACCTACAGTTTGACAACAAATTTATAAACATGATTCAGATTTACCAATGGGCTCACCCCTTAGACCTCTTTTAGCAGACATATTTATGAACAGCTTGTAGACCACTATAGCAAATTCCGACCTGAGTAAAAAACATATTCATTTTTGGTACAGATATGTAGACGATATTCTCGCCTGTTTCAGAGGTACTACACGACAGCTGAACCAATTTATGACACTCATGAATAATATCAATAGCAACATTCAGTTCACACTCGAAACAGAGATAGAGAAACAGATAAATTTCTTTGACCTGACCATTACACACAATCAGAATAAATTCGAGTTCAATGTTTTCAGAAAACCTAGCTATACAGCGATTCTTTCCATCCACACAGTCATAAATTAGCAGTCTACAATTCAATGTTGCACAGAGCATTCTCACTGCCTTTGTCAGCTAACAATCTAGCTAGGGAAATTGATATAATTACACAGATAGGTCATAATAATGCTTTCAACGCAGATACTATCCAGAAGTTAGTCAGAAAAGAAAGCCGTAAATTCACTTACAGATTAATATACCCTCAGCTCAAACAACCAGAAATCAAGAAATGGGTAACTCTAACATATTTTGAAAAAAGAACAGAGATAATTGCGGGTTTCTTCAGGAAAAACAATGTGGAAGTGGCATTCAGACCACATGCTAGGTTATCTGATTTCCTTTTCAATGCCAAAGATAAGGTGGACAAGTTGGAGAAATCTGGAGTTTATAAGCTTAAGTGTCCGGAGTGTAATAGTGTTTATGTGGGACAATGTGGTCGAAATTTCCAAAAACGGTATGCTGAACATGAAAGGTCCTTCAGACTAGAAAAAAATTATTCGACGTTTTCAAACCATTCCTTGGCATGCAACCAGAAGTTTCCGAATTTAAATGATACGGAAATTTTGCACTATGCAAGGAAGGGTTACAAACTCAATTATTCAGAATCCTTGGAAATTCACAAGCATAAACATTGCGGGTGAAACCTGTTAAATGATCAAATCGATTTAGTTTACTTACCGGTCTTCAAATTGGCACATCCGCATTGTAAACTGTAAATTCAAGTGCTCAATCAAGCCAAGTACCTCTATTAGTACATATGGGGGTGGTATATGAGAGTTAATGTAATGAACCATTCTTAGTTCATTGTATAAGTTTGAAAATGTCCTTATAGGACGAAACTGCAGTAACGTTAGTTACAAATAAAAGTGGTGAAAAACATAGAAAGTTTTAATTCTCTTTTCTTCAATTTGGAATGTTTCCATGGTGCTTATCTTCAGAAATAATATATTTCATAATGCTCGCCGTTTGGCGATCAAGGTTTGCCTCCATTTTATCTTCCACAACTAGTGGAATATTGACAAGCTCTTTGAGCGATTGAAATAGAAACTAGACACGATACCAAAGTTATGAAGACTTCGTATGATACACATTGATTTTTGAATAAATAAAGATGGCTATGCTTATAATCTAAATTTTTTGAAATAAGAATAACCAAGTATCCCCCACAGCTTCAATAGTTTTCAATAAATGATTTCTTGTATACCTGCCTGTTATATCTCACTTTTGGAGTGTACTCTTTAAAAAAATTATTCATTTTGAAAATAGGAAACAAGCCTGAATTTCCCTGAGTTACAATGGGATTGATTCATGATTTTTGATTTATAGTTCACTTGACAGACATTTCAAATTGAAAAACAGTGCATTTTGTTTCAGTTCTCTAAGCACCGTAGTTCTCCTGTAATTAATTATTAAAAATCTAATGTAGTAGGCCGGTGACGTCACGGGCCTATTCCCGCTTCTTGTTCGATTGACCAATAGGAACAATAGAAATAATCATCATTGCCAAATAGTAAAATTTACGAAGCCTATAATTATCAATTTAATTATGGAAGTGTATATGAATCCGTTAACGTTTCCATTAATGAAACATTCTCCACATGGAATAAAATGTAGACGAAAAATCATGTTTGGAAATAAGTTCTATATCTAAAATCAGTACACAAAGTCGAAAGATCACAAAATATTTACCTAAAGTATGATTTTATGCATTTTTTAATAATATACAGTTATGAAAATCAAAAAATATAGCAAAGTGGATTAAAGAATCATTTCAAATATTCAATTCATTCTACAATCCTCAATCTGTACAAGTGCAATTTATTATAAAAAAAAAAACGATTCCTACATACATACCTCTTTCTAATATTGCTTCTAAATTCAAGAGATATAGGCTCGCTTGGGTAATCTGTTGAATCTTCCGAAACTTGAGAGGAAGGTTGAATGAGGTCAAGTATAGACAGAATTGATTGTACTCGAACTGATCCAACAAAAGCTTCTGAAGTGATAATAAAATTTGATGAAGTAAAATAAAAAGCTTTTGATTTATTCGAAAAAATATTAATTCATGTTGTTTCATACTTTTAGCAACAGTATTACTTTCTGTGGAGAATACTTGAAGTTGAAATAAAAAACTATGTTATCAAATTCAATATTTCCGTTCCCCTTTCATTTATAGTCACTTTTTAAATGATTTCCATAAAGTCTTGGAAGAGTAAAAGGATTGTAGTTCTTTCTTTTCACTCATTTTTTTTCTCATCATTTTATCCTTTGGGAACCTAAACTCATTATATGAAATAACTCACCTATAAACCAATGCGCTTTCTGTTTTCTTGTGCCTTTCCGCACAATTAAAATCAGCACAAGAATGCACCATATTAATATTCCAATATATCTCTAAAACACTTTTGAAACACACACAAACTAAACTCGATGAAAAAACGAATTGTTTCTACGCGAGCTGTCAACTAAGAAAAAGTTGAAACTCAATGTTGCAAAAACAAGCAGAATGGATCCGATATGACATACATTTTCAATGTCGAATAAACCAATAAATTGTGATATGGGTACTCCATTTTCCTGTGAAAATGAACGATCATTTAAAATTTTCTGTAATTATTCATTATTTTTTTTATGAATAAAGCCAGCAAACAAATGAATATACAATAATAATATCGCTCTAATTCAGGAATTAAGCATAAAAATGGACAATAATATTTACCTTGATAACTGATATAGTACAAGTCACATTTAAATAGAATTTAACAAGCTGTATTTTCAAATTGTTTTCGAATGCTGATGAACCCTAATAAAATAAATCAATTATGCATTCATGCCACCCACCAAAAATACGAAATTCAACGTTACTGCCATATTGTCATCCATTCAGCCAGCGCCCTCTGTAGTGTCAATGTCAATGGTTTTCACACATGACTTCGTATTTTTGTTAAAATAATATCAAAATGTATGTTGAGCCTAGTTTTTTTGAAGCTGACTCCGACAATTTACCAAGAGTCGATTTTGAAATGATCGATGAATTTTACTTGAAAAATTTGCAATACGTTGGTATCGAAATGAAGAATGAAAAATTTAAATGGTAGGTGATATATATATATATATATATATATATATATATATATATATATATATATATATATATATATATATATATATATATATATATATTTAGTTGGCATCTTTCATTTATATGCCACTCATTTCAGACTTTGTCTTTTACAAAAAAAAAAACCTTTTCCAATTAGATAATTTTGTATTCACATTCACATTGAGTTGACAACAATAACAACAAAAATGACGTCTGTCAAATTGGATCATCAAATCTGTGATTGGATATTGAAAACCAATACACTTGGCAACTCCGCTCTAGGCACGATCAATTTAATTGGTCAACAGACACGCGGCCAATTTAAATTCTTGCTTTTCGAACTGTTCTTTTTTCTGCAAATATAAAGAGATCTTGGGACTATAATCTATAAGCAAACCAGTATTACTTTCCATAACATGAAAGACGCTCATTGAACAGAAACTATAGACGTACTTTAATATAACTGTATTACATCTGCAATCATTACTGAACAATCATAACTGAACTCAATTCGCCAGGCAGGACGTATTGTTAAAAAAATATTACATATTCCAAATTATTACATATTCTTAAAATGAAACGGAAAATAAAAGGTCCTTTGGGTCGTCGTTTGGAAACTGCGTATTTGCCGGATGTCGATTCAGCAAAGTCAGCATTGACATTGATCTTGCTCATCCATGTCACCTTGTGTATGAATAGGGAAGGTCAATAAACAATATACAGGGCGTTCTAACGAAAACTTACCCCTCTTCTGTAAGTCTGAAATGGACATGTAAACGAAAATTTCAAAGAAAATGTCATTTTTTATTTCTAGGGGAACTGATTCTGATATGGAAATCATACCCAAAACTTTACCCCCTGCGGCAAGCAACTATCCCCCTATTTTTTTCAATGGAATGGGGGGTCGAGTGATACATTCGCTGTCGCTCATTTTATTGGGAAAATCAACAGAAGTAATATCAACGGCAACACAATCAACGGATAAAGTGTTCAAAATGACTTCCATTTAGTTCCATACAATAATACAGTCTACTTTAGAAAGCGTTCCTTATTTATTGAAGATGTCCGGAGTTAGAAATCGGCATTCCGGAAAATTCTTTGTCGCAGGTCTTCTAGATTTGTAAAATTTATTTAATTAGTAGTAAACGTTTTGAAATGGACGACACTGTTAGTTTTTTCTGCACTGGTATTTTTTGTTGAATCTAATTATCGCAGAACAAACAGTAGATAGTTGGCCACTGCCACTTTTTCACGAATTATTATTCAGTCATCCTTGTTCACTGTGTTCCAACATGGTTTATTCTACTGAAGAAGGAATAAAAATTGTTGCAATCAACCTATTATCGACATAACGAATGTGCTAAAGCTGCTGAAAGAATTTATAATACGAATAATCCGGACCACAACGTGAGCCATCAATATGTTAAACAGTTAATGGAGCTTCTGTTCACAACAGAAAACGTTAAGTATCCCTATTATACAATACATTTTTTTCAGACGGAAGTTTTTTCATGTTGAATGTTGAAGTGAATAGACATAATTGTCGTTCAACAACAACTGAGGCTGAGTGTATCGTAAAATATATATCAAGCTAACCGGTGAAGCAAGTGTACGGTTCCAGAATATTCATT
Source organism: Leptinotarsa decemlineata (assembly GCF_025532065.1). Lineage (NCBI taxonomy): Eukaryota > Metazoa > Arthropoda > Insecta > Coleoptera > Chrysomelidae > Leptinotarsa > Leptinotarsa decemlineata. The sequence continues at coordinate 22,951,053 of NW_027412532.1, forward strand.
TGATGATGAATCAGATAGAATTGGCCTTTGGTCATTTCCATCTGTCCCAGAAAAATATGGAGCAAAACTTATGTCTAATAATAGAAAAATTATATTCATATGGAGTGCGAGATAAGACACTAGAAATCTTGCAAAATTATTAAGCAAATAATAATATATTACGAAGAGTTAAAATTGAGAACTGTTGAGTACCCCACAAGAAGTCACTATTGGCGTTCCTCAGGAACTGTTCTTGGACCAGTTCTTTTTCTCATTTACATAAACAGTATCACAGAAATGACCGACTTTTGTGGTCACCTCATCTGCTATGCTGATGACACAGCTATTGTATACACAGGAGAATCATGGGAAAATGTTTATAAATTCGCTGAAGACGTGCTCCAAAAGATTGAAACATGGCTTCGTAAGACGAAATTTATGAGATTTTCTCTGCAAAACATTTATCAGCCACAAAGAACAAAACTAAAAATAAAAAGTTCGAGATGCGACTCATATCAACCATGTACATGTGATATAATAGAAAATACCTCATCGATCAAATACATGGGTGTTATGCTGGACCGGCATTTCAGGTGGGACGAACAAATAAGTCAGGTCATAAAAAGACTTAGAAACCTTATTTACACCTTCTATAACCTATGCGATATACTAGATATGAAGAATTTGAGTATGTGTTATGCATCTTTAGTTGAGTCGGTAGTACGGTATTGTATTATAGCTTGGGGTGGATTATTTCATAGAACAATGACTTGCATGCGAACAGTGCAAAACACTTTATTGAAAATAATATTCAAGATACACAGACTGTATGCAAGTAATTTTCTATATATTGATACCAAATTACTAAACATCTGATCCTCATATACTTTCCATAACCTGACATGGATTAATTGAAACATTGAAGAATATTGTAATTATTTGTTAAAAATGGTCTGTCACGAAACTTAATGTAAGAAATCAAATTCTATGCGGGTAAAGCCGCGGGCAACAACTAGTACTTCAATATTAATAAGTTCATTATTTTGAATATTTATGTATCATATGTAGTATGGCTGGGATTAAATCAAATAAGCGAATGAATTTCAGTACAAACTGTCTTCGATGACATGAGTAGATTTAACTCTTTCGTGATATTACTTCGTAATTCTATGATTGGATTGAGTGCTTCATCTTGTACTGAAGAGGCAATAAGACACATGTCTTTTACCGAAACATCGATGTCCGTCATTCAGGATGACAGTGATCCACGTATGTTAATATTACCTCTTTAATACATGATATTGTGTAGCAATCCTGTAAATGATATATGAATCACTTCCATAACTTATGTTTGGAGTACAAAATGAATAGAAAAAAGTGTTTTTTGAATAATTTATTGATCATATAAAAGTAGTTGTTTCGAGAGGGCATTTTCCTCCTGTTAGAGTTTGAAAGTTTCTTCTTTGCATGATCTACACATCTTTCTAGTTTATTTTAAAATCAATTGCTTTTACCCTTTCTTTTGAAGATTCTCACTTTTTTGTAAAGTGATGGAGAAATAGAAAGCCAAAACGTTTCTTTTCCAAAAATTTATCTTTTGTAAAAATGTAACTCTCACAATTATAATAAAGTGTGTCATTCTGAATGCTAATACAGTTCAAAGACAAATTAGTGCTTCATAAGTCAATTTTTGCTGCTCAGTTATTAGAAATATTGAAAGACTGCTATTTTTTTAAGATCACAGTTCTAGAGTTTCTAATTTTTTTTCTGTTTGCATATAAGACGATATTTATTTAGCTTTTGTGAATTGATTTGTAACGAAACCTAGATTGTGTTGAAGCAACTGCTATAAATAGTTTTCTTCATGTGACACGTATAAGGTTTAAAAAAGTGAATCTCAAAGCTAAACTCGTATTGAATAATGTGCACAAAAAGCAATATTTTCTGATTTGAGTGTATTTTGCCATTGATAGTTCACTGATTACCCCACTGTAGTGATCGTTATTTTCTATCAATACACACGCATTTACTACTTTCATTTATTCATATATCCCTTTTTTATACACTAGTTTGAATCCTGAACGTAGCGCATTATTTATGAGCGCATAATATTGAAAGCCATTATGTAGAATTATAAAGATACCGTTTTATGTTTCACTGTACTTTCTGTAGTTATTACTCGTATATCCAGATCTCCAATCTGTCGAATATGCGATCAGCTCGAGGTTAAATTCGTGACATTTTTTCACACTCTTAGCAATTTTATGGAAATATTTACAACTATCTGTTGATAGAATGTAATGATATATAATTAAATTTTATGTTTGTTTCTGACTTCATAATAATGAGGATACTGCGTGTTCTCAAAAATCATACTTGTTTTCAAATTCGATAATTATTATTTACTGAGCTCTTGAAGATGATGGTAATCAGATGTTCGCAAAATTTTGTAAAAGTAGAGATCAATGGAAGGTTATCCTCCCCTCATCTTTTCTCCGAAACGATTCGAAATATAGATGAGAAAAACTGGTGTAAGACAAAATGGAGGTACTTTTTTTGAAACAACGTTTTATCTTTTTTCTGACATCAACAATACTGATCATGAATAAAAAAGAACATTAAAAACAGTCAATACAAGGAACCCAATAAGTATAAATTCACAAGTCTGCAGAAAAAATTGAGAACTGAGACTTTTATTTTGTCATAGAAAACCACGTTTACTGGCAATGTAGGTTTCTATGTTAAACAAATTATCATTTTAAAATAAAAGATGAAAGATAAAAAAAATACATTCATAATTGCGTAATGAAACTTATTCTTTTATCTTAAGGGCATTCTGTAGTAAGCACTAAACACATTCCATGGATTTACCCATGGATTTACCAATAATTGACTGTACTGAACAATAATCAAACTTATCTTTATTTATCTTTCAATACAACAAAACACTTCAACTTAAACTTCGACTATTATTCAAATTTATATCGCTTCATTAGATCGCTCCGCGTACCGAACTCTTACTTAAACTAGAGTGTCTCGACGAGTGGAGCGTAGAAAATTTCTCAGAATTTCATCGAAGCCGGTGAAATATTCGCCGGGATTCCATCGAAGCCGGGGCAAAGACTAGAATAATCAAGGCTGCGCGTGGCCTTGACTACGTCACAGTTGGTTTTTTGGTTACCAGTGACGGCCGGCGTTATTTTCTCCAGGGCATGATTTACAACACTACCCCCTCCCCTGAGATTGTTCTCCCTGAACAACATTCCAAGAGGGAACATCACGACCTATGTATGGACTCAGTCTCTCTCTCTCTATGCGGACAATTTTAGACATGCTTCTGGGTGACAACTGGATTCTCTACACCAGATCGTTAATCTTTTTGGTAACCAAGTAAGGTCCTTACCATGGTCTCTGTAATTTGGGACACAAACCTTCCGGCGTTGGGGTTGGTAGAGCCACACTGCATCGCCCTTCTTGAATCTCACCGCGGCAGCGACTTTGTCAAATCTTATCTTCATCCAGTCGCTGGAAAACTGTAATTTGTTTCTGGCAAATTCGCGTCCAATTTCCAGTCTCTCCTTCAGGTCATTCACATACTCTGCCACAAAATACATCCATCGGAAGCTTCAGTTCCCTACCAGTTAACAACATAGATGGTGTAACCTGTCGCGGTATGTTGCGAGTTCTTGAATGCCAACATAAAAAGAGAGATCAATTTATTCCAGGCTCTTTGGTTTTCGGAGACAAACATCGAGAGGTAACTATTTATGGTGAGATTATGTCTCTCGACAATACCATCGGACTGCGGGTGAAGAGCAGTTGTTCTTGTCTTTTTTATTCCCTACAAAATCATCATTTCCTTCCATAAATCCGACTCCAAGTTGCCGCCCTGATCCGATTATAGTTACTGGGGTACTCCGTGTCTGGCAATAACGTTTTGCAACAGCGCTTCTGCCACCGTTTTAGCCTTTTGGTTGGCCGAAGCTACTACTTTGGAGAAATAGTCCACCACAACCATAAGGTACGTGTTACTGGATATAGTCACAGGAAGTGGTCCTAGAATGTCAACTACGATTCTCTCGAAGGGGCACCCACTGAGATATTGCTTCAACCTCTCTATTTGCCTTGTCTTCGGACTCTTTCTCGAAGAGCACAGGTCACAGCGCTCACACCATTCTTTCACGTCTCGACGGCAATTGACGCAATAGTACTTATCACACACTCTCGCTAGAGTTCTATTCACTCTGAAAATGCCCTGCATTGCGATCCTCGTGGAGCTGTTCAAGGATATTCGGGATAGACGTCTGGAATTTGTGGGTTCTTTTATTCGGGTTTTATCATTATCGAGTGAGTAGGTCATCTCCAATGCACATGGAGTCCTATTTAAAATCTGTTTAAAAAAATCTGTTTAAAATCTGTTTTTCCATTAATCAGCTGTTGCCCCCATACGAACGACAACTCTCAGAAGTTGAGAAACTTGTGCGAGCTAATTACTAACGAGGTCTTACCTTTTAACGTGTGATTCCTAACACGGTTGCAGAATCATCCCAGCTTCAACCAGATAAATTCTCTCGAGGAAAATATCTGGTCGTGGCAGGAATCGAACCCACGGTCTTCCGATCGTGAGTCGGGCGCACTACCCATTGGAGCCAGTAATCCTTTTCTTGCTGGCTGTGCTTGTAGATCTCTTGCCATTCGTTCCTCACTTCTTTGTCAATCCTTCTGCGCTATGATGATCTTTTGCCGCATCATGAAGGTAGTGTCACCCTCAGAGGCTGGTAACGACTGTATCACACCATAGTCACCTGACCATGTTGCAGCGGTATACCTGGACCGTATACCGTATGTCCGTATACCTGGACAAGACATCCTTACAATTTGCTACCCTCCGGGTCAGAGGGAACCCGAAGCGGCGGAAGGTAGGGGAGCTCATCACCCTATCCGAGCTGTCCATAAAGGAGTATCTGCCCGCTACCTTATCACGTCTGGTGGAAAGTTCTTATTCTGTTAGCTGGGTTTCCTTGTACTTCTGGCGTTGGCAAAATTTGCATCCAGATGCTGACATTCGGATGTCTGACCATGGTCTTTTTGAGAGGCTATCTGCGTTTCCGTGACTCTTTCCTCTCCGATGTTGAATTCCGAAATGGTAAGTTTTTTGATTCACCTGGCTATTTGCTCTCCTGGAGTTTTCAAGTTGAAGAGACACCGAAGTGCTGAATAGTCTGATACGATCAAGAAATTACGGCCACATGAAAAGGAGTGGTAATCTACTGCTTTGACCACTGGAAAGAGTTTTTTTCTAGTAGAGGACTTCTTCTTCTTCTTGTACCTGACTAAGTACTGCTCCTATTCCGTGTTGGTACGCATCCGTTTTTAGTATAATCAAGCCCTTCTCCTTTGAGTATGCCAGGACAGGTGCGCAAGCAATGATTGCTGGCAATCTGGAGACCATACGAAAGGGTTTTCCTCTCAGTCAAGCTAAGCACCGGTCTGGAAATTTTCCCAATGTCCTTCACGAAACGCCGGTAATAGCTACAGAGTCCAGGGAAACTTCTTATGTCGTGTTTGTTCTTCGGTGTTGGCCATTCTTGCACTGCCTTGATTTTCTATGGATCTGTTTCAGCTCATTCTGAAGATACAACGTGTCCTGGAAGAGGCATCACTTATTGGGATTGATTTGCAGATGAGCATTCCGTAGCCTCGTGAAAACTCTCGGCAGATGTTCGTCAAAACTTTTTCCAGTGACTATAATGTCATTAAGAAAAACCAAGCAGGTTTTCCAGGTAAGTCCTCTCAACACAAACTCCATCAAGCGTTCAAATATTGCGGGTGCGTTGCATGACCCGAACGACATAAACTGGAATGATCCATTGCCAGTGGAAAAGGCAGTCTTATCTTTATCCTTAGGGCAAACGACCACCTGCCAATATCTGCTATTTAGATCTAATGTTGAGAAACATCTGCATTCAGCCAAGACGTTTAGTGTGTCATCTTTTCTGGAAAGGGTGACTGTCCTTTCTGGTGGCATCATTAAGCCTCCTCGTCGATCCATCTTTCTTTGTCACGACCAGGGGCTGTTTAGTTCCTCGATTTCATTTTCCTTAACAATGGATGCTGCTTCTTCTTGTTTTGCGAAGGGAAGTCGTCTCGGTGGTTGACGTATGGGCTTGGCATCACCAGTATCGATCCGATGTTGAACTAAATCCGTTCGACCAATTGTCATAGTTCTTCAGACAGATGGCTCTACGTCTACTTGAAAGAGACGACGAGTTCCATTGTGGGTTGTTGAGCACCCTGTAGAGGAAATTCTTCCTAGATTCTAGCAATTTTTACGATCAGTCAGCAGATGCCTATGACTTGCCCTTTCTTGAGAGTCACCCTCTTATTATTGGGATTGATTATTATTATCGGAATGGTCTGATTGTTACCATTCAGGAGATATCTGGCCACGAAAATCCTGCTTCAGAGCCGTTGGATGGCTCTATCAATGCTGTGCCCAAGCCACCAAATCCCGCAATTTCAACAAGAATAATTTCCTCTGTGTTGGGAGAGATTCTGGAATATTCCAGTATAACCTCCTTGGCGCTGTCATAAGGCTGAGAGGGCACGTCATTCCCAACTTCTTGTTGTTCCTTATGTCCATCACGAATTTTTAGGGGAAAATGATGTCTAGTCCCAGAATGAATTCGTCGAAGACGTTGGCCACTCATACCTTAGTTTCTATTTCGTAATTTCCAAGCCTCAGTATCACTTCAGCTTCTCCATAGACTGTCAACTATCTCCAGTAGCTGTTTCCGGAACAGGTACTACCGATACTTTCTTCAAACTGCTTCTGTTAGAAATATCGGTTCTCATTATTGACCTCGTTGCTCCAGTATCGATGCTGAAAAGGCATGATTATTTAGAAATCTATCGACAAATAAGTTGTTACTGTTGCGTTTTATCATTTAAATCCAAGTTTTCCAAATTCTGACGCTTCAGTTTGGGTAATCTCGAACGATAGTCTCTTCTTTCGTCGGATGCTGGACGTGATCGACATTCTCACCTTAAATGTCTTCCTCTGCAGCAGTAATAACATTTAGGTCGCCCTCTTGCCCTGGGTGCAGTTCCAATCATCAAATATTTCTTTAGAAGTTTCTCTACCATGAGTCGATCTATCTCTTCGTCTTCCTTTTCATTGATGACCCTCACTAGAACTTTTCGTTGTTGTCGCGACGCATTTTTGGAAACTTCAAATTCTAGGGCATAAATGATGGCCTCATTAAATTTTTTACGACGGGCCATCCTCAGTGACTGCTGAAGTTTCGTGTCACGAACCCCGTCTTGAAGCTATGGACACTAATCCAGTAGATGAGCGCTTCTGGGTAGACGAGTCTTACCAACCTTTCGACTTCAGCCCCAAAACCCTGCAGACTCTCAGATGGACCTTGAGTTCTCACTTTCAGTTGAGCTTGGTAGACTTGTTGAAAAGCTGATATAACTGCTTCATAATATTTCTGCCTATTCACTGGAATATTTTTCAGAATTTCGAAGGCTTTTCCTTTACTTCACGTTTAGTACAAATTAACACTTTAACTTAAACTTCAACTAATATTCGAATGTATATCGCTTCATTAGATCGCTTAGCGTATCGCACTGTTACTTCCACTTGACTGTCTCGATAGGCGAGTGGATCGTACTTTTATTTGCCAATCGAAGGCCGTAGAAAATTCCTCGGAATTTCATCGAAGTCGGTGGAATATTCGCTGGGATTTTATCGAAGCCGGTGCGAAGACTAGAATAATCGAGGCTTGACCATGTCAAAGTGGGTTTATGGCTACCAGTGGCGGCCGGCGTTATTTTCTTTAGGGCATGATTACAACAGTATACTTTTCTTTGTAGGAAGCGTCTGGTCTGGTCTCTCTGAAGGGTCCAACTGTAGTCTGCCATCATTGAGACGCTCCATTTCCCCTTCTATTTTTTCCATCTCCTCAATATCTTGGTGAAATCGTTCACCTTGCTCTTCTCTCACATCTCTTACATTATCTGGAAAGTAGTCGAGGTGGAATGAAGAAAATGTACTTTCAATCTCAGGTCCTTTTTATAGCCTGACAATTTCTCTATAATCTCTTTGAAAGAAGTCCATCATTCTCTATGAGGATCTGTCATGGTTCTGATGAATTGTGGATTAGCCATAAGCCCTCTAATATCTGGTCCAACGAAAACACCTTCCTTCAACTTTGCCTCTGTGAAGCGGTAGTATAAAAACTTTATGAGGAGGCACCAAAGTTTCATGCAGGACGTTCTTCTCGCCAACGTTGAGCTGCCTTGGAGGCCAACGGCGTTCTTTATTTAGAAAGTAATGATAGTTATGAACTGTATACATTCGAAAAGAGTAATACAAATGAAATTGTACCTTTTTATTTATGACTTCAAGTTAGCCAAAGAAACCGTTTTTTATAATACAATTTTGCGTTTTGCAGAATAATCTGATGTTCTGGAATTTTTTGAGTATAGTATTTCCAATACCAATTGAAACAGCAAAAAATAATATGCCGAAATAGACGTCGGCATATTATTTTTCAGTGGTAGATTTTCAGTTACTTATTCTTATAATCATAGCAATTTATCACCCCATGAAAAAGTTATCTCAACTGAATTTTTCCACCATGGGTAATTATGAAAAACTTCAAAATTTAAGGTAGTTGATTTCCGAGTCGAAAAATATAAAACACAATGAAAACACAAATAATCACACTGAATTCTCATCAAACATATATTTACAAAATAATAGAGGCCAACAAAATTGCTAGAAATTTCAAAATTTTTCTTCGCTATATTCGGATGAGGTGGAATCATCATCGGGTTGAATAACGATCGGATTTAAGGAACTTTGCACATAATATTTGTTTTCTTCTTTTATAACGTGGGCCACACAGTTCTTCCACACATTACTATTACCTACTTCATGTAGTCAAGCACTACAGCATTCAAAGTCGGTGATTGATTACATTTCCGCAAGCTTTCTTTCATTGTGGCCCAAACCATTTCAATTGGATTGAACACACAATAGTATGGAGGCAAACGTAAGAGAATATAACCAGTGTTTCACACATCGAATCAATAATATACTCTTTTTTGAAATTACGTTGTTTTATGGTCGGCAGTAATACCTTTTTCGTTTGAATCTTTTCGGGTATTTCCATGTCATGTTTTCGCATGAAATCAACAATATCTGCTTTTTTGTGTTATTGTTTGGTATTGTAGTCAATAACCGAGAATGATACGAAGCGTTATCCATAACAATAACCGAGTTTGGAGGAATATTTGGAAGAAGCTGCTCACTGAACCAGGTTTCGATTAAAGCCGCAGTCATATCTTCGTGGTAATCAGTAGACGAATCTTTTATATTTTTGGCCGACAAAGCGTTAGATACGAAACCACTTTCATTCCCGGCATACAAAATTATAACACGTTTTCCCCTTGAAGAAGGTGTGTTCAAAGCACAATACTTGGTTTCGTCTACCCAGCCATATTTGACAACATCATGGGTGTCAAACCAAGTTTCGTCGAGGTAGATTATATGTCTTCTGGATTCTCGGTAGCTTTTTATTCGCCTCAAATATTCTTTTCGGAGTTGAACAATGTGTGTCGATTCCATTATGACCATCCGTTTGTTCAATTTTTTATATTTGATACCACAAGACAATAAGACACCTCGTAGAGTTTCTAAAGATTTGTAATTGTAATGGGGATAGTCGAGTAATTTATACCAAATCATTTCCAAGGTTGCTACTTATTTTTTTTGGTATATACTGTAAATTGTTCGCCGAATCACATCTTTTGTAGCACCATCAACGTTTGCAAATTTTTTATTCCTTTGTTTTCATTTCATTGCATGGTCAATGACATCCCCTATTTTGATGACTCGAAGAACTGTCGAACGAGATAGTTTCGCTAGCTCGCATATTTTATTCACAATAGCATTCTGTGAAGTGTGACACTTTTCCTTCTTCAAGCATTCATGAAAATTACTCACTGAACTTGAACATGTAAGTCCTTATTTTCAAATTCCGGATCCCTGTCGATTGACACAGATTCCTCACACGTAATGTTATCAATTGCTTCAAAAGGTCTCCTGAAAGCCATATTTGTTGGATTTAAAATGTATATTTTTATCATTCCCTCTGTATATAGATTTTTTATTTATTTTATGTGGTGTCTGATAATATTTTTAGTTGAATGAAGTTTGTTAGAAAAAAGAAGATTTTGATTACAGTTGTCAAATAAATAGAATTTAAATACGTCAGTAAGACTTTATTTGATAATAAAATTATATCCATCCCATATTTAAAAATATCTATTTATAATTTGTATATTTAGGTATATAAACAGCTAACCCTCTTCTTTAGATTCAGTATTAATTTGCTTCTCCTGAAGATGCTGATCTTGTTAGCGAAACGCGCATCGAGTGCAAAAATATCATTTTGGTGTTACGGGAACTGATCTCTAGAAAAAGTATTCAAAAATTGGTTTGCAAAACCACTAACTACCTCACCTAACCCCACGAACACACGGCACTGATGAAGAAATATTGTGAAACGACAAAAAATTAGTATTCAGTCCAGCTAGCCGAGCCTTTACTCCTCAACTACATTTGATAGCACGTTTACTAATTATCTGGGCGACTAGGGGGCAACGGGCAAGAAATGTTTATGACCGTACCCATCTTTTTATTGCCGTTCCAATTGGGAATGGATAGACTATAACATCTAAATACATAGAATATATTCAGACAGCTTTCTCTGTTGCAGATTTGTGTTATGCGTTCACTTGCCAACGATAATTATAGTTATGAACTCCAGAATAACCTCTTGCCTGTAAGCAGAATGCATTTTTTGCTACTTGGTTTGCTCATTTCTTCTGTTTCTGGTTATTATGGCAACGTCATGAACAGATTTCGTTTTTTTTTTGAAAAAGAATACTTCTGAAGATGGTCGTGAATAGTGCTCTATGAGACCAATGACCCGTCTTAGAATTGTTCAATACACCGACTTACAAACATCGAGTTGAACTCTTTATAAAGAGTATTGTTTAAAAATATTGCTTTTTCATTTGGTGTGGATTTTGATTGTCATTTCCTGTAGAAACATAAGGATCAATTGCAAATATTCTGGTTATTAACAGTACTTTTCCAGGCAAGGTGCCCTTAAACCATTTAGATTCGAGATGAGCAATGTAAGTCACTAGTTATTTGACAAGCCAATAAAAATATTTCGACTTGAGGGAGTCAATAGCAGAGTAAGAGAAATAATTCAAGTAACAAAAAAAATCACGCTCTAATAAATCGATTTAATGGGATGATATGAATAATTTTTGATTTTCACCTGGATTTATTTATTTTTCATATAGTTCATATCTGTTTTTGATACAGATGAAAATCTTTCAGACAATGAAAGTTCGAAAGTTAAAATTCAACGAGAAATAGTATCAAGCAAATTTAAACATAATTTTTTTTCGACTCATAGTAATTATGGTTTTGTTAGTCCGAATAATGAGTTACTAATGTTGTTTACATTAACATGTTCGATTCGGATCAATTACATTATAGTTACCCATTCGAACGAACAAGACCCAATGTAAACATGCCTTATTGAAATGTAAATATGGGGTGTTCATATTTATAGAGATTTTATCATCGCTGACAGGATCAGAATAATGATAAGAGAATTTATTAATATACAATAGAATAAAAATATGAGTTGAAGAAAATATTGAAAAAGATTAGAAAATTCGCTGAGGTAATTCGTAATATACAAGGAGAATTTGCCGAGAGATTCACTTATCAACGGGAAAATGATGGTTTCAGTATCTAATTTGAACAAGGCATGATTTTGTTTCACATAATTTACTGACGTATTTCGTTTTTGTGAAGTATATGTCTAACTTAAGATAATATTTCATTAACATACCTTTATAATGAACTAACATGTGTTTCATATGTTCAATTATAAAATACCTGATGAAGTCACCACTTTAAAGCACCACCTTTTAGTACATGCATTGATATATAAGCAAAAGAAAAAATACCCATCTATTTCAGGATTTCAATTGGAATTTCAAGGTGTGCGCCTTAATCAATTTGTTCCATGATTTAACCGATCACTACATATTTTGAAGGAAACTAACCGGATTCTTCGTTACATACAGCATTCAAAAAATGTCTTCTCCAGTTTGTGATTGGAACGGCAGACGTTTTTATGGGGTTTTTGGAGGCCACTAATAGTATTTTTGTCATAATTGTGAGACTGATTGATTTATTGATTGTGTTTAGCCAGTCGCATACTGGTAATTTTTCAATGTTGGTGATTAAGTTGAACCTCACACACTGTTGTTTCAAGCGTTCACTGGCAATTGCTCAAGATCAGTTTCAAAATAGAATTCGTCGAGACTAGAACCGTTTGAGCTCTTTTTTCGAAGAACACAAAAAATACAGAAACTTTTGGATCCATCAATTAATCAGCATTAGACTTGAACATGAATAATTCCAAAAAGTGGATATGTAACACTGTCATCCGTAATGGCGGACACCCAATGTTTTGGAATGGAATACTTGCCATATTGCCTCTTCAGCACCTTTTCTTTGCATAATTTACACATCCTTGTATAGAGGTAACTTTTAATTTAATTGCTTTCTTACTTTCCCACATTTTTTGTGTAAAGGTGGAGAAGTAGAAAGCCAAAACTTTTTTTCGAAAAATCAAGTTCTCCTGGAAATATACACCTTTCAATTCAAACAAGATTACTATAGCTGGGAATTCCGACATTTTTAAGTTTAGACCAGTTCCAGTTACATTAAAGCCAAAACTAGAATACAAGTAACAAAGACCGATGAATAATGGTGTTTTGGTAGAAGAATGATTTTCAGCGTTTGTTTAAAAATGGTTGGCAATGTTTCATGGTGAATTTCATCGGACTTCGATTGATATGATTTAAGGGAATGTGGTTCTTTGTTGGAGCTCACAATACATGCAAAAAGAGAATGAATGAAAGAAAAGAAATCAACAACCATAATGTCAGGAATAAACTGCTTGCCTATCCTAACGGTTCTCGATCTTCCTGCTCAGTGGCTGAGGTCACTAGTCAAAATTTCACCAATTGCACAATTCCACTACTGACAAGAGCGGATGATTGAACAGCAACAACTGTGTTTATCGTTTTATTGATATTTTAGCTATTCATTCGAATTTCATTTGTTTTGTCATACATTAGGATTCATAGTAAAATCATGTTAGACAATAAAACTCCAAATATTACTAAAGTTTTATCCAACACCAAATCGTTATTTTTAACACAATACCCGTGTCGAGGTGTTAGAATAATGGTTTAGTGATGGGATAAAACTCCAGTAATATTCATTACTACACCAAAGGTTCCAAACAGTGCATCACAAGTAATGGAACTCATCCGAACTGATGATATTCAAGGATTTTCAGAATGTGTCACACAGATAGTTCCGGTTTTAAAACCAAACAGTGGCATGAGGATGTGTAGATTTCAAGGTTGCGCTCAACCCGTAATTTCCATCACAGCACTTTCAATTATCCAGAATATAATATTTATTTATGAAGGTACGGGGCTCTTATTGATTCTTACAGTTTTCATTTGATATTGCAAAAATTACACATTCTATCTATTATTTCCATATAGGTAGGTTACAGAAAATAAAGATATAAAATTCATGTACCCTCCTTGATCTGTACTTCAAATAATAATAATAATAATAATAAAAATAATAATAATTATCCCCAAAAGCGGAGATTTGTCGATTCCTAAGAATTACAGACCGATAACATGCTTGAATTCGTGTTATAAATTGTTTACAAGCATCTTATACACACGAATACTCACTGCAGTTGACCGAGTGTTCGAACGGATATATGAGCAGAGAGGGACGAAGAGAGGAGTCGCTGGATGTAAAGAGAACCTGCTCATCGATAGATGTGTAACGCAGGACTCGATATAATATAACCGTAACCTCTCTATGGCCTGGATCGATTACCGTAAGGAATTTGATACAATTTCGCATGAGCTCATCTTGCATTTGCTCAGATGCCTTGCGGTACCCGACGACATAGTGAGATGCATTGAAAAACTGATACCACTTTGGCGAACTCGCTTCACCATCAAGCAAGAGTCCAAACAGGATGGGTAACTTTCAGAAGGGGTGTATTTCAGGGTAATTTCCTCAATCCCCTTCTATTCTGCTTCTCACTATTGCCATTATCCGTTGCGCTCAGAAATACTCGAGGGTATAACTGTGGCACCCCCGAAAACAGGAGGCACAAGGTCACCCATCTGTTTTATATGGATGATCTTAAACTTTATGCCTCTGGAGAGAAGGATCTCCATCAGTCCTTGAGGGTGGTGGAAGAGTACAAGCATGCTATCGGTATGAAATTCGGAATAGACAAATTTGCAATGGTTCATCTCAAAAGAGGACGATGCGGAGACTACGGAGAGGATGTGCAGCTCATAGATGGAAGCATCCTACACCATCTGGATGTCGGAGAGACGTATACTTACCTCGGGGTGGAACAACGCCACTCACAAGAGGTAACCGTGGCAAGTATCAGCACAAACTTCGACAGATCTGGTCATCGGAACTGTCGGGGAAAAACAAAGTTGCTGCAACAAATATGCTTGCCGTTCCAATCTTACTCTACTCGTTTGGAGTAGTGAAGTGGACTCGGGAGGAGCTGTATCAACTCAACGTAAAGAACCGAAAAAAGATGCATCTCTATAGGAGTTTGCATCCCAAATCGTTCGTTCTACGGTTGTACTTCCCCCGACAACAGGGAGGCCGTAGACTTTTGAGTTTGGAGTGTCTACATGACATAATGGTACTGGATACAGCCTGTAAAGTCGTCAGGAGTTCGGATCCCCTTCTCTGCATGGTCTGTGACCATGAGAGAGCAGGAATTGGAGCATTTCTCCTTAGGGCAGCTGCCCGAGCAGCTCGGTATAGTTTTCGACTCTGAACGAGGTGACTATAACTCTGTCACCGAGTTGGAACCCGTTCAGCAAAAAGCTCAGATAGAAGGCGCAGAGATCACCTTACTTCTGCGGAGACACAAAAATAAGCCAATGCATGGGGTCTTCTTCAATAACATTGGAGACTTAGGCTTATCAAAGCGCCTGACGTTCGCTTTTCTCAGGTCGAGTGGGCCGAAGTCGGAAACTGAGGGGTTCATCATGGCTTGCCAGGATGGTGTCTTCAACACCTTAGTCTACCGCAGTCGCGGGATGGGTATAGAGGTTCCTGACACAAGGTGCAGGGTCTGCCGCGAGGCGCCCGAGACCCTAATGCACTTGCTATCAGCATGTCCAGCATATGCGGTCTCGGCCTATATCCATCGATATAACGCGGCCCTCAGAGTGCTATATTACCATCAACGGCACTCTTACGGTATTGACGAGACACCGGTGTTGCCCTACGCCCTGGGGGATATTGAATCCGTTGTGTGGAACGAGAAGTGCCGAATTTATTGGAACTATCCGTTCCCCACCCTCAGACTCATACAAGCTAATAAGCCTGATGTGGTCCTTCTCGACCACCAGATCAAAACGATATTTGTCGTGGAGTTTTCAGCTCCTGGCGAGACGAATATCGTCAGAAAAGAGGAGGACAAATGGATTAAATATAGAAATTTCCTCTTCGAACTCCGCAGACTCTATCCAGATCACTCTGTCAAGATGGTTTTTGTGATTATTGGAGTCCTTGGTGGAATGATGTCCTCTCTACTCTCGAATCTTAAAATCATACCGGCTTGCCGTACTAAAGCAGAAATCTTAGCCGCACAGATGTAGAAAACTGTCATTCTTGGTTCACTGCGCTTGCTCAGGGCACATGATTTTCGGACCCAATGAGCACTTACCCCACGGTGTGGGGAGTGGTCATTGGTTGATATTGCTGGCGCGCCCTTCCAAATGTATCGGGGCTTCGGGGGATAGGGCCTGACCAGCGCACACTACGGTGGGAAAAAATTATAATAATGATAATAAATCGGCTTTATTGATAATATAAAAAACAATACAAAGATACATTTGAAAATGAAAATAGGTTACAGGAGATTCTGGTACTCCTTGGCGAAGTCTAGCTCAAAGCTACTCTAACTCCACCAACAAGCACCACTCCATAATGCACGCGAACATACAAAAATAAAGGCAATCAACAGTGATGGTACCACGAAATGGGAAATGCAAATAAAATAATAATTTGTGATTACCTTCTAAAGACAGTTGATAAATAATTAAATTTAATCGATCTGTTGTCCAATAAGCAAAAGTTGACATTACTGACTATCATAGATATAATTTTTATATTTGTATTTGAATTTCCTGATATTGAATCTCTTCAATTGCTCGGACAATGAATTATAGAGTTTTACAGCATCAAAAAGAAATGATCTCTGAAACTGTGCAGTGGGATGTTGTGGCATAGTTCATTTGTTTTATGTCTAATGTTTCTTGAGTGAATATTTCCACGCAGAATTAGTTTTTGTATTAAAATGGGAGTATGGGGAAGGATGATCAATTTATGAACAAAACAACCCAAATGATGAATCATACGGTTTTTCATATTGAGCCAACGGGAGTTTTTAAAGACTTCAGAAATTGAATCATATTTACGAAATCCATAAATTAGGCGACAACAAGAATTTTGCACTTTTTGTATTCTTTTTTTATCTGAATCATATAAATATGGCCCATATATGAAGTCACAGTAGTTGAAATGGCTTAGCACCAAACTGTCACAGAGAATTCTTTTGAGATGTTGGCTCAAAGTAAGAAGGTTACAGTATAACAGTTTCAATGATATATTAGCTTTTTTCATTAAGTTTTTAACATGACTAGTGAATCTAAGATCAGTGTCAAGCATCACCCCTAAGTTTTTAGTTGCATTGACAGGAGTCAAGATAGTATACCTAGTACTGAATGGAAATTGTTTTCTGCAAATTTACGATCCAAAATGCATCATCATTGTGTTATTAGGATATATTCTCAAATCATGTTCACTTGATAGCCCATTAATCGAATCAAGATCAGTGTTGAGGAGATTTTGTGCCTCAGCACACTCATCGTTTTTAAAGTGCATGTATAATTGTATGTCATCAGCATACGCCTGTATTTTACATTGGACGAGATAATGTCGAGATAATGTCAGTAGTATAAATGATGAACAATGAAGGTCCCAAAATGGAACCCTGTAGTACTCCTGATAGAAAATCAAGAGGTAAGGAGTGATGACCATCAACAACAAATTTTTGAGATCGACCAAGTAAATGCGACCAGATGAGAAATAAGGCAGCACTATCAAAACCATAATATTTGAGTTTCATGCAAATCAGCTCATGATTGATGGTATCGAATGCTTTCGAAAAATCTAGTAGTACCAGAGTGCAAATCATTCCCTTATCAAATCCCACAATAATGTCTTGCGTAACAGTAGCAAGAGCTGTAGCCGTGCTAAAACTCTCTAAAACCACATTGCGATGGTGATAAGAGATTATTGATATTGAAATATTCAATAATTTGTAAATAAATAACTCTTTCAAAAATTTTACTCATGGTTGAGAGTATACTGATAATTATCTGGCAATTATCCACAAGTCTGGAAAATATGAACGTTCAAAACAACAATTGATGATATGTTTAATATATTTATCTATAAACGGGCTACAAAGTTTCAACATTCTGATTTAAATATTATCAACCCCTGAAGCTTGACTTTTGATATCATTCAGGATTTCATGGATAGCTTCTTCAGTAGCAAATCGAAATGAGAAGTTATCTTGCCTGATTAAATAATTATTGCTATAAAATTCAATATTTTCATCACAATTATTAGAAATGAAGAAAAGAGAAATGAAAGTTTCTGTTTTTATCACTTTTTTTGTAACTAACGTTACTGCATTTTCGTTCTATATGGACATTTTCAAACTTACTTACAAATAAAAGTGGTAAAAAATATAGAAAGTTTCATTTCTCTTTTTTCAATTATGATTTCCTACCACGTAGTAACGACTACATCCATCAATTTAATTATTAGAAACATTTTGTACGAATTGGGCAAAATTTTGTTTTTTTAAATTTTTGAAATGCTTTATCACGTTTTTTCATAAGAAGTCTAGGATTTTGAGTGAGCCAAGGAGCGGGATGTTTGGTAATTCTAGCCAAATAATTGTAATGTTTCACAAATCATCTGAAGGAACAATTCGTTCAGGCCAGTCTTCTACACTGTGGGTTAAAGGATTGACACCTATCTTAAAATAACTACTCCCCTGAATAATACCACGAAGGGCGCTGGATTATATCCGCCAGGTGTTAGTGCAGGATTCTTCACTGAAGTTTTTCCTGCATATGCTGATGGCGATACAACTGTCACAATAGATTTTCAATTATTGGAACACACTTGCAGACCGATGGCCTGAACGAATTGTTCCTTTAGATGATTTGATCTATAGTCAGTCTTCAAGTATATCCACTGAATATATCTGAATAGAATGTTTCTTTCAATGTGTCTTTCGCGAAACTATCATTTATTTTACTATTTGAACGAGTTGAACCTCTTTAATATAAACACCACAGTCTCATGGACTTATTACATGATCTTTCAAGCTTACTAAAACAACTTCACTTCTCACTGCTATTCCAAATATATCCTATAAAGTCGCAGAAAACATAAATGCCAATAAAAAAATCAAGGCTGAATTGTTTAGCCATGAAAATAACTTCAATACAAAATTTATCAGTACGTTCAGTAATGCTTTAATGAAAACGTCTTTCGAATTCACATACACGGTATCATTAGGTTGGTCAATAGAAGTAATCATTATAAATGAAAAATATGTCCCTTTCCCCATCTGCACAATGCCATACATAAATAATATTTCCATATGACATAGTTACATTGCTGATTGTTGAAATTGAATATTCCGTTTGTCAGCGGCGTTTTTCTCTAATGAATGACTCAAGAAGAATAATTGTAGTTCATTTATTGAAACGTATGAATTAATATAACAATAAATATAAATGGAACGGTAGCTTCAAAGACCTGTTCACAGGATTGTAGTTACGGTCGTTCTCGGTTATAAGAAAATTAAGGACCGATGTCTGTGGCGGGATTACAGAAAAGGACGATAATAAGGATTTTCAATGCTCTGTGATTAACTACCCTAAGACAGTCTTTTGATCTTCATTCATATTGTAAGACATTGCTGGAAACAATCGACGGAATTGATTGTTTTGAGGGAACTTATTCTTAGACAAAAATAGTTGCTGATCCACTTGCTCGCTATAGAAAAAACATAAGCGAGTGTCTTGAAATGAAGCCAGTGTATTGAAATACAAAATTTGACTTTTTTGTATGTTTTTATTGCTTTGTATGGCTCTATTTGACTGTGAGTAAAATTTTGTCATGTTGTGTTCTTGACTTCTAATGTTTGAATCAATTCTTGCCTCAGTCCAGACTCGAAACTCCATCTCCCATCTGTTGCGTGTTAACCTTTTCGAAAAACGCTTCAGTTACGTAACGAGCCTTTGGATTCAAAATAGGTCTATTAGGTGAATATGGTGTTTTGTTGTTGGGATTATCAGTCTTGGATAGATATTTTTATTGGAACACTCAATGTCAAGGCACAAACATTGCATCATTTATACCATTTACCATGACGAACTGTTGAGTTACTAGTCAAATCAAGTAAAATTAAAATTTACATTATAACAAAATGAAAAAATGGAGTTGAAGAAGTTTCACATTCAACATTGAACATTGAATTTTAAATGAAATACTATTACGGTTCAGATTAGATCAATTTGTTGAATCTGTTACGTTTTTCCCCGCTCTACATGGACCACCTTTGACTTGCTTCTGGATACAATTGGTTTCTGTACATCAGATCGTTTATCGTTTTGATCACCATGCCATGTCATTGCCATGTTCAAGCTGCAGCTTGGGATACAAAACTTTCCGCTTTGGGGTTGGTAGAGCCACACGGCATCCTGTCGCTGGAAAGCTGTAATTTGGATTTGGGAAATTTGTAAACGATTTCTTATTTCTCCTTCAGCTCATTCACTGTCATACATGTATGGAGTGTAGCCCGTCGCTTCACGTTAAGAACTCCGGTATGCTAACAAAACGTGAGGGACTAGTTTATTCCAGGATCATTGGTTTTTGGAAACTGTTTGAAGTTGCAGCTCTGATCCAAGTGTAACTCCAGGGGTACTCCGTGCATGGTAATTGGGATCTACAACAGCATTTCTGCAAATGATTGTTTATTGGTTAAGAAAGGATACTACTACCGGCTACTACTTGTAACCGGATGTGGTCGCAGAAAGTGGTCCAAGACTGCCTTAGGATACGTTTTCGAAGAGCACAGACCACACAAACTTCCAACACTCCTTCACGTTTTGGCAATAGTTTACCGAATGGTACCTCTCGCCAGTTCACTTTAGAATGCCCTCCAGTGTGATAATCGTGAAACTATTTGAAAATATTTGGGATACACATTTTTCGATGGAATATCTGGATTTTATGGGTCCTTCCATCCGGGCTTTTCCATTTTCGAGTAGGTAATCTCGAGTGCACATCGAGTCCCATTAAAGACAGTTACTCCTTACCTACTGGCCGAGCTTGAAAATCTCATCTTACTCTTTTGGTCTCACTCCTTTGTCAATCCTTTCGATCCTTCGTTTGAGCTGTTTAGATATTATGATTCCTTATGAAGGTAATGTTAACGGGACCTGTTAACGACAGTATCATTTCATGATCAGTAAATTTCTTCTGTCTGTATGGACAATGGAACGCTCACAGGATTCTGGACCAGAGGAAACAAGAAGTAGTGGGAGGCAGGACAGCTCATCTCCTCATGAGGGTTGTCCAGATTTTATCCTGCCACATCTGGTGAAAAGTTGTGGTAACTGGATATCCTTGTCCTACTGGCAAAATTTACATTCAGATATCAGTTTATGTCATCTGCGTAATAGCCCTTTTTTGGGGGCTATCAAACAGATGACGAATTTCAAAATCGTAACTTTTCGAGCCATCACGATATTTGTCTTCCTGGGTTTTTTTTACTTCTCTGCTTTTTTCTTAATCTATTCTAACTCCTTCTGAGGACATAACGTGACCTTAGAAACTCACTTTTTCCTGGAAGAGGTAGCACTTCTGGGAATTGATCTGCAAATGAGTATGAAGACATTTTTCAAGTTTGACAGATGTTCGTCAAAACTTTTTTCGTTTGCTATAATGCAATCAATATCGAGCATGCTCATTCTCCAATTAAGTCCTCTCAGCAACAATTCCAACAAGCGTTCAAATCTTGAACTGATATAATCCATTGCCGGTAAAAAGGTAATTTTCTCTTTATCCTTGTGGCGAATGGCCACCTGCCAATATCCGCTATTTAGATCTTATGTTGAGAACATCTGTATTCAGCGAAAAAGTTCAAAGTTTCATCTATTCTGAGGAAAGGGTAACTGTCCTTTCTGGTGACATCATTGAGCCTCCTTAGTCTCGTCGATCCATCTCTCGCAGTCACCATCACAGTATATACGTTGTGCTTCCAGCAGTCTGGAGCTCGGGAATAATGCAACTCATAGTGACGATCAGTATAAATATCGAAGTGATATTCCAGCATACTGGCTTTAGGGCGTTGCTAAGAAGTTTTTTGTCATTCATTCTAAATGATAAACTCATATTGATGGGTATGAGTCAACGATACATCGACTGTACTAATTAATCATTGGTTATTACTTTTTGATTTCATATTTTAAGCAACTATTACTAATTTTTTATCTGAAGATCTAGAAACCTAGCAACGTGATAAGGTCGGTTGCAAAAAAATGCGTATTTTAGAAGTGAATCAAAAAGTAAAATTGAAAGTAGTATGGGAAATTTTCAAAATATTTTAAAAATTCACAATTGTCGATTTTTGTTTTCGCTTTGTGGCTTTTATTTTTGAAATTCAATTTCGCAGTGAAATATTGCAGTCATTCCTATTCTGCCGTCCGCCATAAATCACACTTGTTGTATCTTCAACCGTTTTTGTCGAACTCGTTTCATGGTTCTACCAACGGATAACAGAAATAAAGTATAGATCTAATTTCGACATCCAAGTTTCGCAAGCATATACCTAACTCATCATAAAATGAGCTAAAAGAAATATATGGATATTATCACCCAATTTAAATCAACTAAAATTGTCATGAAATAGAAGACATACTGAATCTGTTTTGCCTTTTAACGTGTGATTCCTAATAATACATATAATATTTGTACCATACATTATTTACTCACGAAAAAATTGAGGATATATTACTTTTTTTGTTCCAAATACCACGGAAAGCAAACCAAACATCACAAAGACATTTTGAGCTCTAATGACCGTGTACAAATGTACACATTTAATAACACAGGCGATTGTTGAGGAAACATTACTGATGTTCATGGATACGTACTACTACAGGGTATGAAAAGTCTCGGGCCTAACACTTAGATGGCGCTAGTCTTATTGCATTCACCGCTTTTTCAGTTAGGGGAGACCGAGGAGGGTTGTGACAGAGGAGAGTTGTGACACGCGCGATTTCGCTGTATCTGTGACCGTTAGCGAGCTGTCAACGTCGCACATTTATTGTTTTCTAGACTGCTTATTGGATTTAGTACGCGCCAACGGCCCACGAGGAGCGGCTGAGTTACTGTGACGCTGTCATCTAAAAAACGACCAAAAGTAAGTTTTTGATCATAACTTTCTTATTCTGTCTTTTGCTATGTATTACGGGAGCATTAGTGTAATATTTTTTCTAATTTGCATCGGGCCTTCAAGATTCAAAGCCATTCATAATTTTATTGAGATCTCTTACTGTTTGGAGGTTATACATTATTATTCTGGCACACTCACGATTTTGCGCACCTAGGAGAGTTCCTGAATCATGGGAAAAAAACGAAATGGCTGGAGAAGTGTGGTTAAAGCTATTCATGAAGAGACATTCAAATTTATCTCTTAGGCTACCTCAAGCTACAAGCATCGCTCGCGCCACGAGCTTTAATAGGACAAATGTCGCTGCCTTTTTTGAAAACTATACAGGAGTCTTGGCCAAGCATACTCTCAGCGGTAAAGATGTATGGAACGTCGACGAGACCGGGATTACTACAGTCCAAAAACCTGATAGAGTAATCGCACGACGTGGAGAAAAACAAGTCAGTGCGATGACTTCTGCGGAAAGAGGAACCTTAGTAACGCTGGCTTTTGCTGGGAACGCCTTGGGTAATTATATACCACCTATGTTTATATTCCCTCGGAAGCGATTTCAAGAACATTTTATTCGGGATGGCCCAACAGGTTCAGTAGGAACAGCAAATGGATCCGGGTGGATGCAGGAAGACGACTTTCACTTTTTTCTTGAACATTTTACAAACCACGTGAGGCCAACAAAAGAGCAAAAAGCTTTGTTACTTCTGGATAACCATTCATCCCACATGGCTTTGAAAAATATAGAGTTTTGCAGGGAAAACGGCATAATTTTGCTCACGTTCCCTCCACACTGCACACACAAGCTGCAACCAATGGATCGTGCAATTTTTGGTCCTCTTAAAAAGGCCATTAACACAGCTTGTGATAATTGGATGCGGTCAAATGCTGGCAAAGTTATGTCTATCTATGATATCCCTTCCATAACAAAAACTGCCTTTGATGTGGCGATCACTGCAAAAAATATCAGCGCTGGTTTTGCTGCAACAGGAACATGGCCTGTTAATACAGATATTTTTGGAGAAGCAGATTTTTTGCCAAGCCAAGTTACAGATCGCATTTTGACCAATCCTGTGCCAGAACAAGCTTCCATTACTGCAGAAGAAGAATTGATAGAAAATCCGGAAGAAGGAACCCCCACCCAAAATTTGTCAGTTGATATAGTTGAGAACGACGTTGTTGTTGGGGAAGGTCTAGAAAAAAGAGATCACAACGAGCACGTTGGATGTGAAGAACGTAATGTGACTCCTCTTGTTATGACCGGCGACAACTCTAAAGAGCCTGCAAATATTGAACCTGTTGCATCTACATCTACAGTTCGTAATCCACTTGCCACCCAATCTAATGTATTCTCGCCAGAAACAATAAGGCCGTTGCCTAAAGCTCCGCCAAGAAAAGCCACGCAACAGAATAGACGTAAGATCAAGTCTGCCGTGCTAACAGATACACCAGTTAAAGATGAAATTGCTGCCATAGAGGAAAATAGGAAAGTGAAGAACGTGAAGAAGCGCATTTTTACTGATAAAAATGCTAAGAAACCAAAGGGGAAAAAACCAAAAAATAAATCAAAGACAAAGAATATTCGTGACGAAGAGGAGGACGATAATGAGGGCAGTGATGGCACAGAAAATGAATGTTTTTGCTTATGTTGCCTCGAGCTCTTTGCCAATAGCAGGCCTAACGAAAAATGGGTGCAATGCATTAATTGCAAAGGATGGTCACATGAAGATTGTACTGGGGGAGAACTGCAATACGAGTGTCATAATTGTTTTTCGGATTAAACTAATATTAAGTATTTTTATTCTCTCTGTGCCATTTAGAAAGATGATTTATTTTGTTAAGTTTTAATAATTATGTTACTTAATTAGCCAAAGATTATGATTAAAACTGTTTCGTAATTACTTGTTCATTTTTAATCTACAAAAAGTGCCGATAAATTCCAAACACTGAAGTGTCACAACTCACCTCGAGCACTGTCACAACTTACCTTGGTATTAGGGGAGTTGTGACACGGGTTGTCGCTTTGGTTTTAATCCATTATCTCGGGAAACTTATTAGTTTTGTGTATTTTTATTTTTGATTCTAATAGAGAATAGAACAAGCTTTGACTGATGTAAAGTTCACAGATATAGGTCAATTTTTAACCAAAATATATGAGTGAAAGCAAAAAGTGTCACAACCCTCCTCGGTCTCCCCTACCAACCTTCAAAAGAAGCTATTGGAATTCCATAGTGTTCTACTTATGAGTTAGTGAGTAATTGTGCTAAGAGGGACACTACTTTTGTTATTTTCGAAACAATGGATCGCAAATGTTTTTTTTCTCAGGCTCGGGAATTTTCAGGCTAGGTTACAAAAATGATATCGGTGGAGAAGTATTGGTAAGATTGTTTTCAAAGTTATGTGGCCAGATTATTGAATGATGGCATGTTCAATCGCAATGTTCATCATGAGTAATGAGAACAAGCGTCGGGACCGTATGAATATATTGGTATATTGAGATCAATTTTTTTGAGGGGGTCTGAACGGACATATATATCAATATTTGTTGAAGCAAATTCTTTTAGACTTTATGGAAAAAATTTACTGAATAATTCACAAAATTTTCAATCTCACTAGTGTAACATAACACTGATATGGAATATGCAAGATTTTTGTGAATGAATGGTTGAAAAAATATCAAATGTGATACATTCAGAACGGAAATAGTTACAGTACAATTTTATTAAAGTATGCTCTGAATTTATAGAAATATTGTTGCATTGAAACGAAAACATTGTTTTTAAGCCGGTAGCCGGTCGGTTCGACGTAGGTGCTTTGTTCACTCATTCAAATAAACCGCCATGTTGGTCGGTGATTCAAGCCCCAGGCTTAACGATCGATTTTCACTTGCTATCGTCCAACCCGTGTTAGGAATCACACGTTGAAAGGTAAGACCTCGATAGTCCTTAGCTCGCACAAGTTTCGACTTCTGAGGATTGTTGTTCGTAGGAGTGCGATAGCTTGTTAACGGAAAAACAGATTTTGAACAGATTTTTTTAAGATTGTGATTCTATATATTGTCTCATCATTTTTCTTTATTTGTGTGGTATACTTCCCATACGCTACTACAAGAGACAGATTAAGGCAAAAACATCAGTCATTTCTGAGAATTCAGTGCCTACTATTTCGGAATTGTAGTATACAAAGCTTTACACAAATAATACGGTATGCACTCGAACGCCCTTTCAAAAATTTCATGAAACCAAATAGAAGTGTATAATAAACATTAAAAAAAAACCTCTTTCACCTGTTTGTGTTTTTCTATAGATGAAACTCCTGAAGCAAAAAAAAAACAAAATCTAAAAATTTTGATTTTTTAAATATTTTGCCAATGCTCCATCCTGTTTTCTCTTTAATTAAACCGTTCGATCGATCTTTGGAATATTCAAAACAGGTACTTCTTTATAGTTTATCTTTGATGGTTTCCGAGATCTTAATAGTTTCTCTTTGAAAAAGGTAACCTTCAGAAAGTTTGAATACAGAAAATAAAATTAAAAGTATCATGTTTTTGATGATTTGGCCCTAACCATTATAGTGTAAGTAATTGCAAGGATGGATAATAGGTCCAAATGCACGGAGTCATCAACAGATGCCAGCAGATGCCGCACAACTCTGGTTTTGACAAGATCCTGTGCACGAAAGAAAACTACTATACTATACTATACTAAAATTATCATGGAGGCAGCTGCTGCAGCTTCATGTTAAACATGTTAAAATAAAAACGACAATATAAAAATGGTTATTCAAATTATAGTCAATTATCACACTATGACCTAAACTTAGGGTTGGCACGTGTGGAATCTCACGATGGGTAAGGGCGTTCGTCACTCTCCGGATATAATAATTGTTTGCCATGAAGGGTCACGTATGAGGTGATCACACGCTAACTGAGAATTACATCAACATTTAGCTGCACCTGTACCAGAAGGTTAAGGGGGGACTAATAGTTTTTTGACAAATATACTCACTCTTTCTTGATGAACCAGCAAAGTTAAACATCCTCAAAAAATGTAGCTCTGAAAATGTATATCTTCCTTTGAAGGACTTGATGGTCTTAGGATAAAACTGAAAAAGACTTTTTGCCATATCGGTATTTTCATATGATTATATTTCCTTCAAACTGATACAATGATGAAATAGTTGAAGGCCAGGTCACAGTTTTATTGCGATAAAACGCTTCTTCCTAACATTGATGAAACTGACAGTCGTGAAAAGTACATCTAGGTGTCATCATTCGTGACTCTCAGAGGCTGGTTATGCATCATTCTCACAACTTCAATCACTATCACTGACCTGATCAAATTAAACCAATATAATCGAAATTGAAAAGTATCGAAACTTTGCATAAATGCTGCTACAGTGACGCACATCAATTCAATATCATGATTATGATAGTGACTAGACCATATATAACTCTACTGAGAAAATTCAAACGAATCCTCGAAAATCTTTGACTTTTCGAAAAGACATAGAATAAAAGTTCATTGTTCTTCAGTATGAACCAAGATGCACTCACGGATAAGATTGTATTTTCAAAAAGTTCAAACGTGAAAGTATCCTTCTAAACTTCTTGTTCATGTTAGGTACGCCTAAAGAAAAAATGTTGGAAAATGATGAGTTGGATATACATAAAATAAGCTGGTAGGCTGTTTTTTCAAGGACAAAACACAAGCACTACAGAAAAATCCTCAAGGCGTTCTAAAAGCGGTGCCTGTGCGAAAGTGGTTGATTTGAATTGCTGGAGATGAAATCCATTTGGAAAGACGTTCTCAGGAAGTTTATTTCACATCAACGTAGTTCTTCAAATGAAATAGTAATGAAACAGTAAAGTTCGAGGTGTACTGAGTTGAACTTTATAAAGATGAGCTGTCACAGTCCGTCGGGTATTTCTGATATGTACAGCTCTCAGTGGTATCAAATGTGCCAAGTGTCTAGAGCACCTCTCGTGAATGTATCGATAAAACAGTGACAAATATCCAACCTTTCTTCGTATTCGAGACTATCAAGGTTGCAAGTGATGTTCGTGTCTCTTCCTGGATGGAATTCAGCAGCTTCAGTGTATGCTTAGGGGCGGAGCTCTATACATGAGAACAATACTCCAAAGAAGGTCTGATCTGAGACAGTTGCTGAGGTGTGTACAGTTTTTTGGTTCGGACCAGTGTTCTAAGCTTTTGAGAAGCAGCCTTTTCAATTCCAGTAACATGATTGTGCCAAGACATATTGGTGTCCGTTTTAATCCTCCAACAAACTTACCGAAGCAGAAAGTGGAATGTCCAGGAATTATTGATTTTTTCGGATAAGTCGTTGATATACAATAAAAAGTGGGTTGGATACGATATGGATTCCTAAGAAACTCCAGCGCTGATGGTGAAATTATTCGAGAAATATCCATTGACGGCCACTTGCACGAAACGACAAGCATCGAAGTTTGGACAACAAACCGTCATGCCACACACGGTCAAAGGCCTTAGAAATATCAAGCGCAACAGCTCTTGACTCCATGTTTCTCGATTGCGTTATTCCAAGTAAGGGTGACATACGATAGAAGGTCGCCTGTTGATCTTTGTTTCTGAAAGATATATTGATGATCGCTCAAGATGTTACAAAAAATATGACGGTTAGACTAAGCGAGCCACTGAAACTCGTTTTAAACAATACCTTATCCGATTTCCTATTTAGTGTCGCTCAGCAGGCTTTGGAGAACGGTTAGAGAGAAAATGAAAACTGTCTTGAATTGGATGCCTCAAAAGTCTGGAAAGAGACAATTGTGGCATGAGAACTATGAACAGTAAAGGTCCCATTTCAAATAGACCATTGTTCACCGTGAATCACTTTGTTGAAATTAACAGGAAATTTCACGACAGAGTTTTCCACAAATAGAGACCAGTTTCAGAGATAGGAATTTAGTTTTCCACATCTCATGAAGACGCCAGTTTGGTTGGTGGAACGCACGTCGAGAAGAGTATTGCATTTCCGATGTTTGAAAAAAGTGCTTGTTCTGGTAGTGATACTCTTTGTTGAATAGAACTGGCCGATACTTGATGAAAATCCATATTGAAAATTAATTAATAAAGTTTATTGTATGATTTTCAGTATGAAGGGTTTTACAAAAACCGCGACAGGTGTTTCGCGATACAACAAGGTTGCTTGAGAAAGCTATTGTGAGTATAGCAAAACACGGATCGCGGTTTTTGCAAAACCCTTCATAGTGAAAATCATACAATAAACTGTATTAATTGGTTTTTTTATACTCTTTGTTTTGAGGAAAGTTACTCCTCTTACGTTGAATCCCTGCTACATCAAATTATTATCAGGGCGAAATCTAGTCATGGGAAATCAATTTCAGTTTTGACAAAGTTCGTATTTTCGTAACATCAGTAAAATGGGAATTCAAAATAACAGAAATCGACCTGAGGGAAATTCAGGGTATTGAGATGTTCCTGTTGAACGCACCTCAAACTTAACGAAAGTAAGCGAAGGAAACTAGTGAAATAATAGTGAAGTGATATTTAAGAATAAGTATTACAAAGCCCTATCAGGCTGGCATGGCGAATCCAGCAAAATTGCAAAAAAATACATTAACGTATAGCTAAATAGTTGGTAATTAGTTGCCAAAACAACGATTTTGTTGCTCGTGCCGATCCTTAGAAACCGCAAATAATGCTATCGTGATATAAAGGTAGAAAAGTAACTCAATAAATTATATACTTTACCTTTGATCTTTACAGAAGATTTAGTTACTATGTAGTTGCTGAACCTTGGATATAGCGAAAAAATTTTAAATATTTTTTGAATTTTTTTTGGTCTTGCTATTTTGAAACTGGTTTTTCCTGGAATTAAAGATGTTCTAAATATGTTGCTCACCAAGAGTAAACTCAAATACACGTTGAGTATCAGCAACAAAATAGTTGAAACCGATCGGCCAATTTCGATTTTTTTTTTAATTTTCCACGTTCTTGCTATCTTGAAACTGATTTTCCTTAGAATAAAGTGTCTCAAATTTGTTGCTCATCAGGAGTATACTCAAATACACCTTGAGTATCAGCAACAAAATAGTTGAAACCGATCGGCCGATTTTTAATTTCATTTTTATTTTCCTCGTTCTTGCTATCTTGAAACTGATTTTCCTTAGAATAAAGTGTCTCAAATTTGTTGCTCATTAGGAGGGTACTCAAATACACTCCGAAAATCAGCAACAAAATAGTTGGTCTTGATCGGCTGATTTTTAATATTTTTTTAAATTCTCCCTGTTCTTGTTATCTTGAAACTGTTTTTTTTGGAATACACTATTTTTTGAATTTGTTGCTTAACAGGAGTATACTCAAATACATCTTGGGTATCAGCAACAAAATACTTGAAACCGATCGGCCGATTTTCAAGTTTCTTTTTTAATTTTTCGCGTTCTCGCTAACTTGAAACCAGAGTATTCTAAATTTCCAAAGAAAACCAGTTTAAAGATAGCAAGAATGAGGAAAATAAAGAAAAATCTTAAAAATCGGCCGATCGGTTTCAACTATTTTGTTGCTGATATTCAAGGTGTATTTGAGTATACTCCTGGTGAGCAACAAATTTGAAACACTTTTTATTCTAAGGAAAACCAGTTTCAAGGTAGCAAGAACGAGAAAAATAAAAAAAATTGAAAATCGGCCGATCAAGGCTAACTATTTTGTTGCTGATTATTGGAGTGTATTTGAGTACCCTTCTGATGAGCAACAAATTTAAAACACTTTTCCTTTCCAGGAAAACCAGTTTCAAGATAGCAAGAAAAAAAAATTTAAATCGGTCGATCGGTTTCAACTATTTTGTTGCTGATACTTAACGTGTATTTAAGTTTACTCCTGGTGAGCAACAAATTTAGAACATCTTCAATTCCAGGAAAAACCAGTTTCAAGATAGCAAGATCAGAAAAAAAAATATTTAAATATTTTTCGCTATATCCAAGGTTTAGCAACTAAATATTCTGTAAAGATCATAGGAAAAGTATATGATTTATTGAGTTACTTTGCTACCTTGATATCACGATAGCATTATTTGCGATTTCTAGGGATCGGCACGAGCAACAAAATCGTTGTTTTGGCAACTAATTAACAACTATTTAGCTACAAATTGATGTATTTTTTTGCAAATTTGCTGGATTCGCCATACTAGCCTGACAGGGCTGTATTACAAGTTGTATTTATAAGTATCAAAAAAGGTTATTTATTTTATGCAAGTAATAAAATATATAAGTTCATAAGACCTATTTTATAATAGTTTGAAGAGTTATAAATATTGACTTCCGTTTCGGATCTATTTTTTGTGAAATTCTACCTTTGGCAACCCTATATATAATGAAAAAACCGAAGAAGGAAAAAATATCAGGTCCATACTTAATGACAGAAATGCAATCAACCCTTCTTGTTCTGATGACCCCTTAGATTAGAGCTAATGTAAAAACAATAAAAGCGGAGTTTTCATAATTGAACAATGCCGATGTGAAGTCATAAGCCGTGGGAATTTATCGAGCAACAGCAGGTGAGAAGGCGACACGTAAGGCCGCTGTTTTGTGCTCACTTATTATATATAAAATCAGTCACCCTGAATTCGACGATCAAATGATGCCAATCTATTTCAAATGGGCAGGTAATTTGTGGTGTCTCGAAAGAATGGAGATCGATGGCCGATGAAATTATATGACTTGTGTATGGATGATACTTCTTTTCCTCTCTTTATATAATAGTTCCAATATTGCAACAATGTTTATTATCAGCATCAGAGACACTACAATGATTATTAAGCAAAAACGATATTGATATACCACTTACTAGTAATGAAGTTGGCTATGTTGAAAGTGATGTGATAATAATTATACAAATAAAACATGTCAGTGAAAATGAAATTGTATAAGATGAGACAGTCAGTATGAAACAAAATGCATACATTTCACATGGAATAATATCAAAACGTGTTGAAAATATTTGAAAATACTCAACAGGTGGAAATACATGTGCTTAGTAACCATAAACCCTGAAACTGAATCGTGACATATGATGATTAGCATAGAATTCAAAAATTCAATTAATAACAATATTGACAAGATGGTGCAAATGTGATCACTTCAAAATAAGTTAGTACATGGTGAAGCATGGAACAGATTTTATGCCAGAATGATTAGAGATACCTGCTTTTACAATCTGCCTATTAATGAGAAAACTATTAAAAACATAAACTTTATTAAAAACTGTTTTAAAATCTGTTTAAATCTGTTTTTCCGTTGTTAGGAATTTCAAAATATTTGTTATGTGAAGGAAAAATTAATATGTGTATAGAGAAAATATATTGTATTGAATGCATTTTAAAGTAATGTATTTTGAGATGTAATTAATATTCGTTTTCCAACTTATATTTGAATCCAAATATGATCCCAAAAATTTTGCTACTTCAGATAAATCGATCGTTCAATTATTGATGAAAATTATTTATTATATTCATAGTTCGTGTGGAAAATGGCTTACATACTGATTCAGAGATATTGAGAATCACCATTTGCTGAATTCTTCAGATAATATATTCAGTTATACATGAAACTCCTCAGAGGAATTTGCTCAATAGCCAATTCTCAATAGCCAATAGTGGTCTGCGTGAAGTATGATATTTTTCATATTTAGATATAGCGGTAGATCATAGGAAATGATCACCAAAACGGTTTGCTATATGTTGAAGGTTTCTATTGTATTGGTTCCAGATTGTGTCGCCACCTTGGCTGATTTAGTACGGTTGTGAAGTTTTTTGAGATATTTGATATTCCTGATATTGTAATTTATGTTGGGATTTTTTTTTCATTTCAGCAATTTGTGCAATATATGTTTTTTGTGTTTGTATTGATCATTATTGTATCATTAAATTGCCGACCCAGAACAAATTTTTCAATTCTTCTTCCATACTCAGAATTTCATTGTTAATCCAACAGCGATTCTATTTTCTTTAATTTTTTTAATTACGGTTGGATTGGTTTCGACTATGACGTAAATTGTATCATTGATGTAGGTATCATAAGTGGAATCAATATCATCGAAATTAGAGTAGACTGAATCAAATTTATTCTATTGAATAAAATGACACAGATTTTGTGAATCACTCTCATGAGTATCTCTGAAATCATTGAAAAACTTTCATAACATATTTCAGTGCATTCGATTGTGTTTCTAGTATTGAATGATATTTTTCTGATTGATTTACACAGTTTGTTAGTAAAAATGGATGATCTGTGCATCATTTAAGTTTCAAAACATTATGTTGTTGAATGTCTATTGTTTTTATTCACCTCAACTCAATAGACTCAAACATAAACCCTATTTTTTAGTAAACGTTTTGAACAAGTTATTTTTCTCACTTTTTGTTTTGATGATAAATGATTACTAAAAATATTGACATTTGCTATTATTATTCAAAAAAGGAAACATAGTACAGCATTCAAATCATACTGGCTCATAAAAAACATAACTGTGTAACGAAAATATGTTACTTTCGTGAGAGGCTCGCCAAATTTTGTAGTGAATACTTCGTGTCGAATAATATCAGACACGATAACCGACATGAGGCATAAATATTTTCAATGAGTGTTTCGTGTTTCGACAGTGCGCCATTTGTAATTTAACGCTAGAACGTAATGTGGCGATCTATAAAGTTGGGTAAAGTTGTGTAAAGATCGCGAGTCATAGTTTCATTATCTTCATCCAGGTGATATTACAGTCTTGTGCCCCAAATGGTGAGAAGGATCAGGTGTGTGAGCCCTAACTTTGTTATGGAAACAAAATTACCACTAAAATAATCATTAATGTTATTAGAGTCATCAGTTGTGACCCGGAAATCTTTCTACAGGGTGGTATTTGACAAACAAGAAAACTAGATTCTGAACCAATGAAAAAATTAAATGGATTCTCCTCCATGTATGATATCGATAATGTTCATGATAATCTGATATATACTAGTATGTTCAAAAAATAAGATGAATTAATTTTTCTCAAAAAATATTCATCTATTATATTGGTATGTCTTTAAGCTCTCTCAGTGATTTGGTTTTATCTCCTCAGTTGTCGCAAAATGCCGTCCTTTCATGGGTCTCTTCAATCTACGGATCAGTAAAGAGTCGCAGGGGCCAAATCTGGCGGATACGGTGGCTGAGGAATTATTACGGTGTTGTTTTTTGTCAAAAAATTACGAACAAGCAATGACGAGTAAGTAGGTGCATACTGGACGTTTTCTTCGTATTGCTTGTTGGGGCCTCAATTTGCCTAATCCCCAGGACACGTAGTTGGTCTCCGCAGAGATCTCACTCTGCGAATTCCCAAGCTTCAACTCCCAGTTGAAAGTACATTTCATATAAATGAAATATCTGAATTTGGATAAAGGGTCATTTGTTAATAAGCTAGTGAATAAATGTTCAAAAACAAAAAATATATGCATAGTAAGTGACGATAGTTTAGTAGAAGATAGAAATGGAATTTCTAAAATGTTCAATGAATATTTCAATTGAAAAGGGTAAATTTTTTCACGGCAACTCTTCACAAAGATGTGTAGATTACATGAAAGAAAAAATACTTGCGAATCACCTACTTCGATATGATGATTAAATTAAAATAAAATTAAAAATCCATTTTTTCAATACAAATCACAATACAATACATGAATTACGATATAAAGTTTCACTTACATGTAACACTCGTCCTCAATGGCAGACTTCGAAGTTTTGAATGAGACACCAATTTGCACCACAAATTTTCGTTATGAAATTCAATTTGAAATCATCCATAGGGACGCCGCACAATATGGGGTATGAAAGAGTTACGATATGAAATTTCACTAACATGGAATACCATCATTCTCAATGGTGGACTTCGAAGTTTCAAAATTAGGCTCTCGTCTTGTTAAATCATCAGTACCGTTCTGGATAACATTACAAAATTAAGCACTCGATTCATTCTCAATATCATCTCTTTGTCGACATAGAATCGTAATGTTAATTATTTTGTAATATTCTTCAGAACGGTGCTGTTGATGTAATTAGACAGCTGTTTTATTTCGAAACTTCGAAGTCCGCCATTGAGGATGATAGCGTTCCATGTGAATGAACTTGTATATGGCATCTCTTATAACATATAATATTGTGTAGCGTTTTCATGAATGAAAATAGCGCTGTCTGGTGTTGGATCACGAATACTGTGTTTTTTGGATTCATATGCATATGCATATGCCTTGCAATGAAAACTGCAATGGAAGACTGTGGACGAATCCCGCTCTCTGGTTGATATTGAAGCTTGGCTTTACAACGGGTCGCTTTGAGGTGACCTGTTCATCTTTGATATTCGTGGAGTGAGCCTTCTGTTGATGCCGTTGGTGGCGTTTCTGTGAAGAGAGATGCTATCGCCTTCATTTACTCAGGCCTGTTCTTTAAGAAAAGTTGAGTC
This sequence comes from Leptinotarsa decemlineata, assembly GCF_025532065.1. Classification (NCBI taxonomy): domain Eukaryota; kingdom Metazoa; phylum Arthropoda; class Insecta; order Coleoptera; family Chrysomelidae; genus Leptinotarsa; species Leptinotarsa decemlineata. The sequence goes on from NW_027412532.1 coordinate 22,986,307, forward strand.
TAGGCAATTCATTCGCAGTTCGGTCTAGCATCACCTATGGCTGATTTAAGCTGCGCTGTCAGGTGTTAGATAACGAATGCTTTGTCTTTGAGATTTGGTTTCATTTAGCAATGAGTGTTACGAAAAAACCTGAAACGTTAGTACTGGAGCTTCATTATTAATGTCATCAGAGGGGAATGAAAAATCCAGAGTTATAATTGAGTACTAATAGTCCGAGAAGAAAAATCAATCAGTCCCAGCGTGGAAAACTAGCAAAGGCAGAACAGTTCAGAAGAGAAGGAAATAGAAAAATTTAACTCAAGAGAGCAGTGGAAGAAGTGTGAAGATACCAAATCGTTTCAAATTTTGGATTTTCAGAGACACAGAACGCCCTATTGGCATTGAAATACGAAGATATGAGCAAACAGTAAGTATATGTCGAGAAGCATTCATCAGTAAATCAAGAAGGAGAGTTGAAATGATGGTCTGTGCTCCTCCATTCTTACCTTCTGATATGGAGATAATTTGGAAAACCCAGCAGAAGTAGTAGAGATGACGGAACTCTGAAAAATGTTCATTATTTCAAAACAGTTCAAGCTAGATTTTTGAAACATTTGAGCATTCATACTGTAATATAGAGAACAAGATTTCGAAATATCTGAAAAAAATAGTTTACAATAAAACTTGAAATTCAACGTGTCAACTTCCAGTTATTTGGGCTTCTGAAGGACAGTAATTTGTTGCTTCATTGTCCACAAAATCCAGATATACTGTCTTATCAGTAAGGAAAAAAACTCTACGGTGGAGACAGATAATGGAAAAACTCATTGTTTCTCAAAAAAACTGCATTGTCATTGAGGCGGATAATCCAAGGTTAATGGAGATTCAGTAATCCTGGATGATGCGTGGTTCTCTTTTAGAAAGGAAACTTCTGTTTTCAAACTATAGTGAAACTCAATGGTGAAAACCGCATATCGATATCTATCATTTCTGAGTTGCAGTATGATCAACTCAGATCAGGAATTTTTGAACGCCGCATGGTTTTTTGCCAGTAGTTCCTGGAAAGTTGTAACAAAGTGCAGACGAAGCTTATGTGAGCTGTGCCGGCATTTTCAACCGCTACAATTCTTATACTTGGCCACAACAAAAAATTATCATTCTATTGTGGAGCAGAGAAGTCAAGCAAGATTTGGATTTAGTGTGTGTGCAAGTTTTTTCAGGGGTATAATTATCGGCCCGTTCATTTGCACTGGTACTCTCACATCTCAGAGGTATTTAGAAATTTTAAAGCAAAATATTTAACCCCTTGTTGACATTTTGCCATCAATGGAGCTCAGAAGAATATATTTTCAACAAGACGGGGCTTCGTCTCACAATACTGCATATGTCACAAATTTTTTGGCTGCAAATTTTGCTAATAATTGGATAGCCAACCAAGGACCAAACCGTTTGCCGGCCAGGTCACCGGAACTAACACCTATGTACTTTCACCGCTGGAGAAGGTTTAAAGATCTCAGTTTTAAATTGCCGACCAATTCTTGATACGAATTGAAAGTAGCAGTGATGCAAAGTTTTGCTTCTCTCACTCCTATTGAACTAATTCATTCGACAAAAATTATCCAGAAAAAGTGTCGACTGTGTGTAGGAAAAGCTCGTAGACATTTCGAACACCTTCTTTGAGGATATATATTTCATTGATTGTTCTTTATCATTATTTTTGAGGAATATAATTGCTTTTTCAGACATGTTCATTATGATAAACATGTTTATCATTATTATTGTTGAAGTTTCACTTATTAATAGTAGATATACAGGATGTAACTAAATAAGTGTGAAACATTTAAGGAGGTGATTCCTCATCGAAAAACAGATAGGATCTTTCATATAAAAAAGTTTATTGGAGCATCCCTTGTTAAGATACAGCCCCTTAATGGGGGTACATAAAATTTTTATAACAATTTTTTTCACAAGCACTAAAAAAGTTACAATATTGAAAATTTATTTCCGATAGCCTGTTTCATTCTAAACAAAAAATGTCTCTTGGGTTTTTTGCTCAAAATAAACCAGTTCGCAGCAAAAAATTATTTTAAGAACAACTACAGATACATTATTATAAATGCGAAAATACGAAACTAATCTATCTAGTAGGTCGCTATTAGCAATAGTGACAATTAAATTGGTATGATGCTGTCAGTTTGTGGATTTTAGGAATTGAATTAATACTAATTGTGTGTTGTTGTTCTGTTCTTAATTTGTTACTTCAATAATTGACTTGTTATTAAAATGACATACACAAATGAGGAAATGGCTGATATGCATTACGTTTACGGTCTGTCGCAGGGAAATGGGTTAGAAGCTTCTAAATATGCTGAAATGTATTCTCAACGGCAGCATACTTGACATAGAATATTTGCTCTAATTCATCAACGATTACGAGAATATGGTTCATTCGACAAAAGAACGCAGGATTGTGGTCGCCATCGAGAAGTACGAACACCACAGCTTGAGGAAGCAGTACTTAATTTGATTGAAGAACAACCTACTACCAGTACTAGAAAGAATGCTTTCCAGCTAAATGTTGATCATATGACGGTATTTCGAATTTTAAAGGAACAACTCTTATACCCTTACCATCTGCAACGAGTACAAGAACTGTTACCGCGAGACTTTCCGAACCGTCTTGAATTTTCCAATTGGATGCTGGAAATGATTAGAAGAAATTGTGACTTTCTGAAGACGATAGAATTCAAAGACGAATGTAGTTTTCCTCGGGACAAGATTATTAATTTTCATAATTACCACATATGGGCTGATGAAAACCCTCACGCTATTGTCGAAACTAACCATCAAGAACAGTTTTCTCTTAACATGTGGTTCGGAGTTATTGGGGATGATTTAATTGGGCCTCATTTTTTACCTCCTCGATTAAATGGTGAGGCATACGTTCAATTTTTAAGAGAAGTGCATCCAGTACTGCTGGAGGAAGTTCCTTTGGGCGTCAGAAGGGATATGTTTTTTACGCATGATGGGGCTCCCGCTCATTTTAGTCAAGTAGCACGTCAGCATTTAACTGAAACATATGCAAATCAGTGGATAGGTTGAGGACCACCGAACTGGCCCGCTCAATCCCCGGATCACAATCCTCGCGATTTCTCTATTTGGGGCAATTTACAGCATTTGGTTTATCGTACTCCTGTTCGCGATGATTACCAGCACGCATCATCGATGCGTGCAGGGTAATCAGAGAGACTCCAGGAATATTAGAGCGAATACGTGGCTCAATGCGCCGACGTCTAGACGCATGCGTAACGTATGAAGATAGACATATTGAAGATTTACTATGACTTCTACATGTTGTGTGTTTTGTTTTTAATAAATTGGTTTTGTTTATTGCCCTTCAATCGTTTAATACAGGTACCAACTACAAAATAACAATAAATCCAGTTCGCATTTATGACGATGTATCTCTGTAGTTGTTCGTAAAATAATTTTTTGCTGGGAACCGATTTATTTTGGGCAAAAAACCCAAGAGACATTTTTTGTTTAGAATGAAACAAGCTATCGGAAATAATTTTTTAAATGGTAAACAAATAATAAGACAAAAAATTACATTGGAAATACATTTCAGAGGTTGCGTTTTCCAGCCCTTACAACCGTGGGGTAAACCAAATAAATTACTGGCTGAGTGTTTTTTTGGTCGTACAAAACGTCAGGTTGACTTCAATATTGTAAGTTTTTCAGTGCCTGTGAAAAAAACTGTTATACAAATTTTGTGTATCCGCTTCAAAGGGCTGTATCTTAACAATGAAGTTTCTATATATGAAAGATCCTATCTTTTTTTCGATGAGGAATCACCTCCTTAAATGTTTTACACTTATTCAGTTACACCCTGTAGTATGAATTGTTATCAATTTCATTGAAACTATGCGTTTTAATTACTGCTGTGAAAATTTTAACATTTGATAGCCTACTTGATCAAAGGGTACGATTCAAAGTCTACAAAAAAAACCTTAAAGCTCTGTATTTCAAAGATGACTCTAGCAAACCATCAAGTGTGCTACATTTTTAGAAGGGTAATTTTGAGCTCTATTGAAATATGAACAGAAACGATGATAGATATCGATATGCGGTTTTCACCATTGGATTTGTCATAAAATTTGACTCTCAGACACAGCCATCAGTGTTCATCTATCCAGTTTAAAAACAGGAGTTTTCCTTCAAAAGTGTCCAATTTTATCCATTCTGTACAATCCAGGGAATTGTAAACTGACATTCTTACAGAATTTCTGATATAGGAAAATATTTCTCTCGTTCAAAATTGCTGAGAATTCAATATCTGAAGATATTGGTAATAAATAAAATGAGTAACCATGGCTGCAAACAAAGGCTGAAATAATATATATTCCGTTCAGAATATTTCAGAGAAAAACATGAACAGAATCAAATTGTGAACTACTTAAATGCTAGAACAAGAGAAGGTAGAAAAGAATGATATTTTTCTAATTTTCAAAACGTCCGAATGATTGATAATGATAATGAAAAATAGAAAAAAATATACCTACATATTATATCAAGGAATATTTTTCTCAAGTATATGTGATGAGGTTATCTTTGGCTCACAAATGAAAAAAATAAGAAATACGTTTATTCATAAGCATACACATAGTCACAACCATGATTAGTATAACAACAATTAGGTGACATTATCGAGTGTCATTTTGATGGCTTCCTTCGGAGTGTTATATTGTATCTGGCCATTGGAAGTTGTTTCTTCAGATTTCTTCAAGAGAGTTTTGTGTAGTATTAGATGTATCACGCTGCACAGAACCCCGAAGGCACAGAATACTTGCAGAGCATTTCTTCCTCCTTGGTACTTATATAGAACTCCTCCGATGAAACTACCCACAGCATAACCTGGTTAAAAATTGATGAAATATTAACAAAAACTACCTTCGTGCAAGTTTTTTAAATTTAATGAATGATAATGAAGAGATCCGTGTTGGTCGAAGTGTCAGTTTTTTTGAATACTAATGCTCGATTGGCCCAATCTAACTGATATACATATAATATCATCGATAGTAATCATCGACTATAGTGCTCGCTGTTGATAGTGACGGCCTAGTCAACGTCGTTCTCAAAGAAATATGGACCGATAACGCCGTCAGCCTTAAATTCCCATTAAAACAGTGACTTTTTCGGGATGCATTGGACGCTCTTGGTGGATTGGATTGGTATCGTTCCAATTTTATCCAAAAATGCGCCTCATCGACGAAGATGATATTTCGATGAAAATTAGGGCCAATTGCCAACTGCTTCAGAGCCCGTTCACGGTGGTTTACTTTCAGTTCCTGGATCAGTTAAATTTTGTACGAGTGCAGAATTAAGTAACGACGCAAAATTCGCCAAGTTGTAGTATGCGAAAAGCCGAGTTCTTGTGAGCAACGCGAAATCGACTGAACCAGGGGACTCAAATTCATCCACCACATTGCAAATAGTAAAATGGGCGAAGCGCGCGGTACAGTGCCCGAACAGAACGCCCATTTTGATAAAACAATTTTATCATTTGTACGTGTTGTTGAATGATATATCCGTCTATGGTAATTATGCAAAACAAACTGAATGAATGACAACTAATTTGACAGATGTAGCTTCAACAAGATAGCCGTTATCACTTGTCAAAGTTAGGAAGTTCCTCTTGGAAGACCCGTTATGGAGACATTGGAAATAAGAAATAAAGTGATATTTTCAATATAAAACAGTTTTCGTTCATTTATATTTTGTTAATACTTTGGAAGGCGAATAAAAATTCGATTAGATTTGAAAATTTGATTTTTTTTGTTTTCGTTACTTCGAATTAGAGGTGAATGAGAGTTTTGATGATTTCTGGTAACACGAAAGTAAGTACATTTTAGAATTTTTCAATTAATTTTCTGTAAATTTTTCATGATTCAAAAGTTAATCTACCATTTTTCAGTTGCAAGCAAAGTGTAACCGATTTCTAATTATAATTTATATCCAAGAATTCATTGATGAATATACAGACAATCAGTTTCTGATTGTTACTATAGATTTTAAGTTTCAATGATCACATGAGAAGTAATATTTTTTTCAGATTTTCTCAATATGTTTCAATTTTTCATCTACATTCTGGGATGATGAAATCAAGAAATTGTTTTCTTGAAATTAATAACTTCCATGCTGAACAGACATTTCATTGCAGCATTTCATGAAAAAAAATCTTTTTGTTCATTCCAGCTATTTCCACAAACCTTTTTCGAAACTATATCAGTTGGTTAAAAAAAACACATGTTGATTCACTTTTTCTATGAAATCGTGGATTATTTTCAGATAACGAAATTCTGAAAACCAGAAGAAAATGTGCTCTTTACAAAAAATTACATGATAGCAACCAATATATGAAAAAAAAATCAAAGATTCAAAAGTGAGAAAATATCATACCAAAGCCATCATCCATTCCTGCCGCAATTCCTTGCATCGTGGCGGAAGCACCAGGAGGTGACAATTCGTTGGCATAAGCAACGATTGTGGTGTAAGTCAATGCGTAGGTAGGTCCCTGGAACACGAACTCAATGGGGAGTATCCACCATGGTGACGGCGCTATGGAAATGAGACCAAGGCGGAGGGCGTAGTTGATAAAACACATGCTGAAGCAGTGGACGTGTCCGAATCGCTCCAAGATCTTACCTTCGATGAAAAAAGCTAGTTAGTTTAATTTATTACGTTGAAGGTCAAAATGCATTTTTTTTTAAAACTTCATAACAATTAACGTAGGACTATATGAAGTATAACTTGTAGTGCCTCATTACTTCAGTGGTTCGGTATCTATTACTATAATATAAATGAATGACAGTATGGTTTTTGAAGGCTATTTCTACCTTCATTGGTTCAAAAGATGTAACCTATTGAAGATGTAGTTCGAACTAATAATGTCTCGTCTTTCCATTTGGATTCCAGGACATCGGCTACGGAGTTACATCTTCACCGGCAGCAGGAAGTTGCATATTTTAATGAGGATCTAGAAGTGCTCTCGATTTGGGGTGAAATTCCACAAAAATCCAATCATCGGTTTTCTCCAAGAAGATAAATGTATCCAAACCGGATATAATAATGTCAGGTCAGACAATTCCGCTTTCTGCTTCGATAAGTTTGTTGGGGGTAAAAATAGACACCAATATGTCTTGACACAATCATGTCGCTGGAATTGCAAAGCATGCTTCTCAAAAGCTTGGAACACTGTTCCGAACAAGAAAACTGTACACATTTCAGCAACTTTTAACGCTTTATAAGGCTCAGATCAGACCTTCTTTTAAGTATTGTTCTCATGTATGGAGCTTTGCTCCCAAACATACACTAAGTTGCTGGATTCCATCCAGAAAAAAGCCATCCGCCTGATTGCAGACGCGAACATCACGTACAACCTTGATGTCTCTCTTCTATAGATACTTTTACGGGAAGTGTTCAAGTGACTTGGCACATTCGATTCCACCAAGAGCGGTTCATATCAGAAATATGCAACGGACTGTGGCTGCTCATAGTTTTGAGATTGAAGTCAGTACACTAGAACTTTACTGTTCAAAAACTCTTTCATCTGGAGAACTGCGTTTATGTAGAACGTTTTTCTAAATGGATTTAATCTCCAGCGATTCAAATCCAATGTGAATCACTACTTTCGTACAGGAACCACTCTGAGAGCGCCTCAAGGATTTTCCTGTAGTGCTTGTGTTTTGTCTTGAAAAAAAAGAATGCAAAAATCAAAATTTTTTTTCAAAAATCACAATAGGCGTTGAATTAGATCTCGTTAGATTATTCTACAAAATCTTGCTGCTTTAGGCCATGCTCTTGCTGACGAATGTAATAAAATTCTTCAGCAAACCTTTATTCAGATAATGTCGAGTTTTTAATCAGAACAGTGAGGGCAGTAGCTGATGATAGCATTTGAATATGATACATTTCAACAAAAGATGGCCGTTTTGGTTTCAAATTCCTATTATTTTTTCATTAAGCTTAATTTTGCAGGATTTCTGACCTCTGAAGTGTGTATGTGGGATCGTGAGTTCAGGAATCTGAGTTGGATTTGAATCATGACGTTTAGCTTAGAGACTGTCAAAAAGGAACTATTGTTTTTGAGTTGTTCCAAAAGTTTCTCATGACATCAAGTCGGTGTCTTCAGAAAAGTGTATGTATGAGAAACATTTTTTCTCGACTGCATTTTCACTTTTGTAATCAGTCCTTGCGGATTCGAATTCTAGCGATTATGGTGAGATGAGCTAATTATAATATAGATTAGTATGTCTTGAGACCGACTGTCAGGACTTGATGCATTTGTCCTTCAAACAATTGCTGAAGCTCGGTATTTCAGACTCTTTAACGAATTCTCATGAGACTTTGGAGATACCGAATGAATTAGATACTGTTATGTTATATATTCCAAACTCCTACAAGATATTTGCGGTTGTTGGTATCGGCTCCTGAGTTGTCTATACTTGCTTGAATATTATTGTATGTATAGCATTTAGAGATGGCCCCCGCTGACTGATTTATCGAACATTGAAAGCTTCAGTATGTCCAAACGTGAGTTTGTTTACTAAATAATAAATTACAGTTCAATACTTCTTCACTACTTCAATACACTGTTCCTCTGTCGCTTCTCCATGGACTTAATAATCGGAATGATCTCCGAACTAATTTCAGAACGAATTTGTCTCTAAATTGAAAGGGTTATATTTTTAGGAGTGACTAATTTCTTGAGAAAAAAAGTTTTTGGCTTTCTACTACTTCATCTTGATACAAAAAAATGTGGGAATCTTCCAAAGAAAGGAAGGAGGAAATCAATTTCAAAAGAAGTAACTTCATACATAGATGTGTAGATCATGCAAAGAAGTAACTTTCAGACACAAACTGAAGGTAAAATTTTTACTATTCATTCAGTATACTGTGTAGAAATCTTGTGATGGATAACTGACTCAATTCCATAACGAATGTTTGGAATACAAACTGAGTAGAGAAATGTTTTTTTTTGTATAATAATAATACTATTTATTTCACTTGTTGAACAGTATGAAAGCATTATAATAAACATTTACATACCGTAACAAGGAAGACGTCCATGTATAACTATAAACAAATATATATAAATATAAAACAAAACACGACAGATACTAAACTGTACATATGAAGGTAATTAACAGTTTTTTTTATCGAGAGTAACTAATAAAACTCGTCAACGGTGTAGCAGTTTCTTTCGATAAGATATTTATTCAATTGTCTTTTGAAAATGCAGATGTTCATTGAGTCCTCAATAGAAACATCTAGCTTGTAATACAGTTTGGGTCCAAGGTATATGTGACTCTTCTGATAGAGGAAGGTTCAGTGAGGATTCGCTATCAACAACCCTCTAGTTCTAGTTGCGTATGGGTGGTCTTGCTGGTTTGCGTTAAATGTTTCTTCATTCTTATAAACGTAGAGACACATCTCATATATATACAGACCAGCAACTGTGAGTATTTCCAGCTCTTTGAATGAGCTTCTACATGAGTGTCGCCATCCCAAACTAGCAATTATTCTGACCGCACCCTTTTGTAATATAAATACTCTTTCAGCAGAGGAGCTCATACCCCAATTCAAGATTCCATAGCGCAAGTGTATAATTAAGTGTTCATATAAAAGTATTTGTTTCGCAAGAATTTTTCTTTCGTTGTTTGTTTATATGAAAGTAGCTATTTCAGGAGGACTTTTTCTTTTGTGTCTGAAAGTTACTTCTTTGCATGATCTACACATATACAGTGTGACCCATTTTTGATGGAAACACCCCCCTAAAATTTGAAGTTGTAAACCGATTTTAATAATTTTTTTTTTGAAATGTCAAGTACTAAAAGGTCTACCTTGGGACAAAATTTTAAATATTTACTAAAGTTTCAGGGCATACTACGATATTTTTTCTTAGTCGAAAATCGGGATTTTTTATTAGCAATTTTTTCATTGAAAAAATCACTACGCCACTGGATTCAGAGTGCCTCTAAACAGGTGTGATGAAATTTCATGAAAAAATATTCATAATCAACAAAGTTATGACAACTCAAAAATTCGAAAACTCACACAGCTAAAAGTCACAAAAAACACCCTATATCAACAGATATAGCCATGAGAATATTTTTTTTATGATTTCAACAATAAAGTGTCGCCAGATGAAAAAAAAAGCAAATAGCGTAAATATTTTTAATGAAAATAACGGAATAATATTCAAGTTTTCACGCAAATTAACTAAAACTAAGACCTAATATTTCAATTTAAATCTTAGTTGCCATGGAAATGATATTACAGTTTGTAGATTTAAGTGTACTATTGTAACAATATTCACCTTACAGTTCTTCGAATTATTTTGTGTCATGGCTGCAAGATTGAGTGAGTGTAAGAGAGAAAATTGAAATTTTACGCCTTTCGGGAGATGACGTTAGAAGTGCTAGAGAGGTTTGTAGAGTATTTAATGAGAGACATCCAGATCGTCCTCGTATTAGCTGCGGTACGGTAAATAAAATAAATAAAATATTCAATGAAACTGGTGCAGTATCAAAAATGATGTTAAAAAGTAATCCTGTACAAAGACGAAACAGAAATGACAGGAATGATCAAATTATTTTAGATTATTTCGGAAATAATCCTAATGCCAGTATAAGGAATGCCACTTTAGATTTGAATATTCCACGAGAAACTATTCGGAGATGTCTCAAGAAGACGAATAAGCAAGATGCCTGGAATATTGTTTATGGGCCCAAGGGGAATATTTAAACAATAGAAATTTACTAAAAAATATTTTATATACCGACGAAGTCACTTTCACTACAAATGGAGTAGTGTCATCACAGAATTGTCGCTATTGGGCAGCGGATAATCCTAACTGGGTAATAAACTGTAAAAGCCAGTATTCCCAAAAAATCAACGTCTGGTGTGGGATATTGAACGAACGAATTATTGGTCCTTTTTTTTGAGGAAAACATTAATGCGTAGAGGTTTCTAGAATTTTTTAACACAGAGTTTTGAGATGCTATTCACGAGCTGCCAATCAATGAACGATCAAATTCAATTGTCCAGTTAGATCTCATTATGCCAGAGCTGTGAGGCAATGGCTTAACGAACATTTTCCAAACCGTGGTAGTCCGTTTATAGAGTGGCCATCCAGATCTCCAGACCTCACAGTTTTGGACTTTTTTCTCTAGGGACTTCTCACACAAAAGGTTCACAAAAACCGCTCAAGAGATAGAAATGAACTTTGTGCAAGAATTCGACAGGTATGTGCAGATATTAGCCCTCAAGAAGTAAGGAACGTAATCAGAAACATTCGTAAGCCCTACGACACATTTATCGAAATACGTGGTGGATTAGTAGAGGCTACTAGAATATGAGTTAGAATTAATTGTTGCACTGAATCGAAACATTTCAATAATTGGTTATTAGTTACGTTTATTGAAATTTTTGCTTCATTGTTAGTTAGTTGAATTGTGTGAATGTAATTCCGTTATTTTCATTAAAAATATTCACGCTATTTGTTTTTTTCCATCTGGCGGCACTTTATTTTTGAAATCATAAAACAAATGATATATTGTGACTGTTAGCTGTGTGAGTTTTCGAATTTTTGAGTTGTCGTAACTTTGTTAATAATGAATATTTTTTCATGTAATTTTGGTCACACCTATTTGGAGGCAGTCTAAATCCAGTGGCGTAGTGATTTTTCAATAAAAAAATCGCTAATAAAAATCCCGATTTAAGAAAAAATATCGTAGTATGCCCTGAAACTTTAATAAACATTTCAAATCTTGTCCCAAGGTAGACCATTTAGTACTTGACATTTCAAAAAAAAATTATTAAAATCGATTTACAACTTCAAATTTTAGGGGGGGTGTTTCCATTAAAAATGGGTCACATTGTATGTATAGTTAATTCTTTTGAAATTGATTGCCTTCTTCCTTTCTTTGGAAGATTCCCAAATTGTTTTGTATCAAGATGATGGAGTAGTAGAAAGTTAAAAACCTTCTTTCCCAAAGAATTTGTCTCTGTAAATCGAAGTTCTTATATGCATATCTCAATCGAAATCTGTCGAAAATTCTTTGAACTCTTCATTGTCATTGGAGAAGTTTGCCAAGTGGCGACGGTGCCGATATGATGCTCAGTAGTGGATCATTGAGAACACTAATGGCGTGAAAATATGTATATGAATATGTATTTTGTTCTCAGATCTAATAATTAGGGGAGTGTAGGCAAACATTCAATCAAATATTATAAAATACAATATTATTATGACACCAAAATTTCACAATGCTGGAAAAGATCAACTTTGACGCTTGCTTCTGAAGTTTTTGAAAATTTCAAATAGTAAGGTACAATGAATGTATATAAAAACGAACACGTATCATTGAAAATCCGAAAAAAACTGATTATAACCTCTTTCACTTGACTGATTGTGTCAAGCAACTGAATCAATACCTGAGTGTTTTATCATTTACAACTCTCCCCTATCAATTTTGACTTATATTAATTTTTTTCAACATTGCATCAAACCCTCTTTGTTCGCGTAATAGTTTATTCGAGAACGACGTATATTCAATTCTTTTTCATTCATGATAACACCGAGATATCTATAGTTACAATGCCATTTTGGGTATTAACTAAAATATGGAAAGCTCATTAACGCTTATTCTCTTATTAACCGTAAACTAATGACGACACATATTCACCAAATTAGAACAATGAACTAAATATCGAATTGATAAGGAGACAAATTTCACATATTAGAATACTAATATTGATTTGTTCATTGGTGATACGAAAATATACGTGGACTATTCAAAAACTAAGGTGAATGTTCAATTGAATATTTTCTTAAATTGGTACACTCGTCTCGAACATATGTTTAACAGTTGCAGCTGTTTAGCGTGGTCAGTTTGTTGGTGAAGGCATAAAAGGTAGAAGTGTTTTGCGTGCTCCAAAATTTTCCGGGAGTAGACGGAATAAGATACTTGTGGAGACCAGTGACGAGGACTAGGCAGATGTAGCTGTACTTTTTTCAGTTTTTGAAAATGGCTTCAAAGCCGAATTGTGAAACAAATACAAACTTCAAACATGATTCAAGCCGGATATCAAAATATATATATCTGGTTTCATCAAACCAATTTTCACCGATGTGTCAGATTACCTCCTTCATTATCAATATTCAATAAAAGCTAAACGAAAATTTTGATCACCTGATATCGAGAAGAATATCACTTCTCCTCCTAAAGTTTCGGCAGCTACTATCAAACCTTCCAGTAATTTTATATTTGTTGTGTGGGTGGTTTCTGCTAAGTCTTCTAAATACCTGAAAATCAATGAACATGCTACAGTCGCTTAGGTAACGCTTAAATATGAAAAATGAGAAATAAAACTATCTATTATTTTTACCACTTTCATTTGTACCTAACGTTACTGCAGTTTGGTCCTAAGATGACATTTTCAAACTAATACATTAAAACTGTTAGCCTTTATATAACTAAACACCACTGTAGGTAATAAACACAGGTACTTAACTCGATTAAGTACCTATTCTGAACCACCTTTCATGTTCTGTATGTTCTTGAGAAATTTCGGCCACATTTTTTGGCCACATAAGCATGAACATTGCTGGTGCAACCTGTTAAATGATCAAATCGATCTAGTTTACTCATCGGTTTTCAAATTAGCGTATCCACATTGTCACAGGTAAACAAAATACAGGTACTCACTTGAGTTAAGTACCTCTGTTATTAACTACAGTGTTGTTTACTTATGTAAGGGCTAACATTATTATTTATTTTCAGTTATATTGTATTAGTTTGAAAATGTCCATATAGGACGAAACTGCAGTAATGATAGTTACAAATAAAAGTGGTGGAAAACAAATAAAGTTTCATTTCTCATTTTCATGATGATCTCCTACCACGTAGTAACGCTACATCAATCGATTTCTTTGAGGCATATTTCGATCTATTAATAAACATTCTTCTATTGATTTCGTACAATATTATATCCATTATAATTCTCAAATGAAGAAATATAGGTGACTTCCAATTCAAAATTTGCTGATTTACGAACATCTTACCAGAATAAGTAATATATAATGAAACTATCCACAATCCCAGCACATACTGCAAATATCATGAAAGTAAGGACATTCCTGTTGTTCATCAACCGTCGAAGATCTTTGAAAATATTTTCAGGAGCTTCCATAATTGGTAGCTAAAAAATATCCACTGAAATGATAACATACTCGTAAATAAAAAAGAATTGTCTAATTCATCATATTTATTATAAATTTTTTGAAAAATTAACATTATTCGTTATTCGTTCATCTTCAAGAGAAAGAGGAAGTTTAATCTTCAAGAGGAAATTTAATCTTCCTGTAATATTCATTATCATCCATGATAATAATCAAACATTTTTAACAACCATTTTTCAATTCAAAAAACGTTTCGCTAACACTTTAACTTTATCGGCAGCTTCTCAGTCCTCCAGCTGAATTTACCAAAGAGATGGGGATTGACTGAATGACCTTGGCTTTCCTCTCTGCGATATGAAATCAAGAGTAGAAGTTTCTTCGTTCTCCAACTCTTGAACAAACACAGGAGGCTGAGTGATGCAGCCAGGAAGCAACTCATCGCCTCCTGAAGACTAGGATATCTTAGGAGTCTAACTTACATCAAGTCCTTGAGCAGCAGAAAAAAAATCTATAGTAGGAGAGGAAATCAAAATATTTTTTCCTATTCTAATTTTGTCTTTCTTCAGAACAGGTACCACCTTATCAAAATTATAGATGAAGCCATTCGTTTGTTTCATGCCATTGAGTTGTGTTGGTCTTGAATATTTTCACAGTGTTCTTTGTTTCCCACATATATCTAAGAAGTCTGCTCATTTTCAAATTAAGTTATAGTTTTAACTTGGAAAAACTCTTTTACAACTCTTACAACATTGAAAAACGACAAGTTACACAGTTTGTGTTAGATACGTTTTATAAAATTCATTGTTACAAACTCAGAAGAAGAATTGAATGAATCTCAAAACTCTGGCAAAAACATTTTTTTGGATAATTTAATTTTGTTACGCAACAAATATTTTTAAATATAATTCATTTGGATCGCTAGACTATTTTACTCAAACGATGATTCACTCAAACCAGAGGTGAAAAAACCCTGCATGGCTGAACCCAATGTATCGTCAGGAATGCCTGATGATCTCTTATAGGAGGATTGTGGCAGGCATCAAGGTGGAAATAGAACATTCCATAATCTCAATAAGGTACGTTTCCAGAGCTACAATCTGAGGGGATCAGAAGAACGTTTTTTGGCTGGTGGATTCTTCACTATGAATTATGTCCTTGTTAACAAATCAGGTTTTCAACATTCGCCAGAGTTCATTCCTTACCAGCTGACCTGAAGGATCACTCAGCTTCGTTTTATTAAACTTTTGTGAGTGATTAGACAATCATCGAATGAACCAAACTGTGTTTCATACTAGACCAAAATTATTATTTATTTACCAGTGAAAGTTGAATATTAGAAACGACTGAAAATATGACATTGATATTTTACCTGCAACTTGACACAAGCAAGGAAGTCTAATAAGAAACAGAATAACATCACAACCACTGCCGGTTTATATGTGATTGAAGTCCCAGAGAAAACATCAACAGCGTAACCAGCTATCAGTGCGGAAATTCCAAAGCCTATCGTACCCCAAACTCGCTGGTGCCCGTAATCATATTGTTCACCTGAAATTCGATATTGTTGAAATATAAAATATTTCTTTACATTAGGCTTTCGATGAAAATGAAACACTGGATAATTTCAGAGACGTGGAGATAATTCTGGACATTACGAATTTCTTATATGCGAAAAATGATCATTCACACTTGATTTTTGATTATGCAAAATAATACGATAATTTTGAAGAGTACTAGTAGTACTAGAAACGATAAAAATTCAGACATGAGCGAGCGCCAAGAACAAGTGGGATATGGGTTGCTGGCGATTGACATGTTGCCACGTGCGAATACTTATGCGCACTTGTGAGCGTCAAAAGCTGAAGTTTACGTGGAATGTATTTCATAGCAGCTTGACAATACTGGGTCGGATTCTTGTTTTCATGTGCTCATGTTGAATAGTTACTTACGCTGGTTTGCACTAGTTTCGACTTTTGACGGTTGTTGTCCGTATAGGTATAGTTTAAGTAAACGATATTGTGAATATTTAAAGTTGGCGGCACTATCAAAGGCCAGAAAAACTGATACATAGAAAGCCGAACTAGTCCACGAGGACTGTAGACTTGGCGGTTCGTATTGGATAATTTTTACTGAAGAGTCATAAAATTAAATTGGAAGTCATGTTACGGTGACGAACAGAAATAGGGGAAGTTTATCGCAGTCGTGTTCAGTTCAGGAACTGATCGCGATTTAAGTGTTGAAATTCGATATTGGTGCAATCCAAAATTTTTGTTATCTGTTTAAAATGTGACGCCCTTGGACAAGAACTAATATTAATAACGAGTGTGATAACAACGCAGACTTTTTCCTGTGTAGTGATTCCAATAGCGCTGGTGAACAATGCGAAAAATAGATATCAGTGAATAAGATTCGGATGCATTTGAATATTGAAACACAAACAGTATGTTTCATTGTATATACATCTCAAGTTTGGTTTGGAGGAAAACAAACTATTACAAGCAACTTCAGATTCGACCGAAATTCCTTTCTCAACTGAACGTAAAATAGTCATAAACGAACCTTATGAATGCAAGACGCGATGTGATACAGGACTATCAAAACCTTCAGATTTTCATGTAAAAACAATATTCGACAAAAGCAATGAGATTCCTACAACTGAAATCATAAGGAAGACATTGAGTACTTCCGGCCATAATGTGAGCTGCTGTGACAAAACTCTTCAGAATTGGATAAAGAAACTAGGATTCAGATTTGAAATAATAAACAAATGTCAAGCAGTTATGGAAAGCAGAAAAATAGTGGAATTGCGTTACAAATACTCAGAACGAATAACTAAATATAGACAAGAACAACGGCAAATTTTCTATTTGAACGAAACTTGGTATGACACTCACGACACAGTTACGAAAGGGTGGACTGATGGTTCGAGAATGTGTACGCCTAACATGCCTGCAAACAAAGGATCGCGACTAATCATTGTGCGTTGCGGAAGAAGTGAAAGATGGGTTCCAAATTCATTGAAATTATGTGGAAAAACACTTGAGGACTGCAATGTTGAGTATCATAAGAACATGGGAGCTAATATTTTCGAGAAATGGTTTGCAAACACATTGATCCCAAATTTGGATGCGAATAGTGAATTAGTTCTTGACAACGCTTCGTATAATTCCCGACAGCTCATTAAGGTACCGAATAAAAATTCGAGGAAAGTTTTTTAATGAATAACAATTTGTATTTTTTTTTGTCAACTATTAACGCGCACGGAAGTGACACTACTTTTTTTTTTAATATTTGAATTTTCACTTCTGAATACTATAAATATAATTGAATGGTTATTCACCCGATAAGTAATTACTACTTACCAATGACGTCGAAACAAATGGCGTCGCTAATAGAGTTGACAACATTGAAACCAATCGATCCCAAAGACATGAGAATAACAAAGCTCCAAAACGTCAGTGACTTGTACAGACATCCATTATTATTCTCAAGGTCTTCTGTGCATTTCATGTCGCAGGCAAAAATTCTATCTTGTTTGTGTTCGCTTTCTTTCTGCAGATAGCAGAGTAAAAACTTTTCAGTAGAATTTGGAGAGTTCAAAGATTTTAGGAGGAAAGTTTTTGGTGTTTGCAAGCATTCCGAAGTACATATCACTTTTGATATGTTGCCATTACAGTCTTGTGCTCTCAATTCTTCCTGAAATAAAAAAATTATACAATACATTTAAGATGAACATTTATTCATTCTGAGGTTTGATACTGATCTTCTAGTAACAGTCCTCATATTAGGAATAATGGAGTTATTTTTGTAAATATATGAAATGATGCCATATGAAACGGAGAAGGTACGCTTGCAACGTCTTATGGACCAACAATGACCTGTTTTCTGATGAAAAATCCGACTATCGTGATGACAAATATATCGCTTAGAATCATGATAAATTTGAGATCCGTGAAGAAGACTTCGAATCTGAACAGGGTTTATCTGACGGCAACGAGACTGGTGATTGATTGATTGATTGATTGATAGCACTTTATTTCCAACAGGTATTCATCCAATTACAGGAAATGTACAAAGGTGTTGATGAAAATATATGACAAACAGTATAATTAGTTAAAAAAAGATTGCTACAACCAAGAGAAAAATAAGTAGAAATAGAAATATATCACAAGAAGCGAAAAGAAAAAGTGATCATAGTTAAAAGGTTCTAGTGAGCATACATTTTAAAATAAAATTTTGAGAACTGTGATTAATATCCCGCATATCACATATTGAATTATAGTTATTACAAAGTACTGACACTGGTGCTTTCAAACTGTTATTTGCTCTGACAAGATCACAGTCGTTTGATATCTGGAATTAAATCGTGGGGTGCGGAAGTTGATCATTTGTAAAAGGGTGTATATTGTTTTCACTCTCAACAATGAAGTTTTTATAAGATTCATAAATTTGTAGCTTTACTTCAGGTCTTAGCGAAATAAATTGTACTCGATAAAAAGATGTATTATACTTTTTCAAGTTTTTGTGGGCCCGCTCTTTCTATAGTTAATGTGAACCAGTGCGGATATCTACGGGTACGATTAGATTTTAGGGGAACAGTGACGTCGAAAATGTTATACAGAATATTGTTCAAATTATGACATGCAGTGTTTACGTCTGTTTGTTCTAAAACACGAGACCAATCTTCATTGGCAACAAGTTGATATCATAGTAAAATTGGTTTTTCTGAAATTATAATTTTTTGATATGTCACAAGAATGAGAGACGTTATTAAAACGATCACGACTATGTGAGGTTATCAAATCTATTTGTATGGAAGGGTGATGTTTGTCCTCGTTTACAAGTGGATCCATCATCCGCTTGTTAACCACCATGATCCATGGTGATGAAAATTCTACGAAAGAAAATCATGTTCACTTGAGGAAGGTAGTTGAAAGTAGAGATGATTTAGAGTGGAAAGTACTGCCCTTCAACAAGAATGTTAGAACAAGATCTCACAATATGGTATCCCACCTTTCTGGAAACTGAGTTATATAAAGAAAATCCTCTGGAATGCTGGAAATGTTTATTCAGCGTTGACTTTATTGCTATAGTCGTTGAATATACGAATGAGTTCATAGCTTCCAAAGCTCACCAACATTTTCGAAAGAGAGAGAGATGTGAAGCCGACCAATGCCTCTGGAATGTTCGCTCTTCTAGGTCTCCTTTATTCAACAGGCGTTAATAAAAGCGGCCGTCTGAACACAAAATAAATATGGAGTACAAATGGAACGAGAATTAAACTTTTCAGGTTGACGATGTCTATGAACAGCTTTGAATTTGTATTGTTAAGGTTTAAGAATTATTTCCAACATACTAACATTAATTCGTTTTTGAATTCGGAAGTCAGGTTAGATGTTAAGGGTAGATGCTTTTTTCCAAACAAAGCATTCTAAAATACGTTAGTTTTTACTTCAGATTTCAGGTTACATATCTTGGTTAAGATAGGTTATGTCAGGTTAGTTTAGTTGAAAAATACTCGATTTTATTTTCATTCATATTGATATTGTATTGTTACTACAATAAATTACAATCAATTTCGAACCTATTTCAAAACTCTTTAGCACATTATTACTTGAAGTTCTTACTTTGTATATTATTAATAGTGCTTTCTCAGTAACCGATAAGACTACAAAAAATGAACATTACTAGTATCGTTTGTAGGTGAAGTAGGCTAAAAAAGGTAGAGTTTTTCAAACCGGGTTCCAGCGTGACGGAGCTTATTGTATTGCTATTGAATTTTGGTGCTAATGGTGGAGTTTTATGCATTTGACAACACCGTGTTATGCTTGATTAGGATGCATGATGTACAACCAGAATGATGACATTGATGACTGGTATAATTCTCAAGTTGAAAACAATTGTGGAAACCGTTTCATCATTCAAGTCAAAGTAATTATTTCCACTAAACAGTAAAATGAAATGAAAGGAAATGAAATATTGTTCTGTTTTGTTTCTATTTTTATTTGTATGATTCGTCATATGATAAGAATATTGTAAAAAACTTTTGTCAAATGTCTGTTTTTGGTTGAGTGGAAGAATAGCTATGCTAGTAGCCCCCAAGTAAATAAAGACCCTTTATTTAGATTCTTCACATTTAACAAATGAGTAGATATTTTCAAGATCTTTGAATTGATCAGAAGAGGGGTGGGGATGGGTAACCAATGAGGTGATTTCCATTATGTTTTTGAAAGATTTCATTTCGAAAATTGGGAAACAAAAGGCCCTGCATTATCTGTAGTTCATTGTAATATATTGCTTGTTAGCACTCCATTATGAGTGCTAACGAGTTGTTAATATTCACAGTAGAAACCAGCAGATCAAATAATTATGAGTAATAATGAACATTCATGAAACGTTCACACCGTGCTGCATCACATCGACAATTTACAAGAAAATTCGACCTCGTCAAAAATATATTGAAACCACAACAATCCTGTTTTCAATGTGTATTTCTGTAATAAGGTTTACTCGAAGTTTTTATTGATGATATATACAGGCCGTTTATTTTAGCTGATCCCACTATTGCTATCTCGTAAACCGTAAGACCTACAAGGTCGGTTGAATTTGAACAAAAGTTTTTTATTTTTGAAAAATAGATTAATCTGATATAAATCAATTTGCAATTGCATATAATTGATAGTGTAACGACCGTAGGTATATATAAAAGAGTGGTTTTTCGGGGATTCGGTCTGTTTAGAATTAATTGTTATATAATGATTCATCTAATATCATCAACATCAGAGAAAACAATCAAGCTGAAAATCCAAATTTCAAATATTCTTCCATTCCTTATATCCCTGAATTGTCCATCAAAATCATAAACGTATTCAAACAAGAAAAGAATATAAAAATTTCACAAAAGAAAGTTAAACCCTTAATTAAACTACACTCAAAATTAAAAGATGAAGATCCGTTATTAGGAAAGTCACATGTAGTTTACGAAATTCCCTGCAACGATTGTGATAAGATATACAATATAGAGAAAAAAAAAAACAATTTAAAAACCCGCATAGCTCTTCATAAAAGTAATTGTAAAAATTTAAAACGAAATTCTTGTGCTCTACAACACGTTCTAGATAATGATCATTCAGTCGATTAAACTCCACAATTCTCCATTTCAAATAAATAAATTCAAATAAAAAGCCATTTCTGAAAATGCCTGAAATTAAAATTAAAGAAAACAAAATCAACAAAAAGACAGACATCGACAATCTCTGCAAAATTTATTCATTTTTACTAACAAAAAATAAAAATCTGAATATATCCTGTGATATTCATACAATATAAATCACCATGATATACGATATTGAAAAATTAGAAAAACTATTTCACATCATTCAATTTCAAAAGGTTGTCAATTTCATGTTGAAGACTTCTTTCAAAATTAAAATTTTCAAATTAAATATCCTGATATACCTAGCACAGGTATACTGTTTTATATGTTATTATGTTTCATATATATATATATATATATATATATATATATATATATATATATATATATATATATATATATATATATATATATATATATATATATATAAATCAAGAATGAAATAATTCGCGGACACAACACTCAAAAAATAGGGGCAAACCGCGGACACGTGTTTCTGGCTATTGGCCTCATCAGCGCGGCAGCCAAGTGTAAAGATGGGCAACACTTGTTTGCCGAAAGCAACTAACTCTACTAAAACACACGGTCTATCGAAAACCATAGTAACCGCTACATCAATTTCGATTCCCATCATCATCCTGTCCAGCTGAATTCCGTTCTGAGTTCCCTCGTACATCGTTCTATAGGATTCACTGACAACCACAATAGATCCAGGGAACTACGAACTCACAGCCGTCCTTCACCAAAATGACTATTCCGTCTCCCTAATACAAAGATCCATCCAACGGCAACACAAACCCCACCCCACGAGTTACCCGAGGAACAGACCAACCAGACACAAACTTTTCTCCCCTACATCCATGGAGTCACTGACAAAGTGAGCCGAATTCTGAAGAAACATAACGTAAAGACAGTATTCACAGCCAACAACCAAATCTCCACTATGTTAAGAATCGTATATACCCTATATGCTTCATTGCGTATCGGTACACGATACGCAATGAAGTACACAATACGCAATGAAGCATAGGGTATACGAGATATCACGTTCCTACTGCCCCAGAACTTACATCGGTCCGACCAATAGAAGAATTTCCAACAGAACCTATGAACATGAACTACGTGTTCGCAAATTAGATCCAGCATCATCTTTCTTCAAACACCACCGGGAAATAGGCCACTAATAAGCTTCGAAAACACCAAGAACATTGCTACGGTGAAAAACCTTCAGGCCAGGATAATTCGGGAAGCAATCAAAATTGAAAAACGTCCCAACTGCCTCAACAAGCGAGACGATTCGCAGAGACTACCGCAAACATGGAGGACATTGTTGTCACACAAGATACCTGAAAATAACTCAGATACCTGGTAAGGCAAATCAGATACCTGCTACAATAACATAAATATGGGCCCCGAACAACAGAGTGACCAGTACGAACTTATAGTGGAACACAGCACATATAGAACTAGTAACGAGACTTGGGGACAAGGGAGTTAACGACCTCGTCCTTGGGTCATGTAAGTACAAATCTTGAGAATGGCTCCAAAGCAGGAGTCGAAACGATGAAAACTACAGACGCGGTTCAACCCGGACAACATTATATCAAATTGCTGACCGCGAAACCTATCCGAATATACAGGGTCTTGCACGACGAGCGTTCGTTAGGAATATATGGAGATTCAAAATAAAAACTTGAAATTTTCTGGCCTTCTCAACTGAAATATTTTCAGCTTCCGGTCTCTTTCCGTTATACCGGAAGTTGAGGGCAACTTCCTTATTTCAAATGAAATACCTTGTATTTTTTTACATTTTTTAATTTCTCAGCACATTTTAGGCCCACTTTGTATAAAAATTCCTATACTCAAATTTGACAGTTACAGCACCATTCCGAAAAAATTATAACTCATAGACAGTAACAGTTGAAAATGTGAAATTTCACAGAATCACACCTTAAGCATCAAGTTATGAACAGGTCCATCGAACTTTCGAAAATAATTTACAGGGTGGTCGAAATTTCCACCTAAAACATAACATCGAGAGATCTGATGAAACACGATTTTTTCAAATGGAAACCTACACTATTCTACTGTTTTTGGATACAATGAAAAAAAAAGATATCCAATTCATGACGAATGTCCTATACCTAAAATACACCCCTGGCAAGATATATCCGATTATGGGAAATATTTTAAATGTAAATCATTCGAAGCAATACCAAACCAAGAAAGCTTTGAAAACTAATGAACCACTATTATCACAAGGTAACCCAACATGAAAATGGATGAATTGAAATAAAATACTATCAGAGAGATGAATTATATGTTTGTTTATTAATATCGAATACAGTAATTTTATTTTGTTTATATTTTTAAAGGTTAGATTTCACTTTAATTTTAGAATTTAACTTAATTTCTTTAAATTCAAATGATATTGTGCCCTGCGAAAATTCGACTGGCGTTTGTAGTTTAGTCCCCAATTACTACGGAATATAATTGGAAATATTCGTGAGCACCAGAACAAATGAATGCAATTAGACGGAGAATCAGTAGAAATCAATCAATTTCCTGCAAAGTTGAGCATAAATCCGTTACATTTCTCATATTTTGTTTCTACGATGAATTAGTGACCTTCATCACAATTCATAACCAGGTTAGGGGAGAGGCGGGGAATCACACGCAGCAGGCAAATAGCACTGCAATTCACCCACAAAGAATGCGAAAATACCGCCAAAAATCACTCGATGTTTTTTCTGATATTACGTTTAATATAATATTAATGGACGTCGGACTGGGAGTATTAATATAAATTTTCCATTGATATATTCTGTATGATGAGAAGATAATTAAAATGTGGTGAAAACTAATTTTGTTTAAATATTTTATTTTGGGAAGGCAATTTATATTTGAAATATTTTTTTATTATTTAGAATTGTTACCTTCTACAGATCTATAAAATAATCAGAATATTAAATTTACAAATAAATACAAATGTAGAAAGGGCTAGAAGTTACTGCATTTGATAAATTAGCTTTTTTGAAAAAAAATAAAATTTGTCATTAACTTGAATTTTAAAAAATTCGCATATTAAAAGAAATATGTATCATCTGGTGACGTATTAAATACTCTATCCATTTCCTTCATCCAACCTATTTAACTCAAAATATTATAATTTGTAGTTATGATTCGTCTTTTGATGTAAATAAATTTGAAGTAGAAAAGTGTGGCTGCACTGAGAGATACACTTTATATATTTTTGTTGGTTTGGAAATGAAGATTCATATTCCTTATTTTTTAATGGGAATACTCACTTCGAATAAGACATTGCGATAATTTTAATCTGAAAAAAGTCTACAGGGATTCGTCGAGTGATTCTTCACTGGATGAATCAGTTTCATTAGGATTGATGACAACTGGAATAATTTTTTCTGATAATGAGTCTATGCGATCATCAAGATCCCACAACTCTGCTTCGATTCTGATTGTTTTGAGGATACATTTTTCCCAAGCTTCTTGGTCGACTGTTTCCAGAGCACTGTATAGTTATTGCATTACTTCACACAGCTTGAAGGTCTTATTATTCCGTGCGATGAATCCTTTAACTTGAGCCCAAACCAACTCTATTGGATTCAATTCTCAGTGATGAGGCGGCAACCGAAGAACCGACATTCCTTTAGTCTTCGCTATCTCATCGGTGACATACCTGACGAATTTTGACTTATGACGTTTAGCCAAGTTGGGGAGCTCTGTTTTTAACATGGGTGATTCAAAAGGAATAGCTTTCATTTGTAACCACTCAGTAATATCTGCTTTCTTCCAACACGACGTCGGCAGCTTCTCGACTCGTCTCCTGTGGTAACTTGCGATATCCATTACTATTACGGATCCCTGCGAAAGTTTCACAAGTATGTTTTTAAACAATTTTTCGAATACTATGGCATCCATTCGAACACCATCAATCCATCTTTCAAGAATCCTTCACTGCTGCTATGTGAGTGATAATGAGACGACGACCTTTTCCAACTGGAATTTTCAAACCAGTGGACCAACTTTCCATAAAGGCTTGTCTTCCACTTTTGATGTTCTGATCTTGCCAAACCTTCAAGACGGTATGACTCTCATTGACCCATGTTTCATCCAAATAAAAAATAGATTTACCCTCAAACAAATAGCAGACATAACCAAGACCCCAAATGGTTTTACAGTGTACAAACAGGTCAAAAAAGAATATGGTAATAAACTGATATCCGCTAAAAAAATGGTGTATGATGAATACATTTCTTCGTCCAATAATAACTCTGAAGCTTGCTGGAAAATAATAAATTTCGAGAGAAATAAATACGATTTAAAACCAACAATCGAACTATCATCTGATGAGATGAACAACTTTTTTAGTAACATTGCTGATAATATCATTAATTATCTCCCGTATGTTGCAAACGAGGGGCTTTTAAGTTTTAAAAAAATTCCTGCTCCGTGTAAGTCATTTTTCTTCCGACCCGTGCATGAGATAGAAGTTTTGGAAGCGATTAATTCACTGAAGGACACCAAATGTTCAGTTACCCATGAACTCAATAGTCGAATACTAAAGGAAACCTCGTCTATAATAATCCAACCTCTTTTACTATACTGATCAATTTAATCTTATGTACTGGTATCTTTCCAGATATCTTCAACTCTTCCGAAGTAGTGCCCCTTTTTAAAAAAGGTGATGAAAAAGCCATCGATAATTATGACCAATAAGTATTATTTCAATATTCAGTAAAGTGGTTGAAATTATAATTAAGATTCAGCTCTATGCCTACTTTGAAAATAATAAATTTTTCAGCAATTCACAATATGGTTTCAGAAAGTCGCGCTCAACAATAGATGCAGTGTACGACGTCGTGTCTGGCGTGATTGAGGAACTTGAGCATGGCAATCACACAGCGTTGATGCTTTGTGACCTGTCGAAATCGTTCGACTGCGTCTCACATGAAATTCTATTGGAATAGAATTTCATGTGAGACGCTTCACTTGATAAGAACATATCTTACTAATCGTCAACAAGCAGTGATGCTCAACGGTACCTAATCAAACTTTCAAACATGGCGTTCCGCAAGGGTCTGTTTTGGGCCCGCTCTATCCACTGATTATCGCTATCTAATAGCGATAATCAGTGGTTTCTATCTAATAAGCTGAAACTAAATTGTCAGAAAACACAATACATCCAGACTTCTGCTAATAACCAAACTATCTATAATTTTGAAACTAATATTAGATAATAGACTTAACTGTTCTGCACATATTTCTCAACTGAAGAGAAAACTCTTGGGTTCTCTATTTGTTCCTCGCCAGTTGAAGTACATCACTAGTGCAAATATATTAAAAACCTCATACTCTTCACTGTTTCACTCACATATCAGTTATGGGGTACAACTTTGGGGAAATTCATGTCATTCCATTCAAATATTTAGGATACAAAAGAAGGCATTGAGAGTGCTGGCTAATATTGGATACAGGGATCACTGTCAAGAATATTTCAAAAAACTCAGAATTATATATATATATAATAATAATAAATATTATTATTATATATATATATATATATATATATATATATATATTATATATATATATATATATATATATATATATATATATATATATATATATATACTGTTGTAGTCTCTCTTATTTCTGAACAGACAATAATTGGATAGACTCGTGGCACACACGTATTTCAACAACTCTGTTAAGGTACATTTCAGTTCTACGCTTTTTTATTCGTTAGATATAGACCATTTTTAGTTTTCGGAATTTTTGTTATAGCATTTGTGCGCAATTCAAGTAAAGGTAAGTATTACATTTTTATTTCAAAGTTGCTCTATTTTTTATCATGAATGAACTGGTCCCTACTGAACCAAATGCCGTATATATTTCCTGGCAATATCGACCAATATAATTTGTTCAAATAGCTCATAAGACAAATGGCGTAAATCGGGTAATGATACGCTTGTGGGCCTATTCGTAACTATTTATCGGAACGATGTCAGTCGGTAGTAGTAGGTTCATTGAAGTCAGATGACCAAATACTGAATTACGGAGTGCCTCAAGGATCAATCTTGGGACCTATTCTTGGATTTTCATGAGTGTCTGAAGTTTTGTACTATCCACCACTAAGCCGATGATACTCAATTATACCTAGACTTTACGAGCAATCCAATCCTTTCAGCAACTTCTCAAATTGAAGAAGACTTTACATCTTTATACAATATCTCAACCGCACATAATCTCACACTTAACCCTTCGAAATCAGTAGCTATGCTTCTCGGAACGAAATCAAGCTAACACAAAATTTTCAAATCAGGTTAGCAAGTATGCCGTTAACCTTTGTAAGTGAAATCAAAAACCTAGGTATTTGGTTTGATGTTGACCTAAGATTTACCAAGCATGTCAGCTATCTCTGTCAGAGCTCGTTCAATATTCTGAGACAGCTGTATCCTAGTCGTGATTTGCTATCTACTAAAATGAAACTAAATTATCATATTGCGACAGTATTTATGATCCCGCACTTCTACAGGCTGATGCAGCTAGACTACAAAAAATTCAAAATTCCTGTTTACGTTTTTCTCATGGAATACGTAAATTTGAACATATATATGAAATTCAAAGAAACAGGATGGCTCAAATTAGATAACTGTCGAAAACTCCATTTACTTACCTTGACACACAAAGTTATAACGTCTGGCAAACCTACGTATCCCCTCAATAAATTTACTATGTTCAAAAACCTCAATAGGGTGAACACAAGGAAAAATAATATGCTGGTTATTTCCAAACACTGAAGTGCACTGTACCAACGTTCTTTTTCATATTCTGCACCTAAATTCTATAACACTCTTCCCAAGGAGTTTTGGAACTTCTCTTTATACAATTTCAAGAAGAAATTGAAAATCTTACTTCAGTCACTATAGAGTTGCTTTTAAGACGGGCCTGCATATGATTATTGTTTACGCTAGGGTTATAAATGAATGTTAATAAAAGTGTTTACTAAGGTGAAAATATTTTACAAGAATTTAGGCACATATTTATATTTATATTTAGAATTAAATTATTACTTTTTTTTTCATTTAAATTATTATTTAAAAATTTAATTTTTATTTGATTTGTACTTTTATATCTTATACTCACACGAATATAAATTGTTCTGGAAATAAGTATTTTTGATTTTATATACGCTAATACTCAAATTTTACTTTTATATTTTTCTATGATTCACTTATATTTTTATAGTCTTCTATGATTCACCTATATTTTTTTTTTTTTTTTCGCTAGGTTGAGTTGAAAAGCAGCCTAGGCTGATAGTTCATCTTTTCATTGACCCTTAATTATTGTTCTAAATTTTTGTATTTAATTTTTTATATTATGTCGATGAATAAAGACGATTATTATTATTATTATTATTATATCCATTCCGATTTATAACTATAATGGAATTGACATGTTGTCAATACCGCCACATACCTCCCACCGCTTACAACCACTCGATACTTCGTTTTTCAATAAGGAGTGCGATATTTTTTTGAAAACTGGCAAGCAAGAGAAAATAACTTTTCCAGATTATGCAGAAATATTTAAAAATGCCTACGTTAAAATTGCGACAATGGAAAATGGATCAGGTTTCAACTCATCATTCAATCCAGATAAATTTACCAAAGAGGATTTTGAAGCTGCTAGTCAATATTTGCCTACTGTATCTAATGATTTGGACTCCACAAATCAGCCTGATCCTGGCACGTGAACTACCAACGTTCCAATTATACCCCAATCCTGTCCTAAACGAAAGTGCTTTAGCAAAAGGCGAAGTCAGTATTGCAAAACTTTCACCATTGCCATCATATTCTGGAAAAGAAAAAACTAGAAAATACACCAAGGGAAAGTCAGAAATATTAATAGCTACACCAATGAAATTAATTCTCGAGGAGAAGCAACAAAGAAGGAATAAAATAAATTTTGCTCGAGAAGGAAAGGGTAAAACTATTAAAGCAAAAGTGCCATTACGCAAAAAACAATGAATAAAAGAAATATGGAACTAGATTCTGATATTTCCGAGGACAACGAAATTGATGAACTGGATGACATGTATGTGGATTCAAACGAGAAGTATCACTGCTTGTTATGTGAAGATTTCGGGAAAGATGGGGAAATTTGGTATAGATGTGTTACCTGCGGGAAGTGGGTACATGCTGAATGCAGTGGGCAGGACTTTGCCACTGATTATGAATGCGACTTTTGCAGTAAAAAATTCTTTGCAACAGGGGACCTTGTTGGCAAATTTTGATTTAGTTTCTGAAAAAAGTTAAATATTTTTGTGAAATATCTACAATATGTTTTAAGTTTTCGATTTTATTAAGTTTTAATTACGAATAAGTTTACTTTTTTTAAATTTATGATATTTTATTACAATTTTCAAAAAATAGATTTTTTCAAACAGTTTTTATTTGTGTATCTTTGCCCGACAAAATACGTATCATTAACCACCGTGTAGGGTAATGGTACGCAAACCACAAAACTCGGGTTTATCTGTTTTATACCAACCCCTTTTATTTTGTAGAAAATTTGAGATGGCTCTGTTGAAGGGAATATGTGAATGAACAACTATGGCAAATCTGCAGTTTTTACCGATGAAAACATTTGATTTATGACAAATTTTGCTTAGATGCGTACAAGTACTATCCTCTACCCTACCACCCATTTTGAGATAAAAATATGATTTCATCCTTTTGAATTCTCAAGTGAACAAAATTTATATGATATACACACCAGAAGTGAAATATAGCAATAGTATTTGAAAGTGGTTTACTCAAAGATATTTGTGAATTCAAAAATATCTTGTATCAATAATGAATCTATAGATGGTGAGGTAGTTTAGATCAATTAGTTTTGTAATTTTTAGGATTTCAGAAAACGAAAAATAGTTTTTATCTTTTCAATCTACTACAATAATTTCTCAGCAAAAAAATTGTTACTGACTGTATGATTTCAATCGCAGGTTGATCTCACGAAAAAGATTACCAAAAATGAAATAGTACAACATAGCATTAGTCATTCCCCAATTTTGTCCTACAATTACTAACCGTTTCATAACAGCTGTCCAAAGTGATGTTATCAGATCTTCTAATGTTTATTTCGACTTTTGGTTCTGGGGGCACTAAAATCATGAGAGCGAAACAAAGAACCGTAGCAACTATAATGCCCATGAAGATTGTTTTTCTGTATGCTCTGTAAACATCAACCAAAAGTCCAAATGCTGGTTTTGCGAACAGAAAGACGATGGGTAGAATTCCTGTTACTGTACCCATGACTATTGTCGATATTCCAAGTTCTTTGCCATAGACTGGAAATTGCGGGAGAATCGGACCCATTGCTGAAAATTGAAAAAAAAGGTTACATTGTTTGCCTTCGATGTGGAGAGTATGTACGAGTATTAGATTGTTTCAGAAGTTTTGTTCGTTTTAATGTCAAGAGGTTTTGTAGCTTGTGAGACGGTAGCTGGTGGGATGGTAGCCTGGTGGGTTGACGTTGATGGCTTGCTCCACTCACTCAATCGACCGCTGTGTGAACCGGTGATTCGGACTGTAAGGCTGAACGATCGATTTTTTACTTCCTATCGCCCAACCAGTATTAGGAATCACACATTAAAATGTGAGACCTCGTTAGTCCCTAGCTCGCACAAGTTTCGATTTTTGAGAGTTGTCGTTCGTATGTGGGCAACAGCTGGTTAACGGAAAAATGTTTTTTAAAACAGACAGACAGACAGCTCCATATCTCAATAAATATTAATTTTACTGTGTCGTAGTATATACTGATCAATAGAGAATTTTGTACTCAATACATTGATTCTGCCAATTTTTTTCCAAATTTTATTTTTTGTCCCTTTTCAGCTTATTTACATTATGATGATAAGCGATTTTCGGCTAATTTTTCTTCACGAATTCAAATTGAACCGAGCGCTGCCGAATCCGCCCAAAAAATAAACCAGGAATTTGACAATGATGGTGTTATTGAACGAACTGTACGACGTTGCTTTGCAAAATTTCGTTCCAGAGATTTCAGCCTCGAAGATGAGCCTCAAAGTTCTCGACCTACAGGTTGGGGTTTGAGGACTCCGGTGGAGACTGACCGATAACAAACGGTGTCTGGGATGGCGGAAGAACTGGGCATCAGCTCTCGTCAGCGGTTTGTGATGATTTAATAAACGATCCTTTTTTTTAATTGGATCGACACATATGCTGAAAAGTGGATCCTCTACGACAACAAGAGACATTCAGGATAGTGCTTAATTACCAATGAGCGATCCAGGCACTTCCCAAAGGCAAAAATCAACCAAAGAGGTACCATGGTTACTCTATTTTGGTCAGCGGCTGGCGTGATTGACTGCAACCGGACCAGACCGTCACAACAGAGTCCAATTGTAAAGAAATTATTGAAATGTACCGAAAATTGCATCATTAGCAGCCGGCACAGGTCAACAGAAGAGGTCAGATTCTGCACAACAACGCCCGTCTGCTCGTTTCATAAATCACCAATTGAGTGAATCAGGACCAGGCATAAACGACCTTCGTCGACTACATCAAATCCCGAGCACGCAATTTTCATGCAGACGGAATTAATCGACTCGTAATACGTTGGTGAAAGTACACTAATTCAAATGGTGCTTATTTCGATTGAATTCAAAAAGAGTTTTTACTGATATATTATATTTTGAAGTAGACTCATAAAAACGGACAGAATTTTTAAAACAATCTAATATGAAAAT
Organism: Leptinotarsa decemlineata; assembly: GCF_025532065.1. Lineage (NCBI taxonomy): Eukaryota > Metazoa > Arthropoda > Insecta > Coleoptera > Chrysomelidae > Leptinotarsa > Leptinotarsa decemlineata. The sequence goes on from NW_027412532.1 coordinate 23,018,485, forward strand.
ATTCCGTATGAAAGTTTATTCAAGAGAAATCAGCCTTGAAACAAGAATTATTGTAATAGGTACTCAATCAGAAAGATATGCAAATAGACGCGGTGGGTTCAATAATATATCAAAATTTCGAAGAAACTATCGCAAATAGAAAATCTGAGGTTTCCGTTTGAAAAAATTGAGAATATTCCAAAGATTATAATAATTACAATAAATTATCAATTAAAACTCCAAAATGCTGAATACTGATATTGCATTCAAACTCACTGCGTGGGCATGAATGGACTTAGCGGATTTTTCATCAATGTTTACTATTTGATCTTTTCAATTAGAGAACTTTTCTCATTTACCCAAAATTAGAATAGTTATAAAAAAATTCAAAATCAGTACATAATAGACATAACCTGAGTCAAGGTTGAAGAGAACAGAATATGGGTTGGTAGGCAGTAGTCGGATGGAAACTTAATAACCAAACGTTTCGTCTGCTACTGTGGCAGACATCAAGTACTGATGATGTATGCCTCATTCGCTGATGATGTCTGCCTCAGTAACAAACGAAACGTTCCATTCGACCAGATTCTGTTCTCCTTGACTAAAAAAGTAGTTACAAAATCGCCATCTGAAATAAGAAAGTTGTTTTTAACTTCTTTACATAGTATAAAACAAAGTTGATTCCCGCTGTCTGTCCTATGTATGCTCAGATCTTTGAAACTATGCAAAGGATTTTGATGCGGGTTTTTCAATAGATAGAGTGATTCAAGAGAAATGTTTGAGTGTATGTAACATGCATAATATAGTAGACAAACACTGATAATTTCAGAAGTTTCTAATGTGATGTCGTAAATAATATAAGAGATAAATCAAAAAATGTACCACAGTATTGTAGACCTTTTCAAGGTGTACACAATAACTATTTTTAATCTTCGAAAAGTAATGACTTATTCACGAAGCGATTTTAAGCAATACAGCATCAATCCTTATCCAATTAATACATTGTGCATTCAATATAGATCAATATGGTCCTTCACAGCATGTAATTTAAATGTAAGTTTTCACTTACATTACTTACTTAAGTTTTCACTTATATTACAGATTTGAAATGCAGGGACACAGCGGTTGCGGCGGTACCGGCCGGGAGGCCGATGGCGGGTGCCTATAATAAGGTCGTCGAAGGCCGTTCCTCCCTATATCACTTTATGATTAGCAGCGATAGCTCGCGTTTATATGTATGTTTAGTATTAGCATTGCACCCGTGCGGAGCCGGGGTGGACCGCTAGTCAAGATATAATCGTAGGTTGAAGTTGGTTGAAAATATTTCAAATGCATGGATCATTGTCAATAACTTCCAGATTTCAAATCGCTCTACTTTTTTGAATATGCCTAACTAAACTTCGTCAAGAATCCTCTTGTTTGAGATATCAACCACATTTGGATGATTATGGGACTCATAATAATTCTCTAAGAGTTCGGATAAATTCCCTCCATCTGGCAGTGCCGGCCAATGCTGCTACGAACAGCAGATTCGAGATACTTCGCTGATTCGCCGCACAAATTCCTGCATTTCCTGCTAGCCGTTCAATAGTTGACGACGATCACAGTATACGCAGTGTGTGGAATTCATGGAGTGGACCGAAGACGTTATATTCGATTTCATAACTAAGGTGCGTTCTTATGGATGTTTATGGAATCCTAAGGACAAAAACAAAAGATCTCGGATCAAAGTGAAGCAAGCGTTAATGTCGATTTCAGGGGAGATGGATATAAACGTCGACGAAGTTAAAAATAAAAAAGATAATCTATTTCAAACGTATCGGAATTATCGACGTAAGGTTATAGCTAGCGCCAAGTCAAGTAGCGTTTATAAACCGTCATGGATTTATTACGACGTGCTGGACACTTTTTTGCACGCTGTTTATACGCCAATAAAACAAAGATTCAGTACGGTAAGTTAAGGCAAATTAGGGTAGTCAAATTGTTAATGTCATAAGTCGTTTTCGATAAATTCGTATTTTTCAAGAATTATGGATTTTGCTGTTAATACATAAATTCACATGGGAATTCAAAATCAGATGCCAGCGCCAAGGTGGTGAAAGTGTAAAACATGGACGTCTATACTGGATTCACTAAGCGTTCAGTTATATCTGCAAACTAGTGTGTTTTGAGCCCCTGTTTCGAAATAGTTTGATCATTGTTATCGATTTTTTTCGATGAATATTTTAGAATTTTATAGAAGTGGTTTATGTTCGTAAACATTTTTCGCCAACATATCCATCTTGGTGAAAAGTGAATAACTTTTTGAAACTAGTTTGAATATCAGAAACTTTGTTTTCGATGTTTTCTTTTATTTGTATTGTTATTTTTTTACTTGCTCATGATTTCGGAATTTGGCCATATTCAAGTTCACATTGTACCAAAATTAATTTTTTCTTTGATATTAAATTGAGCTTCGATCATATAAAATGGCTGAAATGCTGGAGACAATTTACATATTTTCTACCAATGATCGACAAAAAATAAACAATCATCAAAGACAACTAAAATAATCAATTTTTTTAGTTTCACAAGATCGACACCAGGAGGTGTATCGCTTATTTTGAATCCACCGTAAGGAAATATTTGACTTGTGTCAATATAAACTAGAAATAACGCAGTTTGAAGCGAAATTTTTATAGTGAATGCAGGTTTCGAAAACGTTAACCACTTAAGAAAGCTAAATATTAATATTCAATTTTTCAATTTGAATTTTCATTTTATAAATATCATCCCGCAAACCCACAGAAACATTTCGAAAAAAATATATTTTGGTGGTAATTGAATTTAATTTTTCAGAAAGCTATTCTTTTACCCACTCACAGATTTTGTTACGTATCATATGAATATCATCTCCTATTTAAAAAAAATTATCTGGAGTCAGAATTGAATTTTTCAGGTATTCTGTTATTTTGACCTACAAATTAATTTATTTGGAGAAACTACCCTGAAAATAACGTCTTGTAGTGTGGACGTAAGAATTCCCCGTGACGAGTAAGGTGTCACCCGTGGGGGCATGAGTTCTCCTTAACAACCCCTCATCTCAAAGTGTGAGTGTGTGTTTATGTACTGAGTGGCTGTGTGACTCCGTGTCACAAATACAGAGTTCTGCCGGGAATTCTTCTTCCTAGCTATTCGTTTGATCCTTCGTGGACCATGAAGTAACCAAATAATCTGACCCAGAATCTACAGAGGAGATGGACGTCAACTCAATTACCGAAATTGATCTCTCTGTGACATCAGTTCAAGAGCAAGAGTTTTTAGTTTTTCGAATCTAGGAAGCTAGATGGAGCAGCCAGAAACTGACTTACTGCCTCCTCAAGAGCAGACTAATCTGTCTTGAGCAGCAGAAGCAGAACCAGATTCAATATCCTCCTGTGCAAGTCAGCAAACGTTTATGCTCAAATGATGATTCTCGCAACCAGAGGCTAAACAGCTTTGCCTGATTGATTATTATGCATCGTCAGGTATAGATCTGGCTTACGATGTTTTCATAAGGGAAGGTTTCTGTAGTTATGGAATTGTGAATTTTGCAACTAGAACATTCAAAAATCTCAATATCGATCAATCAACTGAAATTTCTTCAATATGCCATTATGGTTGCTCCAGAGGATATTCCAGAAGATGATTCACATATGTGCACTTTCCAGCCTAGATGACTAGATTACGCCCCTGGGTCAAATTCTTCTCGCTTCTCTTTGTTCAGCGGTAGAACGTCATTGCCTTATAGAATTATTCAAATCATCAGCTTTGTAAGTGATGAATGTATGTATAGCTCGAACACATTTCGGTAAACGACCTGTGGGCAGCACATTTTATCTGATCAGAGGATTCGTCAATTAGTCAGTACCAAATTAGAAATTCGAATAATAAGTTCAGGTGGTTCTGAAGATCATCTGAGATGGATTTTATTCAAACAACTAAAGGGGAAATATGTTCAGAATACAAAATTTTTAATCATTGGTCTTGGCTGGTTACTTTGTCTACATGGCTGGTTACTTTCTCTACACTTCATAACAAATTCCTCATGGTTGCGTTCATATCGGAAGAAATCTTTTTTTAGAAGAGATACATAAAGATCTTTTCAACTTTTTAATACTCTGTCAACATAAATGAACCTAGTAATAGTTTTCCAAAGTATTTTTCATAATGGTTTCATAGATGCTTGTTTATTTGAAAATTTTCCATTTTTGATAGAAAAACAACAATTGTATTTCATTACTTTCGGGATTTTCATGTGGTTTTTGAAACGATTGAAGATAATTATGTTTCTTTATGAATTCAATTTGTCTATTTATACAAGTGATGCAGCCTATAAATGAAATAACTATAGTCTTCAAATTAAATTTATGTAATCAGCCTATGTTCGTTCGACGATCTGGAAGTTGTCTCTCCTCCTTTGTTGTATTTCCTGCAGCTAATGTATCCATTGTATAGCTATATTTTGTTCACCTGTTCAACATAGACAGTGTCCAGTGAGTATTATTTGTTGAGTCGGTTCTTCAACTGTTTTCTCAAACAGTGCCTTTATTTTTTCCTCCTTGAGGCTTTGTTCACGTGATGGAAAAGTTATCACTTCATTGTAGTTGTAAAAATTGTGTCTTTGACGAAGGTATTTTATATCTCGTCGAGATACGATAAAACTAGCAGAGTTCCGTCAACATTTTTGTCTTGCTTGTATCTGTCCTGCACTGACGAGGAGTTACACTCCGAAAATGTGATTATAGTCCATTGTACAATGTAGTATTAGTCGAAGAAGGAATTGTTTTCAGACAAGCCTGTGCAATAGCTCACTATGCAGGGCATTCAGAAATGTTAATGATAATAATTTTGACACACCTTCAAGGAATTGAGGGCATTCCGTCAAATTGATTTCTGTTGTAGATACTTTGTTATTCGAAAATAGCGGAATAATAGAAGATATCAAATTATGAAAAAATGATCACTGCTTTCGCAATCAAAATTTTCAGTGTTACTATTTTTTGGGTTCGAAGGCTGTTGATTCTTGGAATTTCTTCCTGACGCTTTGCTGGCACGAGCGGCTAGCTTCTTCAAAGGTTTATACATGCTGGGTTAATCCTTGATGACTCGGAGATTATATTTGATCCTAAGCGGATGCTATCCAAAAAATTCATCAGCACTTCTTTCTATGAATCGGATTATGAATATATACCTTTCTCATCAATTTCGAATCCACAAACTTAAGTATGTGAACCACAAACGATTCAACTTGTACTGATGCCTCAGAGATCAGAAACCTTCCGAAATCAAGAGAAAACATTCATCAAGCTCCGGATTCATTCATCATTACATTAATTGAAAGAAATGACAGAACTGAGTAGTTTTAACATATATCCAAAAGTCACAAACATGAACTTTTTGGAGAGATTTTTTGTCTCAGGGTTGTTAAATTTGTGCATGGTGATTCAAAAAACCAAACCTGCTTCATGGAATGAATTTGATGACATAACTAAAAATAAATACTGGCTATTCTGAATTTGACACATTTTTTTCAGGAAAGAAGAAATCAGCAGGTCAACACTTATATTATGATACCACGTAATTTTAAAACTTTTTCAATCAATATTTTTCCTTACTTAAATTGTTGCATTTTTCGATAGGACCTCCTGTGTTTTACAGCAATCTTGAATCTACAAGAGATTGATACCAGACATATCAACTGTTATTTGTTTATTTTCAGTATTCCCCTATTGAAATAGTTATATCACATACTATGTGTCCGTCAGACTGTGTTAACACGAACTTAAATACTACTGAATGGATTTCCATTAAGTTTTCACCTATGGACGCAGTGATTCCAGAGAAAGGTTTACGTGTGTGATTTATTGTTTTTTTAAATTGGTTGAAATAAGACGATGTTATCTGTGAGAAGTCGGGGTAATGGTGCTACCCTTGCAGGTACTCTTTGAAAACGCTGACTAATCTATTTGAAATATATTGCTCTTTTATAGGTGTACAAAAGAAGTGACGATAGCATACGCGTGTTTTTCAAGGAATGGTTACTATATCATTTCAATATTTGAACTAATGATCACATATGACATAATATGTTAATTGGCAGGTTATTTAGATCTATACAATATCAATCATCATCAAATGAGATTGTCCTTCACAACATACAATTTGAATGGATGTCAAAATTGAAACTATCGCACGAGAAAATAAATTCAATCGCCCTGATAAACCAATAAGACACGTATGATGACAAAAAGTTGTTTTACGTGGCGAATAAGTTTGAGGGATGAGGCCAAAATTCTGTTTTGTGTTGTTTTTGGTAAATAATCAATTGTAAACATCATTTTGTTTGAGCGAATTTCACCAAATGTCATTCTTATTAATTATTAGCTGAGGCACCCGGTAAGAGAGTTCATATGAGATTGTGTGCTTAGAATAAAATAATACACTCAAAAGTATAAAAGGTCTTAATCTTAATGGAAAGCTTCATCTACTACATAAAAAAACTCGTTGTTCCAGATTTCTGCAAAGCATTCGAGACTGTGCTGGGACAATATACAATGATCTAGGATGTTTCAGGATATTTCTGAACGTTCTAGAGTATTTTCAGACATTCCACAATATTCCAGTGATCCGATATGTTATCTCTAGTTTCCTGAACTGTTCTAGAAATTTTTAAATTGCGAAATTTTCAGCCCGTATATTTCCAAAATCACTTCCTTCAGGTGAAAATGGCTTGGAGATATTTCATTCCAGAATATTCCGAGATATTTCGGAATATTCTGAAATGTTATGGAATGCTCTCGAACACTCTCGAATGTTCTGGACTCAAAAAAATTTAGGCATATATGATCGGCTACCCGTACCAGCCGGCTGGTATCGCTGGTTATTGTATATTAGCCAAATTCAATGATCTTAGTCGTTCAAAGAATGTAAATCTCCACGGCCGGAGATAACAGTGTGAAAGCTATTTTCAGGTTTTGTTTGGCCGTGGTCTGCAGATTTTTTTATGCATTATTAAAGGCGATGTGGTAATAGTAGTCATGCCCGAGTTAGTGCTCGAGTTATATTATTAGTAGGCGTGGCTTGGATTCTCTTAATTGGAAAACCTGACCCTGTTTGCTTACCTGTGAGCCCCGTGTCTTTGAATTTCAATTGCCTCTCTGAGTACCCTTGGATTGTGAGTTCGAGTTTTATCGAGTATTACTGTATCTTCGAATAAGGTATTGTGAGTGCTTTCTTTGTTTAGAGCATGTTCGGCTACAGCTGATTTGTTGGTTTGTCCAAGTCGACAATTTTTGTTGTGTTCAGAAAAACGGGTACCCACATTTCTTTTCGTGGTTTTAATGTAGATCGACCCGCAGCTACGAGGAATCCGGTACATCCTGGGTGTTACTAAAGGTTCTTAGCTTACTTTACACTTTGTCTGACAGTTTTTGTTGGCCTAAATATTAGTTTCACGTCATGTTTCTCTAAGATTCTCCCAATCCGATCTGTAACATTTTCAACATAGGACAGGAAAGCTTTTTCCTTGACCAGCCTAGCTGGGGTTACTATGGCGTTTTCTCCTGGCCCGCTCAAATTTTCCTCTGCTGTACCATTTCTTTTAAGGCATTTTTCAGGTGATCGAGTCTCTCAGGAAGACTCTCAGGTTCACAAAAACGTCATGCTCTATCAATCAATGTTTTAATTGCCCCTCTCCTTAGTTGTGGCTGGTGGTTAGAGTTTTTGTTCAGGTACATGTCTGTGTGTATTGGTTTCCTGCACACTCTGTGTACCATCTTCACGTCTGTTCAGAAAAACATCCAAGAGTTCCTTGGGTTTCTCGTTCCATTGTGAATTGGATATTTGGGACGATAGAGTTTAGATATAATAGAAATTTGTTTAGTGTCTCTTACTTGTATTACACTTTAGCAGATTCTTGTGGACGGTTATATACAAAAAAACAGTGAGAAATATTCATTTAAGTTGTCTCAGAGAGTCACGTATGATTTGAGTATAATTCCACCTAGATGTTGATGTCTCAGCTGTCGGTTTTATCGCTGTTAAGAAGAAGCATTTTAGCACTGTGAAATTCTGTTTAGGTGGTGGCCTTGCAATATTTTTACAATTTTATCGGTTTGAAGGAAATAATTTTTGGAAAACCGACTGCAGTTTTTGATGGTTTTCATATTTATTCATGAAAATTATAAATTTTCATTATACTCTGAAAATTTGGAAATGTAAATGATAAATATGAATGAGAAATATTGTGTCAGCCGGTATATTAGCTTCAGATAATAATATAATTGTTGATAGCCTTGTGTCGTATTATAATTACCGATTTTTCACTTTTTGAGGCGTAAAAATTGTATGGATTAACATTTGATTGATTATTCGCAAGCATGAATCAAAAAATTATTCAGTGTTTATTGATATTTATGTTAATGCAGCAAGTGCATATCTCGACATTTTGCAATAGGTGAGAATAACCACTCAGAAATGAGTTACAAAAATGAATACAAGCCAACTATGGGATCGAAGAATAATCTCAATTCACTCAAGATGTTTTGACTTTGAAGGAGGCAACTGCTTCGACCTCAACCTATTTATCTTACATCCAAATATAATTGTTTACTGAAGATATATTTTAGATAAAAGTAATCCCCACAATCATGGTGAATTCAGTTTTACAATATTTATCATAATTATTCCGATTACCTTTTATTTTTAGTGGAAAAGTTGTATTCACATGTAGATTTGGATGATGTAAAATGGACCAATTATAATATTATATTATATTGACACTGTGACTATTGAATCGCATGCATTTGATCTCCTTTATACTAGCGAGAAACTTAATTAGACCAGGGTCGATAATTTTTGAAACCAAAAAAATAACAGTAAGATGAAACCCATTAGAAAAAGGTAGAAATATTATAAAAATGAAAGGAAAAATAAATTACGGGCTATCTGAGTTCGGGAAGTGGGAAGGGGTGCATTTTCGAGGTAAATTTATTTGTTTAAAAATACCTATTTTTTTCACCTTATTTTGACTTAATATCAAAAAAGCACCGCAATTTTCAATCGAAAACTCTCCCGTCAAAATATCAGCTTTTTCAAAAAGTGGGTGTGCTTTTTGTTCGCTAAAATCTCTTTTTTCTGATGGTGTAAAAAATAAAATTCCTATTTTCTGATGGTGTAAAAAATACACACTACAGTAAATGTTCTCAGAAAATGCAAAAAATTGAAAAAAACTCTATTACTATATTTTTTCAATCATTATGTACAATTTCATTGAAAAATGTAATTGCTTCATTTTTATTCAGTTACAAAGTTCATTTGTTAAATTCTAATTACATTCATGTCATAGAAGAAAATCTCATAAAATATAAATATACATGCAAATCGTACTATTTTCAAAAACGTTAATCTTATTATTTATAAATACCTTATCTTGAATTTCAATCACTTATTGTCATTTCTTAATCGTTAGATTCGAAAAACCTTTCCAACTCATCATAACCTTCTTCGTCTCCAATATTATTTGCAGTCTTCATTAATTCTTCATCCATAATTTCGTCTGAATCATTAACTTCCTGGTAGGTTTTTTTTCCATATCGGAGCAATTTTCAAAACCATGACAATTTGAGCATAAATTTGTGAATTTTAAACCATGTTTTCGACAGCCATATTTCAATCCGTCACATCCAGTTTCACAGCTGCAGCAAATACTTTTAAGAAATACTTCTGGAATTAATTCCTTTTCTGTGAATTTGGGCATAATGCCACGTTGTTGTTGCTTCCAGTCCCAATCTGTTAGTGTCAGTTCGTTACCCAACCAAGTTTGAAGCTGATAATATGCCCTGTAACAATGTTATTCTGCTGCTCCTTCTGTGGGTGGGAGGTTTGCCAAAATGAAAAATGATTTAATATTTGCCAATTGATATTTTTGAAATCTTAATTGCCTCAGTGTTATTTTTCAATTTTTACATTTATAAATAGATTTGATTGATTGTAATCCATTTTTTTATATCTTCTTCACTTGCATCTTTCTTATAAAAAAACATTGGCCAAAATTGACAAATTTTCAGCGTCTAATAATGAATTTACGAATGTTTTCTTTGCTTTTCTGGCAAATCCAGATGTTGTATCGCAACCGGAAAAGCAATGCATAAATGCAACAATATTTTAGAAGGATTATTGTTTGAAACTATTAGACGTGAAAAATAGACTCTTTCCATTTCCAGAACCTGGTTTGAAAACATTAATATCATGATTATTTGAATTCAATTGATTTAATTGATTCAAGAACAGCAATAAATAGGCATCTACGAATATTATTTAAAAAAGATTCTAAGTACAACCATTTCCAGAACCTGGTTTGAAAAAATTAATATCATGATTATTTGAATTCAATTGATTTAACTGATTCAAGAACAGCAATAAATAGGCATCTACGAATATTATTTTAAAAAGATTCTAAGTACAACTATATTAACTTATTTGTTTGTTAATCATAGTAGTATATCTCGATTTGCAATTTTTTAGTTTATCAATGTAACATAGAATCTTACGTTTTTTGAGTCATTAAAGTGCCAATTTTAGTAAATAGCTCCAAATTGTACATAATGATATAAACAAAATTCGAATTCGAGGTTTTTTCAATTTTTTGCATTTTCTGAGAACATTCACTAAAGTGATGTATATTTTCCTCACACCATCAGAGAATAGAATTTTAGCGAACAAAAAGCATACCCACTTTTTAAAAAAAGCTGATATTTTGACGGGAGAGTTTCCGATTGAAAATTAGTGTTCTTTTTTGATATTAAGTAAGAATAAGGTGAAAAAATGAATATTTTGAATCAAATAAATTTCAGTATATTTGGGACATTGGAAGGTAAGTATTCAGCAAATTTCATAAAAAAAGTTTTTTGAAAAAGGAAAATAAAAAACCAAAAACTTTTTCATAAATTTTGAGGTTATGTGAAAAAATTGTGAAAACAAAAGTCGTATATCTTTTTATTACCTTCAACTTTACTATTTTACTTTTTTCCATAGGACTTGTAGTTTTGCCGGAAATCGAGATAAACCATTTTTTACTCTTAAAAACTCACCCCTTCCCACTTCCCGAACTCAGATCGACCGTAATTTATTTTTCCTTTAATTTTTATCATATTTTCCTTCTTTTCTAATGGGTTTCATCATACTATTATTATTTCTTTCACTTTTTACCATTTTTGAAGGCTTCAAATTCCCTTCGTAGACTTCAAACATTCTTCTTTATCATGCAAACATTTTGTAAACTATTTCATCCTAATCAGAATCAGAATGGTCACCACAGACCATTCTGTTTTCTCCTGTATATATGTTCAAATACCTGTCAATATATTTTATTAAAAAAAAAGGTGGCATTGACAATTTAATATTTATAAAATTATTACAATGTGTTAAAACAACGATAAAAATAAAATAAATACAACAATAAAAATTAATTGGCGCTCCGGGGCGACTTCATTGATTCCAGTGGCGCATTTGCTTTTTCAGCTGCAGGAAAACCCAGAAAAACCTGCAGCACCACATCATCTGAAGATCTTGATCTAACAATGTCCAATTTTGGCCTCCGAAACGTTAAGATAAGTATTGTATTATTTCTTAACAACTTTTTTGATACGCAAAATTGTTGAATACGACAAGTTACTGATAAATAGAAGATTTTTCTTTGTGAAAAATACTTTCATTTTTACGCAGTAACTTATCGAGGCAAACTAAAAAGTTTTCCCTTCTACACTTGTATAAAGTGTAGAAGTGTATTTTTTATATTTTTCAGATTGTGGAAGGTATGAATAATTAATTTTAATAATAACATGACTCATCATTATGACAACCTTATGCTATCTTTTCTTCTAATAAACTATATAGATATATGAACATATATACAGGCGAAGACTGAATGATCACCACAGAATATATAAACTAGCTGGAACAGGGATATCTTCGAAACAGCTTAGACCTTTCAGAGTAATTTCTCTTAGATATAATAAATACACCCAGCGCAAATCGAGAAAGAGATTTTGATTTAGATTTTTTTCGATTTTCTAAGAACCTCAGTCGAAAGAATTCGTAAATCATTCTCAGATAATTTTTCAGATATCAATCTGAAATATTTACTTTCCTGTACAAAAATTGTATTACACCTGAAATCTGTTCAAATTCGAACAGTGAAATTAAAGATTCAATTTTTCAGGATGACCCAGAAGGATGGTTAGATCAAGACCACCTCTACAATAGTGAAGAAGATATTAAACCGTCTATAACTGATACGGAATTATCAGGTAAAAAGTTTATTTGTTTAGCGATTAATGTTCACACTGATTCCATTGTATTATTTTTAAATTCTACAAAGCGTGGAGGAACTATACTAAAAATTTAAATTGAAAATGTTGGAATATTCAAAGCAATTCAATTTATTAACTTGTTTGATAACAATACATATATTTTGATAAATTGATGGATGTAGCCGTTACTAAGTGGTAGGAAATCATAATGAAGATAAGAGAAATGAAACTTTCTATGTTTTTTACCACTTTATTTGTAACTAACGTAACTGCAGTTTCGTCCTATACGGACATAAGTTTGAAAATGTCCGTATAGGACGAAACTGCAGTAACGTTAGTTACAAATAAAAGTGGTAAAAAACAGAAAGTTTAATTTCTCTTTTCTACATATATTTTGGTTACTGTTATACAGGCTGATTCACGGTGGATGGCACATTAGACGTTTCTGGTGAACCAGACAACGGATCACTTTGAAAATTTAATGGAGGGCATATTCGGACATTCTCTAGCCAACTAAAATATTTTCGACAATACGGTGTTGCCGCTTCTATTAGAAAGCAGTAGCAACTTTGATTTTTCAAATGGAACACTCTGTATATAATATTATTTTTGGAATCTCCAACAATTGCCCGACAACTTTTCTTGATATTTCCCTATACCTATCTGTTACCGTTTTCGAAATAAAAATTAATTTCAATTTTTTTCTTCGAAAATCATGACTTCTAAAAATGCCGATATCTTTTAGTTAAGAAGTACTATGATATCGAAATTTGGTTTGGAGTTAGGTGATACTTGGACACTTCCCACACGTCAGCCTAATCTCCGTTACTTCAATACAGGGTGGTAAAAAATACAGTTTTTTCGTTTGCTTGAAAAAGTTGCTGAAATTTGATTATTTTAAATAGAACACCCTGTATATTATTGAAAATTCGGAAAGCCGCTGAAATTTGCTTTCTTTCTATGTATATCATACCTATACCTAACTAGTCAAGTTTCGGACTTATGAACATTTATTTGTGAAAATGTCCCTTCAGAATGGTATTTCCATTCGGTATTTGGTAAGCAGACTATGATTACTATTTGACAGTAGCGTTGTGACATTCTCCTAATAATATCGACATTTTCGTCACTTCAGAAGTTGCAAATACCTTCAAAACGATGGAACAAAACTATTCAAACGAAGTTCTTATGAATTTGTTTATTATTTTTGGACAATGTGACAAAATTATCAGCAGAACATGTAGAAAGTTCAATGAAATGTATCCGAATCTACCGCCAATGAACCTCAAGGAATTTATACGAATTCAGAACAATTTCAATATGTTTGGATAAACTTAAAAAAAGCACCAAGAAACTTGAAATTGGAAATATTGATATGAATAATTATAAAAAAGTAAAACAATCATGTGGAATATTTCAAAATATGTTCGAATCGCTGGCCGTTCACTTCCAAGCACTTTAAAATGCAGGTGTTGACTGCTTTCGTGGTGGCAGATCTGATTTCATTGGGATCCAAATCTTCAAATGTTTGGGCAATCCTTTCTAACAATTCATCTCTCGAACGCACGGGTATTTTGTAAACTTTTTCTTTAAACATTCCCCACAAATAAAAATCTAATGGATTAAGATCGGGTGATCTCGCTGGCCAATTCCATGGTCCCAAGCGCCTCATCCACCGATCGTCAAATAGTCTATCCAGTTCTGCGCTCACTTCTCTTGTGCAATGTGCAGGAGCTCCGTCTAGTTGGTACCAACAGTTTCGATAATCTTCGAGTGGCAGATTATCCACGAAACTGTCTACAGTATTCTCCAAAATATTCAGGTAGCTTCTGGATGTTAATGACTCCTCGTATATCACGTACCTCAATTTGTTGTCCATCAACATGCAGAAGACATTAAAACTTTTTCTTGAAATCCGGCTTCTTTTGTGACGTGATGATTTTCACTGGACCAATAATGACGATTTTTTCTATTGAAAATCCCTTCTCTCGAAAATTTCGATTCATCAGTCCAAATAATTTTATTTAAAAAAAGTGGATCTTCTTGAATGCGTGTCAACAACATTTCACAAAATTCTACTCTCTGTTGAGGATCATGAGGCTTCATTGCTTGAATTTTGGTGAATTTATAATCATGCATTTTATGTCTTCGCAAGATTCTTTGAACCGATGAATATTTTATACCCAAATCTTCTTCAGCACTTCTTATCGATGACTCGGGAAATGCGTGAAAATATGCTAAGACATCAATCTGGTTGTCTTCGAAAGTTACGGGTCGAGGCAAGTTTCTTGGTGCTTTTAAAGTTGATCCAAATGCATTGAAATTGTTCTGAATTCGTATAAATTTCTTGAGGTTCAATGGCGGTAGATTCGGATACATTTCATTGAACTTTCTACATGTTCTGCTGATAATTTTGTCACACTGTCCAAAAATAATAAACAAATTCATAAGAACTTCGTTTGAATAGTTTTGTTTCATCGTTTTGGAGGTATTTGCAACTTCTGAAGTGACGAAAATGTCGATATTATCAGGAGAATGTCACAACGCTACTGTCAAATAGTAATCATGGCCTGCTTACCAAATACCGAATGGAAATACCATTCTGAAGGGACATTTTCACAAATAAATGTTCATAAGTCCGAAACTTGAGTAGTTAGGTATAGGTATGATATACATAGAAAGAAAGCAAATTTCAGCAGCTTTCCGAATTTTCAATAATATACAGGGTGTTCCATTTAAAATAATCAAATTTCAGCAACTTTTTCAAGCAAACGAAAAAACTGTATTTTTTTACCACCCTGTATTGAAGTAACGGAGATTAGGCTGACGTGTGGGAAGTGTCCAAGTATCACCTAACTCCAAACCAAGTTTCGATATCATAGTACTTCTTAACTAAAAGATATCGGCATTTTTAGAAGTCATGATTTTCGAAGAAAAAAATTGAAATTAATTTTTATTTCGAAAACGATAACAGATAGGTATAGGGAAATATCAAGAAAAGTTGTCGGGCAATTGTTGGAGATTCCAAAAATAATATTATATACAGAGTGTTCCATTTGAAAAATCAAAGTTGCTACTGCTTTCTGATAGAAGCGGCAACACCGCATTGTCGAAAATATTTTAGTTGGCTAGAGAATGTCCGAATATGCCCTCCATTAAATTTTCAAAGTGATCCGTTGTCTGGTTCACCAGAAACGTCTAATGTGCCATCCACCGTGAATCAGCCTGTATAGATATACATTTGGTTTAGGAGCAGAAATTGTGTAGGCAAAGAATCCTGTATTCCATTTCGGCACCTTCCAGTTGCTCTCAAATTTGTTTTATATGTAAATTAGTTGCGGGAATACAGAAATAAATAATAAAAAAGGAATAACTGCCAATATATTAGAATTTTTACGTCCATTTCTGAAAACGGAGGCAGATTTTGGCCTCCGAAACGTTAAGATAAGTATTGTATCATTTCTTAACAACTTTTTTGATAGACAAAATTGTTGAATACGACAAGTTACTGATAAATAGTAGATTTTTCTTTGTGAAAAATACTTTGATTTTTACGCAGTAACTTATCGAGGCAAACTAAAAAGTTTTCCCTTCTACACTTGTAGAAAGTGTAGAAGTGTATTTTTTATATTTTTCAGATTGTGGAAGGTAACAAATACCCAAAAAAAGGTCGATAAAAAACCAAAACCTTTCTTTCCCAAATATACTGAAAATATTTTTATTATATTCCAAGTTGCCATTTGCCAATTATTGTTGAGTCAAAAGATAGAAACTACCTGGAAAATATTGAAAATGCAAGTTTGAAGTACAATGAGATAATCTATCAAAGTTCTGGCTTTTTTATGTTTGATCAAATTTCAAGTACCATCAATATAAATAATATTATGTATTTCTAGAGAATATGAATTTCATATTTGAAACGATAGTTGAATTTCGAATATATTCATGTACAATGAGTATATTATGATAGGTGAAGATTTCAATTCAAGTGAATGGCACGTTTGAAAGGGATTCTATTCCGTCCTAGGAAATTTTCAGGAAAATATTTCTATATCATAAAAAATTCAACAGCAGAAAATTTTATTTGGAAAATTACATTGTCCAATGGGGAATGTTCCTCAATTTGGGTTATTACAGCAAATGCAAGTATGAAGAAAATAAAGTTGAGTTTAATTCATGAGTTTTTGAAATTCACTTCGAAAAGTATTCAAATTGATGTTTCAAATGTTGGGTTTTAATTTTTAAAGGGATTTGTTTCTAATTCGCAACAGCCTTGAATAATTTATACGTACCTAGATATTCTACTTTGAAAAAGGAAAATTATCTTTATAAATCAACAATTAAGGCAAAATATAAATTATAGTTATTTATTTATATAGAGGAAGATAGGTTAGGTGCACAAAATGTCATATGTCACAGAATGTCTTGGAACTCGGAACATAAGTAAATAGAACAGCACGCCTCTGAAATATGTTATCTTTGTTTGTCTCATACAGGTAACAGATTCATTGTCCTTTATTAGCTATAACCGATGTTGCCAAATGGTGAAATAGAAACGAATCCCTTTAAATGTTGAATGGATTATTTCATTCCTCTTTTTTAAGTATTTAAATAATAAAAAAAAAAGGTTGAAACGATAAGTTTGAAATGCGTTGTTTTAGAGCTCTTTAATGAAAACTACTTGATTTTCGTCAGGAGGAACATTCCCCATTAAGAATGAAACGAAATTTTACAGGACATAAATTTGGACATTGTAGTTAGTTAGGCAGTAGAGACAATCAGTTATCATTTAAAGATAATAAAAATTTATTGGGATTTCAAATAGACATTTACATTCGAGAACAGAAATATTTCATGTGACTACACCACTTGTTTTTATAAGAATTCATCTACAATTATAATTCTTCTTCTTTTTATATGTTTTCCCGAAAAACATTTTTGAAATTCATTCGGCTTCTTAATTTTTCCTTTGTCCATGATCAATATTTAGATAATGGTGAATTGCCTAGTCATTATAATATTTACATCTATTTCACTTCAATATGACACTAATATGTTTTCCCATTTCATATTAACGGTTTTGTCGTTACAAACGTATTACGCTTTATATTCTGAATTAATTTTACCATATGGTTGAACAGAAATTCCAATTTCAAAAGCCATCTGTTTATCTGGATCGATTGTGCACGTTTATGAAGCTTTTATCCAAAAAACTAGAACCCCTTCAATTAAAATAATAAAAATGCTTGTATTGTCAACTTAAATCCTACTTTGTATATATATACAGTGTAGTTCAAATTCAACAGATACATTCATTTCTAACTGACAATTATTACAGTAAATATTGAACATACGTTCGTTTACATTTTATTTTTAACTTGGTTGATTATCTATAACTGAACTGAATTGAAATTTCAAAACTCAATCCATAATTGAACTAGTATAAATAAGTGGATCTGAAACTGATATTATTTCAGATTGTTAAATTTCATTTGATTTCTTCATTGTGCACTGAAAATTGTCTTTGAAAATATCATAAACAAACGATCATACTTCATACTGGACTATGCTGTCTTAATCTTAGTACATTTTTTTGTCTTTCTATTCATGCGTTTGACTAATTTTTTGTTGATTTTGGGATTTATATCATTTCCAACAATCCAATATGTTCATCCAAAACGTCTTCTCGGGTGTTTGATTTATACAAGTTCATTAGAGTTTATTGACTTCTTCTCCGATGAATGTGTTCGGAGAGGGCACTTATCTGAACCTCGTTCCCAATCTTTCAGTAGTGCCTATGCCCCTTGAACTAATGGAATAAATACTAAATTTTCAATATCTGTTATTGAGTTAGATATGTTGTTTGAAGAATTTATAGTTTCCAGAATTGTTCATTATTCGTCTTGGTTTGTTATAGTACACTGAACTGAAAAGATGAACCTATTCAATTTCAACCAGTCCTTGGCTTCAGCTGCCTCCAATTGTCGATTATATATACACCACGATAACTGTTCATCAAAAGTCTGGATCATTAGAAATTTGCCCTGCAATGGTCTTCCCAAAGCCGCTCCATCTTCTCTAGAGGAGCTTGTTGGGTGGCTTTATGTTTGAGATGACCTCTTTTCCTAGGATGGCATCATCTATGGAATCAACAAAAGCCTCAATTTTCGAATATCAAAGGTTAACGAGACTCTCCAAGGCGCTTAATTGCAAAGACAAGCTTCGACATCGACCGCCAAACGACATTCGTCCCGTCTCATACTGGAGCAGTGGAAGTAGCCTTGGTCCACTAATGATGTCATGCTGGGTAGAAACAGCATTGCCTGATGTTGAATGACAAGTTCATATAGTTGCTTCGCAGTAAAAACTGAAGTGAAACGCATTGGACAAATCTCGTTCGAGGGTCGAAGTTGAAATGGGTTTGCAACTGACCACTTAGGGGGGTCTCGTTTATCTTTAATAGTCATGGGAGAAATCTACTATCGATCTCACAAATGGCGACCTTGTAAGAAGAGATGTCAACATATTTACTTTCAGGATTGTCATTACTTGAAATTTCATCCCCTTGCGGGCAGCCACTGCCCCCCTTTTTTTTGATGGCATGAAGGCTAAGTGAAACAGCATTTGAAAGAATTTTTTCGTTCCATTACTGTTGCTAAGTTTTCAAAATTAGTTTTTTCGTAAACTAAAATATCGATGCTGAACTTTCTTATGAAATAGCTTTTGTTTCTTTCATTGAGTGAACTTGATAACAAGTAACATCAATGAGAACAAAATTAATGGATATCTTGCTCGAAATGATTTTCACTAAATTCCATACAGTAAATACAGCCAACATTGATTGAGATGTCCGAGGTTAGCACTCGAGCAATTCTCTTTTTCAGTTCCAGGTTTGTAGGCTTGGTAGCGTAATTTTTTTACTTTAGATCGCCTGCGTATCTAACGGTTAGAAAACGTTCGTCTGAAAACTATCCCAGTTACACCTTTTTCTTGTGAATAATTATCATTTTTCTCAGGATGTTATGAGAACGTTGAGACTACAGTGGACGAGAATTTGCATGTGGCCTACAACAGGCATAATAATAATAATAATAAGCAGGCATGGCTACTAACACTCTTGGCCTTTGGTGAGTTGCGACACCACTTACCTGAGCAACTGGTGCAAAACCGGACCGGCAGCCCAAGCATACCCGGGAAGGAGAACTCCATTCTCCCTCCGGTGCCGGCCTTGGGTCCAAAGGGCTAACCATCCGGTGGACCCAACACTTGGTTCCCAATACTCAAGGAAGGGGCCCCCACAATCGACCCACTCGGGGGGTCAGAGGCAAGGTGGTGGGGCACATAACGATGATTTGCCTACTGATGACAACCCTGGCAATGAAAACGGATGTTTTGAGTGGATGCATGAGCTAAGAGATAGCCTTATGCATTGCTACGAGAGTAGTGAGCCTGCGCGAAGAGGGTACATGGCGAGATTGCATGCTCTGTGGTGAGAAATACATTCGGAGCATGCCGCCTTTTCCACTCAAAACCTTAGGGTTTTGAGCGGCAGGGCTATTTACCTCCTTCCCAGTCTGCTAACGAAGTGGTAGAAGTGACAGTTCTACCACCCGTTGGCACGGCTGGAGAGGAGACTCGCATCATACCACCAATGGAGACGACAATCAGAACACGCAGGGCGCTCCACAGGATTAAGCCCTTGAAGCCACAAGAACTGGCTCGTTTGGATGCGGAGGTTCATAGTGTTCTAACAGAAGAGGCTGACATGTGGCAAATCAACATCGCCGTGTATAACGTCGTCCAATCGCTTTCCGAATCAGAAGGAGAAAATCCCGGCCTTGCGGTTCGGAAGATTGAACGGCGTGTACACAAGATGGAGGCTAAGATCACGTAGGCGAGACAACACGCGTCTCGTATCCAATGTGTGATGGATTATAGGGCGACCAACAGGCCTTTCACGCCCGCAGTGCGGCGAATAGCCGTCAATCTACGACGTATCCATCACACTTTAAGCCAAGGCGTGCTGCTGACCACCAAACAGCATTGTCTTCATAGGATACGAATGCTAGTGGCTGCTAAGAAGTCACTAGTGAGGCGAGCAAGAAGTATCGCGGAAAACCTCAGGTTCCGCGAGAAACCTTCTCGCTTATTCCAAGAGCCTCCGCGTGTTGTGGATAATCCGCCGACCGCTGATCAAGTGGAATCCTTCTGGAAGGATATCTATGAACACCCGCAGCCACTCAACTTAGACACTCCAGCCCTAGCGCAGTTCGAAGCTTTCAACAGAGAGCTTCGACAGCCTGAGCCCAATGAACTGCGCAACCCGATAACCCCGAATGACGTTCGAAGGGCCCTTGTTGGTTCCGAGAACTTTGCTGCTCCAGGCCCAGATGGGCTGAACACTTATTGGTGGAAAAAACTACCAAGTACCCACCGCCATCTGGCCAGAGTTTTCAACTCATGGCTGGATGGAGAGCAGCCGATTCCGGATTGGTTTGTCGAGGGGCGGATTGTTCTTATCCCCAGAAACGGAGATTTGTCGGTTCCTAAGAATTACAGACCGATAACATGCTTGAATTCGTGTTAAAAGTTGTTTACAAGCATCTTATATACATGAATACTCACCGCAGTTGACCGAGTGTTCGAACGGATATATGAGCAGAGAGGGTTGAAGAAAGGAGTCGCTAGATGTAAAGAGAACCTGCTCACCGATTGATGTGTAACGCAGGTCTCGATACAATATAAGCGTAACCTCGCTATGGCCTGGATCGATTACCGTAAGGCATTTAATACAATTTCGCATGAGCTCATCTTGCATTTGCTCAGATGTCTTGCGGTACCCGATAACATAGTGAGATGCATTGAACAACTGATACCACTTTGGCGAACTCGCTTCACCATAACATCTGGTCAAGCAAGAGTCCAAACAGGGTGGGTCACTTTCAGAAGGGGTGTATTTCAGGGTGATTCCCTCAGTCCCCTTCTCTTCTACATCTCACTATTGCCATTATCCGTTGCGCTCAGAAATACTCGAGGGTATAACTGTGGCACCCCCGGAAACCGGAGGCACAAGGTCACCCATCTGTTTTATATGGATGATCTTAAACTTTATGCCTCTGGAGAGAAGGATCTCCATCAGTTCTTGAGGGTGGTGGAAGAGTACACGCATGCTATCGGTATGAAATTCGGGATAGACAAATGTGCAATGGTTCATCTCAAAAGAGGACGATACGGGGACCAGGGAGAGGATGTGCAGCTCATAGATGGAAGCATCCTACATCATCTGGATGCCGGAGAGACGTATACTTACCTCGGGGTGGAACAACGCCACTCACAAGAGGTAACTGCAGTGGAAAACTCTCTCCGCGGCAAATATCAGCACAAACTTCGACAGATCTGGTCATCGGAACTGTCGGGGAAGAACAAAGTAGCTGCAACAAATATGCTTGCCGTTCCAATCTTACTCTACTCGTTTTGAGTAGTGAAGTGGACTCGGGAGGAGCTGTATCAACTCGACGTAAGGTCCCGAAAAATGATGCATCTCTATAGGAGTTTGCATCCCAAATCGTCCGTTCCACGGTTGTACTTCCCCCGACAACAGGGAGGTCGTGGACTTTTGAGTTTGGAGTGTCTACATGACAGAATGGTACTGGATACAGCCTGTAAAGTCGTCAGGAGTTCGGATCCCCTTCTCTGCATGGTCCGTGACCATGAGAGAGAGCAGGAATTGGAGCATTTCTCCTTAGGGCAGCTGCTCGAGCAGCTGATGGACTCGGTATAGTTTTCGACTCTGAACGAGGTGACTACAACTCTGTCACCGAGTTGGAACCCGTTCAGCAAAAAGCTCAGATAAAATCCGCAGAGATCACCTTACTTCTGCGGAGACACAGGGATAAGCCGATGCATGGGGTCTTCTTCAATAACATTGAAGACCTTGGCTTATCAAAGCGCCTGACGTTCGCTTTTCTCAGGTCGAGTGGGCTGAAGTTGGAAACTGAGGGGTTCATCATGGTTTGCCAGGATGGTGTCTTCAACACCTTAGTCTACCGCAGTCGCGTGATGGGTATAGAGGTTCCTGACACAAGGTGCAGGGCCTGCTGCGAGGCGCCCGAGACCCTAATGCACTTGCTATCAGCATGTCCAGCATATGCGGTCTCGGCCTATATCCATCGATATAACGCGGCCCTCAGAGTGCTATATTACCATCTACGGCACTCTTACGGTATTGACGAGACACCGGTGTTGCCCTACGCTCCGGGGGATATTGAATCCGTTGTGGGGAACGAGAAGTGCCGAATTTATTGGAACTATTCGTTCCCCACCCTCAGGCTCATACAAGCTAATAAGCCTGATGTAGAACTTCTCGACCACCAGACCAAAACAATATTTGTCGTGGAGTTTTCAGCTCCTGGCGAGACGAATATCGTCAGAAAATAGGAGAAAATACTGATAAAATATCGAGATTCTCTTCGAACTCCGCAGACTCTATCCAGATCACTCTGTCAAGATGGTTGTTCTGATTATTGGGGTCCTTGGTGGAATGATGTCTTCTTTACTCTCGAATCTCAAAATCATACCGGCTTGCCGCACTAAGGCAGAAATATTAGCCGCACAGATGCAGAAGGCTGTCATTCTTGGCTCACTGCGTTTGCTCAGGGCTCATGAATTCATTGACAGCTGAAATAACATGATAAAATATGGAGAAAAACAAAATACAAATTTGTCAATAGGATACAAGATTGAACAGAGTTTATTCTTCCTCTTACACCTTATTCCGTGATTCCGCATCACCTGCATCTCCGTTTCATGTGTTTGTCGATTGATGTGGCTTTGAGGACTGGTGGAGTCTTCCCAGTACCTATTCCGTGTAGAATGAAACTCTAGATATGAACACCTTTCATCTTTCCGACATTCGATGGCACCACATGATGACCCCCATGCTGGCTTACATGGCAAGTGCCTTACTGAGGATCTTCAACGAGGAATTTAACCTCATTTCACCTGTTCAGTGAGGCAAGACACTTTTGATCTTGTCACGGTCACCACCGTATGAGTGGGTCGGAAACCTACTCATGGTCCCGCATTGACCGTACCAAGTTATATTCACGTCTGACCATCGGGTTACTTCGATACTGATCAAAGCAGGGTCGTGGTGTATCTCGATAAACCTGTTTAAATTTGACCCGTTGCTATTGTAGCGGTCATCACTCTATCACCTCTGCACATGGGGTACCTCTGAAGTACGATTGCCAATTTCTGTATTGCCTTGAGAGTTCTTTTCGTTTTATATATTACCCTCGTTACATAGCATATATACAGGGTGTCCCTGGACTTCCTCTTTTCCTCTCGGGAATGTATAGATGGGGTCAAAATATCACCAGTACTTCATATAACTTTTTTTCCTAAAATCCTTCGCTACCAAGTAACGGGCCCTCGAAGTTACAAAATGAAAAATGTTTTTCTTTGATAACTTTCAAGTGAATATTCAAAATCATCCAAATTTTGGTAATTGACTAAACAAATGAATTCCTTCGACGAGCTTTCATGCAGGAGTCAGTTGTTTTGCTACAAAGTCAGGAACGGACTACCCCCGATGGTCCACACCCCAAAACTTTGAAATGACAGATATTTTTCAATATTTTTCACCAAATTAAGGTTACTTGGTCAATTTTATGAATAAAAGTACTCGTGTGAAAAGTCGATCGGAACAACGAGTCTTGATAAAAATGTAGTTTCACTCGACGACATCAAACCTGCTCGTCCACCATTATTTGAAATGAATAATTATCATAGCAGAAATAATAATGATAACGTTAATTCAACAACATTTATCCTGAGATGTCTACCATTATTCGAAAATATTAGTTTTTAAGGAAAATGGAAATGATAGGTAAAATGTTCATAACGAATTTTTATAATGCAAACACGTTTAACTAACGAAACTCAAGAGCCTCAAGAGCAAACAGAAATGAAAAATCCGCTACAGAAACTGCTCGATATGACCACCTTCTCTCTCTATACATTTTCTTAGTCTGCGAAGACACCCTCTCTGTACTTGAAATAGCATTCCAGGGTCGTTTCGTATGTCTTCACAATGTAATGTTATTCTATTCAACAATGCATCTCTTGTGTGAATAGGTGTAGCGTAAACAAGGCTTTTTAGATGCCCCCACAGAAAGAAATCCAATGGATTTAAATCCGGAGACCGCGATGGCCATGAATATGGCCCACCTCTACCTATCCATCTATTGTGGAAAATATGGTTCAGATAGTCACGCACAATCAAACTAAAATGAGGAGGAGCGTCATCATGCATAAACCACATATCTCTTCGGGTTTGCAATGGAACATGTTCCAAAAGTCCATTCAAATCGTTCTGAATGAACTCCAAATAACGTTCTCCATTCAATCGGTCCTGTAGAACGAATGGTCCTATAAGATGGTTTCCTATGATACCAGCCCAAACATTCACGTTGAATTTCCGTTGGTGTTTGGTTTGCAATATCCCATGGGGATTTTCTTCGGCCCATATATAGAGATTATGAGAGTTGATAACTCCATCTCTACTGAAACCTGCTTCATCAGTGAATAAAACTCGATTAATAAAAGTCATATCCTCTCTTTGCCTATCCATGAACCAATTGGCATATTCCAGTCGTGCTGGAAAATCTTGAGGTGTCATGGCATGTACCTTCTGGATGTGAAATGGGTGGAGCAGTTGTTCCCTAATTATTCTATGAATAGTGGACTTGGATGTATGGAACTGTTCTGATAGATTTCTGATGCTCATTGAAGGATCATCAGCGACGGCTTCCAAAATATTTTCCTCCAATACAACGGTACGTACAGTCCTAGGAGCGCCCTCACCACCTCGTTTTGGCAAAACTGTACCTACAATAATATCGAAATAAAACAACGTGCTCAAATTAATTATCAATTATTACATACCTGTCTCCCTCAAGCTGCGATCGACACGCTCGAATGTTTCTCTTGACGGTACCGTTCGATTGGGAAAATGCTCGGAATACAGACGACGAGCTTCTGCAGCATTACAAAATGCTCGTCCATAAAATACATGCATATCTGCATATTCATTGAATGTAAACTGTTCGGCCATATCAAAAAAATTCAAAATATCCTATAGAATATTGACAATACAATGATAGTCATATGACAACGCACCACTCAACAAAACAAAATCGCATTCCAGTTTCTCATTTTTTATCAAAACTTTCTAAAAGGTTTTTTTGTCAACATCTGTGAAACAAATATTATTCCCTGGATATTTTTCACCTGATCATGTGCAGCCGTTTTTGTAGTTCATTCGTTTGCTTTTTATTAGTATGGTAAATATTTTTTCCGATGTGCGTTTTTTCAGCTAAATTTAGATTCGTGTTGAAGAATTTCTCCCATAAAATTATAATTATCAGTGAAACTCCTCAACAGTTTAGCTGTGAAGAAGATTTGAAACATTCGAATGTTGAGTTTCATGAGATTCAGATAACTGATCAACACGAAACGTGATTATTCCACACGTATTATGTACATACAAAATATGGAATGAATTCGATATTTCATAGTAGAGTAGCTTGTTAGTTTAAAAACACCACGAATCTACAGAACTTGATATTTCTTTTGAAAAAATATCTGCTATCACAATTGTGACTTAAACTTCCATGTAGGTACTGTACTTTTTGTTTACGACTTCATTTTAGCATACTTTGTATTATTCCTGTTATAAATGTTGTTGAATTAACGTTATCATTATTATTTCTGCTTTGATAATTATTCATTTCAAATAATGTTGGACGAGCGGGTTTGATGTCGTCGAGTAGAACTACATTTTTATCAAGACTCGTTGCTCCGATCGACTTTCCACCCGAGTACTTTTATTCATAAAATTGTCCAAGTAACCTTATTTTGTTGAAAAATTTTGAAAAATATCTGTCATTTCAAAGTTTTGGGGTGTGGACCATCGGGGGTAGTCCGTTCCTGACTTTGTAGCAAAACAACTGACTCCTGCATGAATGCTCATCGACGGAATTCATTTGTTTAGTCAATTACCAAAATTTGGATGATTTTGAATATTCACTTGAAAAGTTATCAAAGAAAAACATTTTTCATTTTGTAACTTCGAGGGCCCGTAACTTGGTTACGAAGACTTTTAGGAAAAAAAGTTATATGAAGTACTGGTGATATTTTGACCCCATCTATACATTCCCGAGAGGAAAAGAGGAAGTCCAGGGACACCCTGTATACAAGGCCCGGAAGCACTTATCACAGTGATCGGAATGGCATACGTTTCATCTCTTTGATGTAAAGACTGGTTAGGGCGCTGACATGTGACTTTTGAAATTAGATCTAGGAGGTTTCCATTGATCCCCTCCTTCGCCTAATACTCGTCAGGTGAAGAAATAGGTGCTCAAGATTTTATTCACGACAACGCTCGTTGAGACTACAGTGGGCGAGAATTTACATTCTCGCCACAATTGTATGTGGCTATTCCATAGCACCTGCTCGTAGATTGATGTGGCGTTGTGGACTAGTGGAGTCTTACCAGTACTCAGTGTAGAACGAAACCCTAGATATGAACATAATATGAGTAATCATAGCATCTATACTCGTATATTCTTAAGTGTGTCTGCATAGAGATTACTTTCAGTGAACGATATGACTAACAACAATTTCGGTTAAAACTTTGAATTTGGCTATGAATTTAATATCAGAATGAGACCATTTTGATACATAAATTGTTATGTTCCAATAACAGATAGAGCTGTTTCATTCTATCACAGGTCTCATCAGTGATGCTGGATTGAATCACGCATGTATTAGGCTTCAAATGTTTTTGAAGACAAGCCTGTAAAAAAAGGTGATAACATCACCCTTTACTATCCCACGCCATCCGTGGGATCGACAAAAGACTCATTGCTCAAATATCGAAGATAAATAAGGATCCCAAAAGTGGATTGTTGCACAACCGTGCTGTTTCGACCCGTAATAGGTCTCATCAGTGGTGCTAGGCTGAACCATAAATGCTTTTCTGGACTCATCTGTTCATAAAGGACAATCCTGGAAAATTAAAGACAATCATACCGCCCCTTACGAAGACGCCATCTATGAAGACTGAAAGTTCGGAAATATCAAATATGAACGAGGTTCTCCAAGGCGTTCCGTCGCGAAGCCAAACTTTGACATCAACCAACTACCGAAGTTAGCTATCTGTCTTGTACTGCAGCTTTCACTACAAGGCAGCTATTTTGATGGGTAGAATTAGAACCTGATGATTCTAACTTTGTTAACGAAACACGTGTCTGGTGTGGGGAAAGTATAATTGTTTCTTCAGATGGAAGGCAACTAGATGTAATTAGAACCTCGTGTATAATTGATATTTGAGGAAAGAATCTTCTGAATTCGTCAGGGATGATGTCATTGCCTTTACTCTTTCGAACTTGTTTTTCAAGGACAGTTGTTCTTGGGCTTTGGTTTCAACTAGTTGTCCTGCAGTGGAGTCTTCTGTGAAAGACAGAGAACAAATCCCTTTCAATGACCGATTTTGAAGCTAGACTTCGGAACTGACCTCCTTGAGGAGTATCGTTTATCTTTGATATTTGTGGATTGCTTCTTCTGCTGATCTCATAAATGACTGGAAAAGTACATTTGAAAATATTGTCAGTGAAAAGCCCATCATCGCAATAAATTTAACGAACAATTACTTTTTGCTATTACTTCATTTAAATAAGAAATCTGGTTTCAAATAATAACATGTCATTACTTGAATCCCTAATTACAGTTATCTCAAATACAGTAAGTTATAGTCAACTAAACTTCAAATTATTTTTTATTACGATCATTCGACATTCACTTCATAATACTATTTACAATCTTTATAACACATTTGAATATATTGTTTGACTGATTTTTGATTATATGATACATCATTCATATTTTTTTCAATATTTTAGATGGAAAATGGAATTCAGAATCGAAACAACGAAAGAAAAATGCGTGTGTTGACGAAAAAGTTGGATATTATGAACATTTGGAGAAATCAAGCCCGAATAGTAAGGAGCGAGACGAATGTACTATATTTGGAGAATTATTGGCAGTCAAACTTCGAAAAATTGAGGAAAATAAAAGACAACTAGTTATGCATGCCATAGACAATATTATGTTTGAAGCAATTTGCGAGAGTAAATCGAACGCGCCGCTCTATACCAGTTATTTGAATCAAGTTAATTCTCAACCTAGAGACAATTGCTGATGTTCTAATGAGAAAAAATCTATGAAAAACAATATTGTTGAAAAATATTAATGTGGTAACTACTTATGATAAGTAATGTGTTTTTTGTAATTTTGATAGATGTTAACTTTGAATGTGAAGATGAGAATGCTTTGGTTTCGAGTACTGCCATTGGACATTTTGATAGATATAACTGTGTGATGCAATGCTAACTAAGAAATAACATAAATAAAAAATATCATTGGAATATATCCGAAATGAAAATAAATTCTTTCAGTGATATTTTCGTAATCGCTGATTGATGAATTAGGAGGACAATGTAGGATATATTGTAATAATTTATTGATTATTCCGTAATGAATTCGAAAGGAAAAATGGAGCGATACGTATGAATGAGAGTAATATTGAACCCCATTGTTGTT
This sequence comes from Leptinotarsa decemlineata, assembly GCF_025532065.1. NCBI lineage: Eukaryota > Metazoa > Arthropoda > Insecta > Coleoptera > Chrysomelidae > Leptinotarsa > Leptinotarsa decemlineata. The sequence continues at coordinate 23,047,461 of NW_027412532.1, forward strand.
TCAATAGTACTAATGTATAGTAATAGTACTAGTAAAGTAATACATAGATTGGTAGTCAATCGACCTGCTCAGTAGGGTCAGAAGCAAGGTGTTGGGGCCCATAACGATAATTTGTCCACCGATAACCCTGACAATGACAACGAACGTTTTGAGTGAACGCATGAGCTGAGGGATAGCTTTATGCATTGCTACGAGAGTAGTGCACCCGCGTGTGCAATGCGAAAATGCATACTCTGTAGGGCACAAGAGCTGGCTTGATTGGATACAGAGGTTCATAATGTTCTTACAGAAGTGGATGACATCTGGCAAATTAACATTGTTACGTACAGCGCCATTCAATCGCTTTCCGAATCGGAAGGACGAAATCCCGGCCTGACGAGATCGAGGTTTAGATCACGTTGGTGAGACAGCACTCGTGTCTCGTATCCAATTTGTGATAGAATACAAGACTGCCAAAACTCCTTTCGTGCCTGCAGTGCGGCGAGTAGCTTCCAAATTACGTTGAGTCAAGGCGTGCCGATGACCATCAAACATTACCTCCTTGTTAGGATATGAATTTTAGTGGCTGCTAAGAAGTCGCCAGTAAAGCGATCAAGAAGTATAGGACATCTATGAACACCCGCAGCTACTCAACTCTTTTCGAAGCAGAGAGCTCCAACAGCCTGAGCTCAATGAACTGTGCGCAACCCGATAACCCTGGATGACTTTGGAGGAGCTCTTTTGAGTTCTAAGAACTCCAAGCCCAGTTGAGCTGGAGACTTATTGGTGGAAAAAACTATCAGGCACCCACCGCCATCTGGTCAGGGTTTTCAACTCATGACTGGACGGAGAGCAACAGAGTCTGGAATGGTTATTCGAAGGGGAGACCGTTCTCATCCCCAAAAGCTGACATTTGTCAATTCCTACGAACTGGAGACCGATAACATGCTTAAATTCGTGTTACAATTTACAATAATGCTCACAGCAATTGACCAAATATTCTAATGGATATATGAGCAGAGAAGGTCGAAGAGAGTGGGTGTGAACCTGTTCATCGATAAATGTGTAACGCAGGACTCGATACAGTATAAGCGTAACCTCTCTATAACCTATATCGATTACCGCAAGGCATTCGATAGAACAATGCCTGAGCTCATTTTACATTTGCTCAGAAGCCTTGCGGTACCCTATAAAATAGTGAGATGCCTTGAATAAGTGATACCTCTCTGGTGGACTTACTTCACTATAATGACTGGTCAGGCTATAGTCCAAACAGGGTGGACTTTAGCCTGGAAGTGTATGTCAGAGAGATTCCTTCAGCCCCCTTCCCTTCTGCGTTCCACTATTGCCATTATCAGTTGCGCTCAGAAATACTCGAGGGTGTAACTGTGGCACTCCTGCTGGAAACCGGAGGCATAACGTCACCCATTTGTTTTATATGGGTGATGCCTCTGGAGAAAAGGATGTCTATCAGTCTTTGAAGGTGGTGAACGAGTACAAGCATTCTATTGGTCTATTGGTATGCAATTCGGGATGGACAAATATGTATGGGTTCATCTTAAGAGAGATTGACGCGTATACTACGGAGAAAATGTTTATTTCGCAGACGGATGTCGGAGAGGCGTATACTTACCTGCGGTTGAAACAACGCCACTCACAAGAGGTAACAGCAGTGAAGAACTCTTTCTGCGACACGTGTCAGCACTCACTCTGACAAATCTGATTATCGGAAGTGTCGGGGAAAAACAAAATCACTGCTATGAATATAATTGCTGTTTTAATCTCACTCTACTCGTTTCGAGTAGTGAAATTGACAACGAAAAGAAAAAAAAATTATAGACCTCCTTACGGGTTTGGTTTGGTTTGCACCTTCATATGAGTTAGGAGTCTATATGACAAAATTCAGTTTGGATTTCGGCACTGAAAAGGGTGATCACAATTCTGTCACTGAATTGGAACCGTCCAGCAAAAGACCCATATGAAAGCCGCAGAGATCACTTCAAGCCTGCGGCAATGCGGCCCTGGCAATGCCAGGGGTTTTATTCACATTGAAGACCTCGGCTTACCAAAGCGCCTGACCTTTTTTTTCTCAGGTGGAGTCGACTGAAGTCGGAAAGTAAGGGGTCATCATGGCTTGCCAGGATGGTGTATTCAACACCTTAGTCTACCTCCGTGGCGTATATCCATCGGCATAACGCGGCCCTGAAAAAGTTTTATTACCATCTATAGCACTTTTACGGCATAGAAGAGACACCGGCTCTAAGGTATATTCAATCAGTTGTGGGAAACGAGAAGTACCGACTTTATTGGAACTATTCGTTCACCACCCTCAAGCTCATACAAGCTAATAGGCCTGATGTAGCCTCCAAGAAGACGATTCAAAACTGACAAAATATCTGCGTTTGATGTAAAGTTGACTATCTCATTCTTGTTGCTGAATTGCTGAATTGCTGAATTAGTTGAATGGAGTAACGCATGTGAATGCAAGTATAAGCGAAATCATTGTGTTTAACAATTATGGAGGAAGCATCAAGAAGGAAATATAATGTGGAGCCAGTTTCAGAGTATACATGAGACAGACATCTTGACATCTCTGGTATGAATACTAAGAATGAAAAAATATTATTTTCCATTTTCGAGGTAGAAATTCAACAACTGCTTCCCACAGATAATTAAAATTCGAGTTTCTGATAGATTATCTCGAGAGATTGAAGAAGTCCTGTGCTGAAACTGCATTTAAGAAAACTTTCGTGTTTCTATGAAATTGATAAATTTTAACAAATGTGTTAATTTATCTTTTTGACCAAATTTCTGACTTTGAACCTCTTTTGGACGTCATTAACTTCAGATTGAAGTTTGTGGAGATCAAATCGTGAGGTGTAGTTTATATATATATATATATATATATATATATATATATATATATATATATATATATATATATATATATATATATATATATATATATATATAAAGTAGGATTTAAGTTGTCAATATAAGCATTTTTATTATTTTAATTGAAGAAAAAAAAAGATAATTGAAACTTTCTATGTCCTATAAGGACATTTTACATTATACATTAATGTATAAGTTTGAAAATATTTTTATAGGACGAAACTGCAGTAACGTTAGTTACGAATATTTACTGAGATATTTTGAATGTTATTAGAAAAATCCACCAAAATTAAAAGTATCGGCAAAAGTTAATATCCAATTTTATTTCCGCAATATCTTTACAGATAAGATCTGGAACATGCAACTCTCAGGAACTTCAACTTTGAGTCAATAGAGATAAATTCATTTTAAGTTAAGGTGTTTCCCAAATATTCCGAGAGCTGTAAAGAAGAAGAATTGTCAATTTCTACCTAGATGAGAGAAAACTTCGCTGAAAATTGAGGTTTGTGAGACATCAATGCATTATAAGAACCAAATGCATTTAATGCAGTCAAACGAGAGTACATGTCAAAGAGGTTTTCGAAATTCAGGTATGGTACGTAAAAAAATAATCATCGCTCTCATTCAAACTATTATAACATAATGCAAATGTATTAATTGATCATCACATTACTCTCAGGAGCATTGAGACCAACTTAATTTCTTAAGAAGTTCCAAATTTCAAAGTTAAATTTGACCCAAGTTGGTCAACATCCTGAATACAAATTCAATGAACATATTTTGATAAACCATCAAGAGTTCTTTTTGCAAAGTGAGAATGTCTGCAAGTAAAGAAGGTATAGCAGACTTACTGTTAAAATATCTTAATGCATTCTTTAAATGAAATGAAAAAAAATCATAACTCCTGAACTGATTTTTTTTTAATTGGCTCTCTCACCTGAAGGACAAGAACAGGTTGTTTTTCTATGGTGTACGTGGTACTTTCAATGATTTATTTGACAGTTTTGAAATTGAGTATGGTAATGAGTTTCAATATTTGGAAGTCGATCTTCAATGGGAGAAATAATTTAAAAAATCAGAGGAGCTACCACGCGTACCCGTGAAAAATATTTTTCTCCACTATAATATGGAAGGGGCCATTCAAAACAAAATTTTCTATATGTAAAAAAGGATCCCCCCCTTGGAAAAAAACACCAATGCAAAATCAATATTTTCAAGAGAATTTTTTTGACATATTGATGAATCTTTAAAGTTCTACAAGAAAACTTTCAGCATCTGAGGGTTCTGTGTGTATATATACAGCAAATAAACCTGTTATTGCTATCGATACAGTATCGACAATTGTTACGATTGATTACACCGTTCGAAAGTAAAGTGTACTGTTTCAAAAAACACATATTACATAGGTGATATTTTCCATTCGTAAAATTATGTCGTTTTCATTCAATTCTTAAATTAACCGAATGTTATACAGAAGAAACTTTTTTAAAATTAGCAGGGCACTCACGCTCGTCGCAATGGCCAATTTACTTATACCAAACTATTTTTGCTATTTGGTATTAAAACCATAATTATCTGAATGCTTTTTTAATTATATAAAGGAACAGGAACCGACAATAAAGTTTAAAATAGAGATTAAACAAGATGGTCAACTTCCTTTCCTTGATGTGATGTTGGAGAGATCAATTTGATACAAATATTAATATATATCAAATATATATGTAAATATATATATATATATATATATATATATATATATATATATATATATATATATATATAATATATATATATATATCTCCACTAGACATCAAATCATTATGCGAGTGTTTAAAAAGGTATAATATATATAACATATATATATATATATATATATATATATAACAGAGCAAACGATTTAAAATTCAATTGAATATTTCAAAGAAAAAGTATCATTGATAAAAATCTGTTCTGAAAGAGGACGCTTATCCAGATTTCTTCATGAAATCAATGTTAAATGCAATAGAGAATAGAGAGTCAATGAAAATTGAAAGACCATACAAACAACTTCACAATTCTCGACTCAACAACCACTCACACCTTTCACAACCAACGTTATCCTTATATTCCACGATTATATGAAAAGATAAGACGATTTGGAAATAGATACGATGATTTGAATGGTATTCAAATCACTCCCACATACAAAACTCAACAACCAAAAGGAAAAATAATATATTGCAAAATTGTCACAACACATGAAAAAAGATGTTGAACATCGAGTTGAATGGAACAAGATGAGAATGGTTGCTAATGAACCCCACCCTAAGAGACGTTAACTCAAAGAATCAGCTAACTACATCAGTGATCCAATAATTTTTCTAAAAAAAGGTTATTTGGGTAACAGGATCAATTTTTTCTTAAAAAACAATTGTTTTGTTGCCGACGTTTCGAATTCAATTAAATTCTTCTTCAGGGCTCTGTAACAATGAATTTTCATGAATATATCTTCCACAAAACTTATACGATTAGTATCGATTGAATTTCACAAGAACTAATGAGTTCTTAATTAAATTACTTACCGAAAAGTAGTTTTTTCGTAATGATAATATTACTACTTTAAAAACCATCAGACATATTAGATACAATAAATTGATGGATATGTATGTAGTTATTATGTGGTAGGAGATCATGATGCAAAGAGAAATGAAAATTTCTGTTTTTTACCACTTTCATTTGTAACTAACGTTACTGCAGTTACAAATAAAAGTGGTGAAAATATAGAAATTTTCAATTTATTTTTCATATTGGATACATATTTAAAAAAAATAAAAGTATTTGAACAACAAAATTTCTGGGACAACACCAACACAAAACGACATGAAACAAACGAATGGCTTTATCTGTGATTCTGATAAGGTGGTGTGTGTTTTTTAATCAATGGCAGAAAAAAAAAGAATTAAACAAGGATAAATTATTCAGGTATTTTACGTATCAAATTGAAATATGCAGTATTAAGGTCATCGATATCTCTTCTAGTGTTAACACTATCGCATTTGACGATGTGTATCATTTCGCTCGAAAGTCTTTTGGATAAATATAGTTGGATGATCAAAATTAAAAATGTTTCCATATATTTTTTCATGTTCAACGAGTGCTGTGGGTTTTTTTATATTCAATTCCTTAGAGTCGCTCATGTGTTCTGAAACTCGTGTTTTAAGATACCATCCAGTTAAAGAATCAGCGTATGTTCTCATTTCTGGAGAGAACTGTATTTCGAACATTTACTTAGACATGGATCGTACTTGGCTTTTTGAAAAAAATATGGATGATATAGCAACAGACTGATATCAGAGAACACCTTGTATGTTTGTATGAATATTTTGGGAGTCAACGAATAACATTGACACGAAACTTTTTTGAAATATGTCGTGAAAGTTGGGAACAAAAAAAAATAAGCAATATAAAAATTGCGTACAAACTTAAATTTTGTCCAATTCTGAAGAGGAGGATAGATTTAAGCCTTCGATAATTATCGTTTATTTCTTAGATTTTTTGATAGGCACTATTATTAAATACGACAAGTTACTGATAAATAGAACATATTCCTCTGTGAAAATCACTTCGAATACACGCAGTAACACGGGGTGAACTAAGAAGTTTGCCCTTCCTACACGTGCATAGAGTTCTCCATAACAATTTTTATTTTCTCAGATTGTGGATGGTGAAAATATCCAAAGAAGGTCGATATGAACAGGTTTCCCTTTACAAAAAATTACTTTCGTTCAGTATTCAAGAACTATTTCTGGTAAATTGATTTGTCATATCTTAAAAGGTTTATAGGCAGATAAAGACACGACAGCGCATTGCTCATAACATGTGATAAATTCAGTCAAGGAGTACTCGATTCTGGAAAGAAAAAAATTCAACTTCAATTTCCCTAAATTTGCTAAAAATTACGACCATCAGGAAGATTTGTTAGAATAGTTTGGAAACCGACTGGCACCACATCTTCTAAAAGAGTGAACCGATCTCCAAAAGCGAAGCAACAACGAATAGATGATTGAAAGCTCCTTTCAATGAGCTATCATCCGATTCTCCCATTCCCGTTTAACACAAAATGGGAGATGGCATCCCACTCAGAGGGCTGATGGTTTTGAGTTCAACACTCCTGGGCAGTTTGGCAGAATTTATAGCAATTGCGAGAGTGATTGAAATATCGGATATACATGAGAGCGTGTTACTGACAAGTGATTCTGTCATAGAGGTGGAACATATGAAATCAGGAAGAGCTAAGAGTAAAAGAGTGGCGAGAATACAATGAATGATTGAAGAGAGGAATGCAAGGGAAGTATTGATTAGTTTAATTTGAAAGAGTAGACATGATATCAGCAATTTTGATAACAGGAAAGCCTACGAGGAGGCGGCTGAAGGCATGGAAGAGGAAAATATCACTTGGAACACTGGAAAGATGTATCAGGAATGTATCAGGAATGTATCAGGAAAGGGTGGCAGATAAAAGAGTAAGCGGGGACGACTGGATGGCAATACTACAGAATCTGTAGCTGCTTACGGAAAAACTTTCCGGGATACCTTCCTAGGTTCAACCGAGGCCATATTCTTGTAGTTACGGTGAGCCCGAAACGGCAGAACATGTGATCAGGAGATGTATGGATGTAGACAGGACTGGATGGCGCGCATGGTAAGAACGTAAGAAACGAGAGAATGGAGAGATTACACTGAGAAGAGAAAAAGGAAGGTATAGCGAATGGATTCGGTTTGTGAACGAATGAGCAGAGAATGTGGGGAGGAATAAAGGAGAAGGATGCTGGGTGAGCTTTAAATTTACCGTTGATAGAAAAAGTGACAGCATAATATGATTGTCATAACATAAGGCATCCGATTATGTGTATGGTCATAGTTTGTATTCATGAATTCCTTCATTTTTTTCAATTTATTCATTAGGAATTCGGTGTTAGTAGAATACTGAGTTCATTTGAAAATATTGTGAAGATATAATTATTTATATTGTTAAGGGAAATTTAATAAGGAAGAGTCTTCTGCATCTGCTAGTTCGTCGCTTCATGTGACCGACGTTACGCGTCGGTGGCACTAAGGGGGGGAGTATGGTGAAGGAAGGGTTCCCTGGAGAGTAATGGCTCTAGCTAGATAGAGGGAAAATGCTCAGTTGTGAGGCCTTTTGGCCAGGTCAATGCAAGCAATGGCACTTTTCAAGTCCTCCTTGTATAGGTGATTCAATAGTCACTTTCGTAGTAGTACATTTTGGAATATGTTATTTTCTAGTCGAAGGAAATCTGTACCTCCACTGATAATATTTAGACATTGTTTTCAATGATCTTATGATAATGAAGCAATTATACATACCTGCCATGAAAAAAAAGAAGTGGGCTTTTATTGGTAATAATTTTTTATTGATCTTCATTTCCACAATCCTAATTTTCACCTTCGTTTCACATCGATACTCTGGAAAAAGAAATAAACACTTTATTAAACTTCAACTTATTTCGCGAACTTATCATTCAGACTCGAACTACGGTCGACTAATTGTGACATTATTCATGACTTTTATCAGCATTCCAAAAGATTACTTATCAGATACAATATTTATGTTTCATTATAATCGGCAGAGGAACAATGATCCCGACCTATTACTAATAAAGTTTTAATAACTAATGATTATAATACTACATAGTTATGTTCAAAATACTGGAGTGATTTCTTCAATTGGCGTTTCAGGTTATGGTAAAAATACTTGTACCCACATGTTTCATATTTTTAAAATATTCATTGTACTGGATGACAGAGACACGAAGTTAAATATTCCTTTGGATTGTAGAGTAGAGTAGGAATGGATGCATACTGGCATAATACAACACAGGCTTAGATACTTGCTTAGTATATTATATTAGTTCATTAGCACTTAGTCGGGATGGGAAGTCACAGGTAAGCGTTATAAGCTTTGCCGCTTATTGTCAACCATAAGGAGAAACGTGCAGAAATATTCAACCGATCAGTTACTAGTCGCTTTTGTTATTTAACAGTTAACGCGAGTCTTTCTACAGCAAGCGCTAAACATGATGGTGAGCGATTGCGCGGGAATAGACTCTCCCAACTAAATTACTATTGGATTACGGTAAGCCCCTTGCCGCCCATTGTTGTACCTATAATTAGTTTTGATTAGGGTAGCAAGTGGAACTAGACTTCTTTGTAATTTTTTTCATATTTTATTCAGTATTATAGGTACAGTAGTACCTATAATACTTCATTGCAATGTTGTATAATGATATACTTATCCAAAACTAAACAAGTGTTAGGCGATGACATTTTTTCAGAAACAACACAAATTATTCAGACAATGCCAAACGCCAACAGCATTGGAGGACAAGTAATGATACGCCTCTGTACAGTATGTCTTGCAAGAGCTGTAGTGCGAGTTACATCGAAAATTAATTTGTGCGCAAGGGGCGGGATCACCATCACGTTTGGCGCTTGCTGTACATCCATTGCTACACAAGCTGTGTAGCATAAAATTATAGATAGTACTATTTCAGAAAAACACCTCGAGGAAAGTATGGAAAAGGCATTGAATCTATCTACAATTTCTCTTCGAACTTCAATTATTGTTCAATCAATCAGTCTATTGCCCTTCTGGTGATTTATAATTTGTGTTTTTCGAGAAACGTTTCAATTGGATTAAGTTCACACTGATAGGGTGGTAGGCGATGTATTTCAATTCATCCTCAACGACATATTAACACACGTTTCGTCTAAATCAGAGTTCCCCAAACTTTTTTGTGTCGTAGACCCCTTGCCATGTTTTTCCGTGTTGGGTAGACCCTCTACTTATCTGATATTGATTTCCTGTAAATTTCTAACTGTAGTGAAGTTTAGTGTTAAAAACTTAAAGTAAAAACACATATTAATTTATACATTCATTAATTGAATTTAAATTAAAACTACTCAAAATAAAATTTTGTATCTGTTATGTGAAATATACGTAACATTAAATAAACATAAAATAAAATATAAATAAAATAACATAAGCAATAAGTCAATATTTTCAGTGAGAAGGATGAACCTGATGCTTTAATAATAAATTATCAACATTTGGCGTTAATTTTGTAAGGGTTAATCTTAAATCTCTTCGGCTAATGATGTCCAGTCTGTTTTTTTTTTCGTTAGAAGATTGGTAACAGCGCTGAACCCCCTTTCCACTAGGTATGACGATGGAAAGGAAATTAAAAATTTCCTCGCTATATTCCATAATACGGGATAAGTAACGGGTATGTTGTTTTGCAGCCAGAATTGCTGATATCCGTTTTTAAACTGAACCTTAAGTTCTTCGTTTGTACTTAGTTCAGTCAGTTCCTCTTGTATGACATTCGATTCTTCTATTTCACCATATGGAATAATTATCCACAGTGGTATTACCATAGTCAAAATATCCTCAAACCTAGATTCAAAATCTGAATAGAGGGCATTTAAATGTTGAACGTAAGTTGAAACGTCGTCTTTCTGTCAGCTTGTCTGTGACAAATTGGGGAACTGAGAAAATTCGCCCCGTCCAATATTTTGCTTCATTACTTTAACTCTGGCAAGAAACGCTGATAAGATGGACTTTGTTTTAATCAAATTTAAACTGTCGCCTTGTAATTGCAAATTAACCATATTAAATTTTGTAAACAAATCTGTTAAATAGGCGATGTCTGTTTTCCTCTTCATTAAATTTTCTTTTAAAATTTTATCTTTAGTATCCAGAAATTCTAAAATAGTCTCAAAAAGTGCAAAAAATCTTGTCAAACATAAGCCTTTCGACAGCCAGCGTACTTCAGTGTGAAGGAGTAATTGATGAAAGTGTTCGTCATTTTCTTCATACAACTGCGCAAATAACCGCGTATTCAACGCGTTGCTTCGGATTCGGTTTACTGCATCAATGACTAAATGAAGTGATTCATGCAATCTAACACTCAAATTTTTAGCAACTAAATGTTGTCGATGGATCCACGATAACGTCCAACCATGGCAGGTGCTCCATCTGTAGCTACTGATATTATATTTGATAAAGGAATTGCTCTTTCAATGAAGTAATCCTTCAAAACATGAAATATTGATTCACCTTTAGTGTTGGTTATCAAAGTTCTTGCGAAGAGCGGCTCTTCGTAGATTTCTTGATTCATAATAAAACGAACATATGCCAATAATAATGCTGCATTATAAGGTAAACTCGTCCAGTTGTATAGAGAAATGGGTCGTTTGCAAATAATTACATAAGAAGCTTTCAATATCAGAACTCATTTCATCAATACGTCTTTCAACAGTATTGTTGCTTAAGGGAATTCTTTTAATGATATCAGATGCAGGTTTGTGTAAAACAGTTTTTAAAACCTCTTCAACGGCTGGCAAAATTAACTTCTCTCCGATAGTATGCGGTTTTTCGGATTTTGCTATAAGTAACGAGATATTGTAAGACGCCCGCAAACCATCATCATTTCTTTGTGACGTCGAAGCAAACATTCTGTCCAGTGTAGGTTTCTTCTGAAATTTATCTTTGAGTGTTTGAAAGTATTTCAAATCTTTCCCTGTTTTATCAAGGTGGCATCTTCTCAGATGATCTTGCAGTTTAGATGGTTTCATAGCGTCATTGCCCAAAACTTTGTTGCATAAAAGGCACATAGGCGATTGTTTGTCCGGCAATGATGGAATGAAGCCAAATTTCAAATAATCAACACTGTACTGTCTACATTTCTTTTTAGATTCGGACATGGCATCAGTCATCTGTGGGCAAAATTAAATTATTTAAATAAGACAGAAAATCCAGCAGCTGTTTAATAAAAATATTTTTCGATTTTTCCGAAAACATTCCATAATTCGAACAGCTTCTTGCAACAATTAGCTCGAATTTCGGAGATTGCACTGTAATTATAATACCGATTGCTAAAACTTTCAAAAAGAAACTATTGAGGAGTACTCGTGTAATTTTGCATGATTGAATATTAAACTACTAATAACTAAAGTCATGATTGGCGTAATTTATCTATCTTTGCTAACTACGAGTACAAAACTAAAATTTAATAAAAAATAATGTACTTACTTTTCTCCAGCACTCTCAAACAAAATAACACTGACTTACTATAATTTGTGTGATATACTATCTGTTTATATTTTTTAAAATATTTTCTTAGCACTTTCCTTTTCAAGATTCAGGAAACGAATAAACGTATTTGTCCCACATTCGTATTTATAGAGTGACGAATTGAACGAGTCTGTGCAAGGTAGCGAAGCTCTGAGACTGCGACTCTCAGGTTTTTACAAGTTCAAAATGTATTGCGACCACAAAGCGAATACCTACAACTCACACAATTTTATAAACATATATAATACATTTTTCACTTCATAGGTACTTTTATAAATAATGTATATGTTTTGATATTATAAGATAGTATGATGTAAGTAAATCGGTACTATCAGTGTATGTGTTGAGATCCACCATCGTGGACCCCCATTTTCATTTCATGGACCCCCAAATTTTTTTTTCGCTGACGTAGACCCCTTGCAGGTTGTCATAGACCTCTAGGGGTCGATATAGACCACTTTGGGAATCACTGGTCTAAATAATAAATGTTCTTGTTTTCTGTTCTTTTTTTATTCTCCAACATAAAATTACTTCGGAATCGACAATCATTGACTGTCTGCCAAATGTTTCGTATTTGTTAAATTCATGTAAAATTTCACTGTTTGGTTCTACTTATTGTGGGTAAATCAGGATCATCTGTAATAATGTGTAAAACTTCATCTGAAGTTGGTGATTACTTTTGATAATTTTGATATTCCTGGTCTTGGTTTGTGTGAGGTTATACCAGCTAAGTTTTCTCCTCTTAAAATTTTACCAAATTTTAAATATACTTTCAACAGTATTAGAAGAAATATGTTGCCTGAAATAATCGTAGACATTCATTAAATACTCTTTTCGTTGAGTGATAAATGGTCCACTTTAAATTTTTTCACTGATCTATAATCACAAGTTAATTCCATATTCGATAAAATGACTATCAACTTTAGAAATCACAATTACGTTAGATATTTTTACTCGCCTATAATCGATTAGACAAAACTATTCTGATGAGAATGAAGGAACCCAAATAAATAATGTACTTCCTGGAAGTACGTCTATGGCCAGCTAAATAATCGGTAGCCTATTAGCAATAACAGGTGAATACCTTTTTTTGATTACCCAAGTGTCGAAAACAATGTTAATCGAACTGAAATATTGCCGTTGCACGATAAGAACACCTTTCAAAATATACACACCAAATTAGTTTGTTTCTGAGGAATTACTCTACGTTATTCTTGAAATATACTATATTTACCTAAAGACAACACGAAACAAAAATAAAACGTGTTCTTTCGAAATTATTCAATACTCAAAAGCGCAATTACAAATTTTTTTGATCATGCGTGTTGCATCGGTCTGTCAGGTCGTTTGAATTTATTTTTTCGCGCGATTTTGATGGTTTTGCAATAACTCCCAATATATCAATTCGAGTTTCATGCTGTGAAAAATAATTATAATGTACATGAAATACTTAAGGTACTATCATATCCGCCTAAACAGTTTTTCAACTACCACATCATGTGTAACGATTGAAATTGATGTAAAACCTAACCTCGAAAGATAAACAATATGCCATTAAGGAATTTTTGTAAACCTATATAAGAAAAACAATATTAAATGAATTATTTTGTTGTATCTCGAAATAAATAGGCAGCTTTTCCATGAAAGCACAAACATTAACACTTCGTCCATTAATGATAATCGTATGGAAAGACGTTCGGTAGTTTTTGAATTTATTGCGTTAAGACAGACAGACAGGCATGGATTAGGATTTCAATTTATCATAGGTAGAGATATTGTATTCATGTTTTAATCAACATGTTACGTGAAATATGTCGCCGGAACAATTTTCAGAACTTCATTCCATGAGGTTTATTTAGTTTATTCATTACCAGTTGATACTCTATTTAAATTTTAGAACTACAAAATCTGTGTGAATTTCTATTCATATATTTCAAAAATGATCTTCAAAGATACCGGAAAAAAAAAGTTATAAATAACACCAACCATCGGCTGGCGTAGTGCATGTTGCAACATTGCATATTATCAATCTTGTTGTTTTGTTACGAAGTTTCGTTGAAATCATATCAGACTCTGCATAAATTGGAATACGAAAGCATTCTCAAAAATATTCGTTCAAAAGCTACATGATTATTTTCAAATGTAGATTATTTTAATGGCACTGCAAATGTAATACAGATATCAGCAATTTCGAAAGACAAAATACAAGGGAGTGTTGAAAATTATCTACACGTAGAATCGCGAAAGTTAATTGCGTTATGAATGATTCTTCAATCAGAATCGAAATATGAAAAAGGTTAGCTCCTAAATGAAGTCGAGAAAAAAATAACGCCGGCCTCAGAAAATCGATGCATGTGGAAGATTCAACAGTTAGTTTAATCTTCCTACTGAAGATGATCACTTGGTGATCGAAAGACGTGTCGAGGTATTGAAAATAACGGTTTGGTGTTGGGATAAATCTTCAGTAATATTCATTACTATGCCAAAGGTTCCAAACACTTCATTACAAGTAAATGGTAACAGATATGAATTAAAACATGTGAATAAGAGTGGAACTATACGTATACAGCAGGTGTAGACGATGAATTGTAAATTTATTTCCATTGATACTTGTAAACACTTACATTTTTATTTGTGAGAACATGTGCTTTTACTTTCTGTATCACTACTCCATTTTTTTTCTTTCAAATATATATATATATATATATATATATATATATATATATATATATATATATATAATATATATATATATATATATATATATTATATATATATATATGATACATTGCAAGACTCAGGAAGTACAGTACTAAATTTAGATTTTGTGAAAAGTGTTTCAGACACATACGTATAATCTCTATCAAAAATGATTCTGATGACAAATTTTTAGTGACGTTAATATTCCTAAGATGATCATCAGTAATAGCTTCCCAAATAACTATCCCATAGTTTATATGGGATTGTACTAGACTGAAACATAATGTTCGTAACTGTGCTATATCAAAAATATTTTTGAACAAATTAAATTTGTTTAGTAGAGACATTAAAGACCTACAATTTATAAAAATTAGTTGAAATATTTTTTTAATAACCCAAAATTTTAGGTTTTTCACTTTAAAACTGACGAAATTCAACACGATCTTTGAACCCCTATTCTTTCCCCTTAGGGGTGGAAATTCCTGATTCCGTTTCTTGATGCTTATTTACGCTATACAAAGAACCTACCTGCATATTTCAAGATTCTATGTTCAGTAGCTTCGGCTCTACGGTTTCACTACTACTACGTGTTTTACTGTTTTACGCCTGATCAGCCCAACAGATTCAGATGTATGTTGGTATATAGATAGATAATAACCTGAAATAACACATAGAGTAGGTTCCCACGATAACGGGAGTGAAACAGCAGGGAACAACTAGTATTCATCTCGGAATTCTAAACAATCATATACAAATAGAATAATCTCAAAAAAATCATAGTAGACAGATTTGACGAGGTGAGACACCCAATAGTGTCTACCATAAAAAATTATTTCATTACTTTTTTGTATTGTTCAATACTGATATTTGTTCTATCAGTGTAACCCGGCAGATGGTTAGGTTAGGTTCTACACCATTGGGGGTTTCTAGATATTAGCAGATATGGATAGTTTTCTTTGTATGCTCTAGAGAGTTGCATGAAAATAGACATTTCAATTTTCGCTAGATGCTGTAGCTTTCGAGTTATTTGCAAACAATGGACTTTTGGAGAACCCAATCTCCATCTTTCAATAATTTTACTGTGTGGCTCAAAGCACCTCACTCTACATTTATAACAATTTTGGCTTCTACATTATTCATAAAAGTGATCTGTCATTCGTTGATTGAACAATTTGAGCGGTACTGTTTTGTATTATTTTGTTTACATACCATTTTTCCATATACAATTTCCCATATGAGTTCCATTGGGTTAAACATGTAGTATGAAAGAAAACATAGAACCTTGTTTTCATATTGCTTCGATGAATTATCCACTATGTATGTATTTAAGCTACTTTTATGAAACCAAACAGCAAAATAAAAAAATGGTACAAGCCCTTATAGAAGTTCCATAACTTCACTTTTAATAATCGAAGTCGAAAATTTTATTTTTTCTGTATAAGTGAAGGAAACCTCTGATGAACAGCATTAGAGTGACGTCTTTCGCAATAATTGTCTTTCGAGCAATTTCTGGGGTTATATAAACGTAAACTGACCTTAATATCTTCTATAAAAGATATAAATTGAAATGAAGATTTTCAATGAAAATATAATACTACGAGTACCCTAAGGCCAATATATATGAAACGAATATAAAAAATGTGTGCGTCTCGGGACGTCCGAAAGTTGAACTATTCAATATTAAAATTGTTTAATTTGAGAAAAGCTTAGGTTATTACTCAAATTTCGTGTATATTAAAATGATGATGTGAAGCAAGGTTATTTATTAATAAAATCTTTCACTGATTATTTTGCGTATGTACATATATTATAGCTACCATAACTCAATTGTTACTTTTGTAGGATCAAATAATGATACTAATAAGGTGCGCACACAAAATTTCACATAGGCGATGAAAGAATATTACGTGCTTGCTGGTTAGATTTTTATAATACTATCAACAGTTTATATCTAACGAACACTAAACACTGAGAGTCTGTCCGACAAGAGAGGAGGAGCCTGCCTTCCGCTGACTTATGCCTGAGATAAAGGAAAGTCAGACATACTGGCGCCGTTACGCGTTAGGTAACGAAGCTATTTAGCCTGTCATGGGAAGTTATCATTTCAAAAAGCACACAGGATGGAATATTCTGTTTTTCCATTAACCAGCTGTCGCACCCCTACGAACGACAACCCTCAGAAGTCGAAACTTGTGCGAGCTAAGGATTAACGAGGTCTTACCTTTTAACGTGTGATTCCTAATACGGGTTGGACGGTAGCAAGTGAAGATCGATCGTTCAGACTAGGGATTGAACCACCGACCAACACGGCAGTCAATTCGAGTGAATGAACAAAGCACCCACGCCGAACCGCTTGGCTACCGACTGACACATTAAAAAATAATCGTGTCAGACTATAAAATATGGGTGAGTTGAACTATTCTCAGAAAATAGTTTCGAAGAGGTGTTATCATGATATTCCATATCCGATGGTTTGGGTCCATGAGATATCGACCTTCGTACGTCATATATCAGTTTCTTGAAATTGATCAGCATGCGCCTTGTGTGAGTCCGTGCCAGTTTGAACCTAGTTGTATATGAAAAAAATTGTATTTTTTGTAATGAAAACAATTTTTACTGATATACTGGTTACTTCTGATACTGATACTGAACTGATACTGATACTGATACTGAACTGATATACAGTTACTTCCAAAGTAACTGTTGTTGAAATATATGGATTGAAAGGATTTGCCGCACTCTATAATGAATCTTCATTCAATAAGAATGATAGAGTGATAATATTCATAAAAAATGAACTCGATTATGATCAATCAAATATCAGTTTAGGTAACATGATAAAATTCGATAACAAAACGATGATATTCCTGATTTTGATGAATACCTTCTCGACTATTTACAAACTGTTGATCCGAATGATATCCATGTTATATATTCCAGATACAACATCCATGTTATAACTGGCGATATAAACATAGATGTGTTTTCAGAAAATGATTACATTGAAGATTATAAAAACAACTTGGAATCTTATATAAATGATATCACTAGACCAGATACCTCTACATGCCTCGACCATTTCGTTGTAAAAACAAATATAGAAATATACGACTGTATAAAGTCCTTTATCTTTCAAGATGAAATAACCGACCACCGACCAATTCCTTTGGCAATAGGTATGGGCGAGAGAGTTGCCAACGAAATACCCAAAAATAAAGAAGTGTACATTAATTACAAAAGGTTGAAATTAGCGCTACAAACTGAAACATGGACAAACATCTCTGAACAAAATGATGTCCACTTAAAATGTGAATTCTTCATCAACAGACAGAAATATCATGTGAACAATAACATTAGGGTTGTCAACGTCAATATGGAAAAAAATGTCAATAAATTATTAATTGAAAACTCCAACGATCAACAACTCAAACAAATATACAATGATTACAAACGTAACTTGAATAAACTTACAGAAAAAGCAAAGAAACAATAAAAATAGTAACAAATCAAGAGGGCTTTGGGATAGTATGAATGAAATCTGCAATAAAACTCGCCACAAAACAAAAATAACTGAAATTGTATTGAGTAATGGTGACATAACGAAAAATAAACAGGTAATTTCTAATGAATTCAATTAATTCAAACATTTTGAAAACGGGTATTATCAAACCGATTTTCAACACTATCCTATCGAACATAACAAATGTCCCTCGTAGTGTTTCTCTTTCGAGTAAGTTTTATCGAACTAACCTGTCGCAAATTATTTTTTTCGTGTTGATGTTCATTTATGTATAACATTCAGGATCGTAGACATTCAGTTTAGTTCTGATGATAAAGAATATAGTTCATTTGATTGCGAATTTTCGGCAGATATTGTTAATTTCGACGAATATTTAAGAAAAGCGTGCTGTTACTCAAGCTATCCACAAAAATATATCTTCGTGAATCTTCAATTTTTGTATATTTCACTGATGTTCGTCTGATGAGCTGGATAGAAAATGACCACTAGGAACTATGCCAGTGGAAGGAGGATTTTTCAATACCTTGCTTCAGTTACAGGTCAGTATAAAACCCGAGGATGATTGTGGATACTAACAATCGAAACGTCGTGATTTTCTTGAACGCGGCTTGAAATGTTTTGATTTTTATTTCGTTTTGTTATTAAATTTTTCAATTTCGTGCTTGTATTTTATTTCATTGCTCGATATAATTGTTATTTTCAGCTATTCGTTTTAATTTTCGATTGTATTGATTCCGTTTCATATCTTATTAGACAATGGGAGTCCGAAATAATGAAATTCAATATAAAAAATTTCCAGACTGAAATTGATTGCGAAGTGTTTTCAGACAGAAAAAAGTTCCTTGAATTTAATCTGGAAAGTAATGAGTGAATTGTGATTCATATTCTTTTTTTTAAATAGAAGTGTTGTGGTGAATGAAATCTCTTTAAGTTTGTATCTCAAATGAAAATTTAGCGTGGAATATTTATTCCAGAAAATGTTATGATAGCCATATTTTTCAATTTCCTTCATTATTGGAAAGTGAAACTTCTCTGCACTGAAGTGCCATCACGTTTGCCAAATATTCATTGGATAATTCCAATACGCATGTTTTTCGACATATTGAAAATAGTATAATAGTTTTGAATTGAAAGGGTTATTTTTTGGAGTGACCAATTTTTTGGGAAAGAGTTTTTGGCTTTCTACTACTCCATCTTGATACAAAAAAATGTGGTAATCTTCCAAAGAAAGGAAGGAAGTAGTCAATTTTAAAATAAAAAAAAAATTAATCAATACAGTTTATTGTATGATTTTCACTATAAGGGTTTTACAAAAGCATAATCATTATGCTTGAAGAAGCTATTGTATAGCGAAACGCGTGTCGCGGTTTTTGTAAAACCCTTATTGTGAAAATCATACAATAAACTGTATTGATTAGTTTTTTAATATGGATTTTCATCAAGTATCGGCTAGTTCTATTCAATAATTTTAAAATAAGTAACTCTATACATGGATGTGTAGATCATGCAAAGAAGTGACTTTCAGACACAAACTGTAAGAAAAAGTCCTCCTGAAACAACTACTTTCATAAAAACATTGAATTACATGAAAGAAAAAATTCTGTAGAAACAAATACTTTTATATGAACACTGAATTATACAGTTTGTATTCCAAACATTTTATATTTTCTATAATGTTATTCAGATTGGTACTGAAGAGCTCTAAGGCAAGTGCTTATGACGAAACATCGATGTCTACCAGTGAGGATGACAGTGTTCCATGTGAGTGCAATTTCTTTCTATTCATTTAAAGTAGAACTCATGTGAATGATATCTGATTTTATTTCATAACGAATGTTTGGAATACAAACTGAGTAGAGAAAATTATCTTCTGTATAATTCAGTGTTCATATAAAAGTATTTGTTTCGAAAGAATTTTTTCTTTCGTGTAATTTAATGTTAATATGAAAGTAGCTGTTTCAGAAGGGCTTTTTCTTCCAGTTTGTGTCCGAAAGTTACTTGTTTGCATGATCTACACATCCATGTTTAGAGTTACTTATTTTAAAATTGATTACTTCCTTCCTTTCTTTGGAAGATTCCCATATTTTTTTGTATTCAAAATGGAGATGTAGAAAGCCAAAAACTTTCTTTCCCCAAAAAAATGTATAATAGTATTTTGTATTCAATTGTTAATTGAACTGAAATCAAATACTAAACTTCACCTCGTAGTATTCTTCAAAAATAATGTAACGAATCTGAAACCGTCCTTGACCGATATCTCAGCCAGCGAATGAATACACCGCGAAAGAATGCAGTCTGACTCGCAGTCTGACTCGTACAGAGACCACTAGAGAAATCTAGAATGATCGTTACCGATATACAGTGTGGTCCAACGAAAACTTAACACCTCGAGTTTCCGGCGTTAACATGAAAATGTGGAAAATCGCTCGAACCCGTCAATTTCTGATTCGAGGGGGAACAACTGTTCCACTGTTTTCATCCCCGTGACTTCAACCCCCTAACGGGGGTGAGCACAACCCCTTGATTTTGAATAGGGATGAGGGGTGTTGAGATACCTCATTTTGAAGATCTTATCGTGTACTATCTGACCGTAAAATTTCGCTCCAAAATATCCATCGATAACGACATGACAGGTAAAAGAGTGGAAGAGTACGTACTTTTGTGATTACTTTATTAAATGTTCGAAATGGGCACCATCCACTTCCATGCAGTAATATAAGTTTTGCTGAAAACGTTCACGTACATTACTCAAGATGTCTGGTGTAATTTGACGGCATTCATTAATGATCCGAGTTCGCAAATCATCCAGTGACTCAGGCTGGGTAGCGTAAATCTTGGATTTCAGGTGACCCCATAGAAAAAAGTCCAGTGGAGCCAGATCCGGTGATCTGGGTGGCCACTCAATATGTCCCCTTCTTCCAATCCAGGCGTGAGGAAAATTGTCATCTAAAAACTGACGCACCGGTTGAACAAAGTGAGGTGGTGCGCCATCTTGTTGGAAAATGATCGTTTGATGGTCTTCTGCATTCTCCAATACTTGCACGAGGGCTGGATAAATAGCGTTCTCCAATAGATCGAGATAAAGTTGGCCTGTGAGATTACCGGGTAGAAAAAAAGGGCCGATTATGTGATTTCCATAAATACCCGCCCAAACATTTAATTTTTGGGGGCGCTGTGTATACACCTCACGAAATAATCGTGGATTTTCATCTGACCAATACCGACAGTTATGCCGGTTTACAATGCCGTTAAGGTAAAATGAACACTCGTCCGAAAAACAGATGTCGAACATGTAGTTTTGATTGCAGTTAATTATTTCACTGATCACTTCACAGAACTGGAGTCGGCGATCGGGATCATCCTCATTCAGTTCCTGAACCAATCGTATCTTATACGGATGGAATTTATGTTGTTTCAGGATTCTCATGATTGTTGTGCGTGAAACACCAGATACCTCGGACAATTTCCTAGTACTAACGGTCGGATCCATTGCTATATGACCTAAGACAGCCACGTCCCTCGCTTCGTCTCTTTCATGCACCCTCTTTTTGTTTCCAACTGACCCAGTAGCGTCAAATTTGGCAACCAGTTGCACAACGTAAGCAGCGGATACATTTTTTCCAGGATGTCGTTCGTTAAATAAAGCCGCTGTTGTGCGCGCAGAGTCGTTATTTCGGAAAAATAATTTTATCATTTCCACCCTTTCTTCTACGGAATACACCATTTTAATTCCACTACAAATTTACAATCGCTTGTACACACTTGTACCGTTCTTAACAATTCACGATAGACTAAGGTACAAAAACAAGGTCCGTCTACTTTTTTGGACAAAAAATTAACCACTCAATACCTTTGAAATGCGTCGGATACGAATAATATTCTCGAGATAAATTCCATATTGCCTCTTTCACTATTTTCGCTGTTATTTCATTATCGATGGATATTTTGAAGTGAAATTTTACGGGCAGATAGTACACGATAAGATCTTCAAAATGAGGTATCTCAACACCCCTCATCCCTATTCAAAATCAAGGGGTTGTGCTCACCCCCGTTAGGGGGTTGAAGTCACGGGGATGAAAACAGCGGAAAAGTTGTTCCCCCTCGAATCAGCAATTGACGGGTTCGAGCGATTTTCCACATTTTCATGTTAACGCCGGAAAATCGAGGTGTTAAGTTTTCGTTGGACCACACTGTATAAGGCCTCCTTCCCGTCCAGAGATGGCAGTCGAAATTAGAAAGTGAATCAAGCGGTTAAATAAAGAATTCAAATAGTGAAAATAAATTAAGTGTTGTAAATAAATTAGTTTGCGATAGTGAAATAAATCTGTGAGCGCTTGGTGGACAATCTTTTTATAACGGTGAAATTGACTATAAAACTTATTTGTTTGCTTAGAGAGACTGGTAATTTGTTGAGTTTGGCGAAGTGGACAGTACCGGACTACGGAAACATAAACCTTTCTCGCGTAAAATAGACTAGTGAAAATAAATAAGTGATTCGGACTCGATTCAGTTTTGTGGAAAATAGACAAAAAGAGACTAAATGTATTCGAGAAAAGTGCGCCTAACGGACTTGAAAGTCGCCGAATTGAAGCAAGAAGTGGAGGAGAGGGAGCTAGATTGTTCTGGAAAGAAATCAGTACTCCAGAAGAAACTGTGGGATAACTTGACTGAATCAAGACAAGATCTTGAAACATATTTATTCGAAGTTTCTGGGGGCGATTTGAGTTCAATAATGAGCAAACTCGATGGACTTCAACAAAATTTGGTAAGCCTTGAAGAGAAGCTTTTAGAAAATACGAAAAGCTCAGAAGATAACTTTCTAGAAAATTCGAAGAGTTTGGAAGACAAGCTTCTGGAAAATTCGAAAAGCTTGGAAGATACAGTTCTAGAAAATTCTAAGAGTTTGGAAAAACCCCTGGCCAAGGGGTTTTCTATACGATTCTTCGTGTGCGGTGTTCTGCACGGAAGTCCTGCTGGGACTTGATGAGTGACTGAGGGCCTTCTGTTTCTTATGAATCTAATTTCGGAAATCCTTCCACCTGGCACGAGTTCGGTATCCACCACAAATCCTCAAAAGAGCTTAAGTTTCCGACTGCAAATATCCACACCAAAATGACCAATCAGTCTTCCACTATACAATCCTGACTTGTAGAAATAATCCCCGTGAAGGATGGCACAAATACAACCAAATATATCCTACAATCAGTCTGATGATACCCTTTGAACTCCGAACCAAGCTCACCGAAGGCTAACTTCCAAATACTAAGAGAATGCCACATCTGACAGCTAACCAGTTGTTGCCACAGTGCATCCAATCTACACTACAAGCACCAAGGGGGCGCTGTGCACAACATCATAAATCTAACAATTCCTCCACAGCCACTTGATACATCATCAACAAGTCCATGACCCATCAAAACTCCTTCTCAAAGCAATGCAACCCTAAAACAACCCTTGACAACTTGAGTAACCGATCAATCCCTCACCCGTGAACAACTGTAGAACTAGTTCGGTGTAAGTCGACGGAACGACACTACGAAAGTTCGGCAGATGTCAACCAACAGCTGTCTCTTAACCTTGTTTACGAATATTTACAAAATATATTGTTCCAACCTATTTTCAACTATTTACCAATCCTTATTCATGCGATGGAATAGAAACATATAAGGTAAGTCGCCATAACCTTCCCTTTCAGTACAAATATTAGAGCATTCATATTATGCAGAATATTTACCGAAAATATCAAACAGTATTCAGAAACCCAGAGGTAACTAATATTGTTTTTCAGGCGATATGGCTCTAATATGTCAGTAAACCTTCTGGAAGTGATGAATAACAATCTATGCCAGAAATATTCTCGGAAAGGTATAGGGAATAAGGCAGACAACGGCTGAAAAAAATGATAGGTGAAGAAAACTGAGAAACAAACAATAACAACTATTTCAACCTAGCGAGGAATTTCGGATCTCCAATGTCGATTGGCAATAGGAGAACGCGTAAGTACTGGTCAAAGCAGTTAGTCAGGGAGCATACATTTATTCTTGTACATTTCAGGTATGGTTTTCTATGGAACGGAAGATTCCCATTACTATGATGTTAAATGAATAAAATGAACTTGTAACTGAATTACATTGTTAATATCCTCTGAATAAAGATCTTAAAAGGTAAGGTAGTGTTTTTGAAAGGTCACATAAGAGCAGTCTGTGACGAAAAGTTCGTCATCAATAAATGACAATTCTGTCGATTCCATAGTAAATAAACGAACAATATCTACAATATTTACAAGTAAATTTAGACCGTTACAAAGCTTCTGGAAAATTCGAAAAATTTGAAAGATAAATTTTTAGAGAAATCAAATAGCTTGAAGGAAGAACTTATACAAAATGAAGAAGGCTTGAAAAAACAACTTTGTGGTGTGGCGAGTCTACTCGAAGAAAGGATAGGAACCATCGGGACAGAGATAGATAAAATCAGGAAGGAAATGAACACAGAAGTAGAGTTAATCAAAGGCGGAGTTCAGGCAGAAAACAGCAAGATGAAAGAAAGAATTAGCAATTTGCAAAACCAAATCGTTAATTCTGCCCACCCCACAGAAACGGTTACCGAAAACTCAATTCCGGAACTGAAAGATGTCAAAATCAGTTCTGAACCAGGTCCATGAAAACGCCTCAGTTCCCCAGGAAACCTCCTTGGGCAAATTACCACCGACAATTTGAAGCTGCGGCCAGAGCTAATGAATGGAATGCAGGAGAAAAGGCGGTAGCATTGAGATTGGCGTTGCGTGGAGAAGCAACGAATATTCTGCAAACCCTCACGGCCCAGGAACAGGAAGATTATGACCAACTTGTAAAGCATCTTGAGCTGCGGTATGGACATGCCCACCAAGAGCACGTTTACCATTCACAGCTGAAGAACCGCTGCCAGAAATCAGGAGAATCCCTACAAGGGTTTAAAGCCGACATAGCTCGATTGGTTCGTCTGGCATATCCTGCTACACCGGAAAATGTAACGGAGCGGTTAGCGGTTCAGGCATTCTTGGATGGACTTCGCGACCAAGAAACGAGGCAGGCCTTGACGCTAGCTCATCCCAAACATCTCGTGAATGCACTGGCAAGTGCCCTGGAGTTTGAGGCTGCAAACAATCCTGCAAGAGCCAGGGCAAAGTTCGAGATATCAAGGAAGATGGACAGGTGCCTGCCGATATTGAGGCCACCATCAGAAAGGTAATAAAAGAGGTATCGCCTGAGAGAAAACAAATAAGATGTTGGAACTGTGGGAAAACTAGGCATGTCCGTAGCAAATGTCCAATATGCAAAGAACCAACAACAAATCAGGAAAATTAGAGGGGATCGATGAGCAAACCCCCGATGAGCAAACTGTACCCAGCAAATCCCCGTAAAAAATGCATATGATGCCATTCTCCAACGTCAATACAAAGGCGATTTCTTGACGGCCTCATCAATAACGAGCCTTGCACCATGCTGTTAGATACAGGTGAGAGGAGAACCATTTTTGGGCCAAAACACCGGCAATAATTGAACCGTCATGTTGGAAGCTACGCACTGCAACAGGGGAGCCAGCCACTGTACTTGGAGAACTACCAATTGAATTGGTGTTGGGCAGCACTAGATTGAACCATCGTGCATCGGTGGTGGACGTCGAGGACGATATAATTATTAGAATGGACATAATCAATTCCAGAGGGTTTGAGCTGAATTTCCAAGACGGCGTCCTACGTGTCGGCGGAGAAGAGCTGGTGCTTCATGAAAGAAGCGAAAAGATGATTAGGGTCCCATTGGCGGAAGATGTGTGCGTACCTGAGAGGGCTGAAACCATCCTAGAGGCACGCTTGGACGGAAGTGCGAGCAGCGGAAAGGTGGTAATGTTCGAGCCCAAGATACATGACAAGAAAATTGGACAAAGAATCGCACTGGGGAAGACCCTGTTGCGTGTTGATAAAGTTGTGCCGGTCAGGGTCATGAACGTCAACTACTTTCCCGTGACCTTGAAGAAGGAAACAATGCTAGGGCACAGTTCGTCCATTTCCTCTGTGATACGGAGTGTACGCAATTCGGTTAGCCAAGCCAACAACTTGCCCAAAGAGTTGGAGGAGTTGATTGACATTTCCTCCAAGGACATACCATCAACTCACCGATCTAAATTGGGGAGTTAGTCAAGAGGTACCAGGAAATCTTCGATATTGGAGAAGGAAAAAGAGGCAGAACGGATGTGGTTCAGCATAAAATCGACACGGGAAATGCCCGACCAATCCGGCAATCAGCTAGAAGACTTCTCTTGCGAAGAAAGAAGAGGCAGAGAAGATAGTCAGCGATATGGAAAAAGAAGGAGTCATCTAACCTTCTGACGGCACCTGGTCTTCCAAAGTCGTATTAGTGAAGAAGAAGGACGGCTCAACAAGGTTCTGCGTGTATTATCGCCAACTAAATAACGTGACGAAGAAAGACAGCTACCCTCTTCCAAGAATCGACGACACCCTAGACACGCTAGCCGGCTCCACAATTTTCTCGACTTTGGATTTGAAGAGTGGATATTGGCAAGTTGAATTGGCCCCAGAAGATCGAGAAAAGACAGCTTTCACCATCGGCTCAGGATTGTGGCATTTCACGGTTACGCCATTTGGGCTTTGTAATGCTCCAGCGACCTTCGAGAGATTGATGGAGATGGTTCTCAAATGGCTCTCATAGAAGACGTGGTCGAAAAATTGTTCTATAATCACTTGAAAAATCTGGGGGAGGTATTAATGCATCTGAGGAGTTCGAGAATGAAACTTAGTCCCAAGAAATGCCATCTGTTCCGGAAAGAAGTCTGTTATCTTGGACACGTTGTCTCTGGGAAAGGAGTGGCGGTAGACGAACACAAGATCAAAACAGTTAAGGAATGGCCCATTCCACCAGTTTCGGAGCTTCCTTGGTTTGTGCTCCTATTACCGCAGATATGTGCTGGGGTTTGCCAACATTGCCAAACCATTGACCCGACCTACAGAAGGACAGATCCAGTTCCAGTGGTCTGAGGAATGCCAAGACTTATTCAAGAAGTTGAAAAGGGCTTTGATCAACGCTCCTCTTTTGAGCTATCCCCTACAAGAATTTGACTTCGAAATAGAATATCGAGCTGGCACTTGCCATAAAAACGCAAATGCCCTGTCACAGAGACCAAGCCCCGATGACTGCTCACATTACCGACGAGTAAAAGAGAAGGAAGCAGCTATTTGTAGAACTACAGCTGTAGGCGACAACTGGGAGGATAATAAGATCAAGAAAGACCAAGAGAAAGACCCAGATCTTGGTTTAGTCATCGGATGGAAGGAAAGTAATCGAAGACCACCTTGGCAGGAGGTAGCAGATTATTCGTTCCCAGAGTCCGACCATGGGAACAAATACATCATGGTGGCCATGGACTGCTTCAGTAAGTAGGCCTACGCCCTGCCCAACCAGGAAGCCTTTACCGTCGCTGACGTCCTGGTAAGGGAATGGATATGTCGATTCGGTGTCCCATTGGAGCTGCATTCAACCAGGGCAGAAATTTCCAGTCCAACTTGTTCCAAGAAATATTTAAACTGTTGGACATTCTAAAAACGAGTACCACAGCCTTACATCCACAGTCCGATGGAATGGTGGAACGAATGAATAAGACCATAAACCGCCACTTGTCTAAGGTAGTCTCTGGCCTATTGTTCGGCAGTGCACGAGTTAACTGGCCAAACCCCTGTCAGTATTATAATGGACCGAGAGCTGCTGCTTCCTTGCGATCTGAAATTTGAGACGCCGCCAGAACAAGACACTGCGGGAGCAGACTATGTCAATAAGCTTCGGCAGAGAATGGACGACATCCATGAACGAGTCCGTCTGAACATCCGAAGTGCCAGCGATAGGATGAAGAAGGCCTATGACGTTAAGGCGAATGCTGGAGAATTTGAAACCGATGACCTAGTTGCGGAACTCGTGGGAGGGTCCGAACAAAATCGTGAAATAATCAATGACCTCATCTACCGAATCCATAAGCCACCTCGAGGAAAGCCTAGGGTCGTCCATTTCAATAAATTGGCTACTTATGCTGAAAATCACGACCAAGTTGGCGCACTCAGACCACCAGAGGATGAAATGACGTTCCAGAAATTCATGTTCTTATACTCGAACGAACAAAAGCTTATACACGGCGTAACTCAAGAAGAGCCACGAGACCTTTTCAAGGTTCCAGTTGATTTCGCACTAGTTCACTGCGTGCCAGAGGATCTCCAAATATCCAGGGGTATCGCTGTGGTATTCAACAAGAAATTCGGTCAGCTTCAAACATTACAAGAACAGAATCCTGAAGTCAGAGGAGTGCTACAGTTAAAGAAGGGTCAGAGAAAATTGCGAGAAGCATATTAGAAACGGTCATCATATTCAGCGGTGTGCGGTAACCATCTTCCACGACCAGGCATGAAGACTGTGGAGTGTTACTTCCATCAAACTCCACAGTGCAGACATGGGGAGTCCTGCAGGTATCAAAACAAGCCAAGGATGACATTTCGGGGCGAAACGTCTTCAAGAAGGGGGTAATGTAACGAATCTGAAGCCGTCCCTGACCGATATCTCAGCCAGCGAATAGACACATGACATCACCGCGAAAGAATGCAGTCTGACTCGCCGGGAAAATACTAGGCGAGTACAGAGACCACTAGAGAAATCTAGAACGATCGTTACCGATATATAAGGCCTGCTTCCCGTCCAGAGATGGCAGTCGAATTCAGAAAGTGAATCGAACAGTTAAATGAAGAATTCAAATAGTGAAAATAAATTAAGTGCTAAGTGTTGTAACTAAATTAGTTTGCGATAGTGAAATATTGTTAGAAATGAATTTGTTCAAGACAGTAATTTCTTCAATTTGTTACAATGATTTGACATCTTGTTCCTCGAATATGACGGAATAGCGAAACCTCATTTTCGTTTTTTATAGAAACTGCTGCAACTTCCATTTTTTTCAATTCGTGGTACACAATTCAATATTTTCACTTTTAGCCTAAACTATACTCATTTCGAAAAATATATCTCAAGTTGCTTCCTATTGATACGGGATGAGCGACAAAATTACCAGTTATTTATAAAAAACACAATGAATAATGGGTGAAATGATTGAAAAATGGAAGGCTTTTACCACTTCTTCAACAAATTACTGATAAACACTCCGTATATTGTTGAGATTGTAGCTAAGCACTTCGGATATTGATCTTTGTCCTAAGTAATTCAATAACTGAAGAAATACTTCATTGCAAAATTTTCACGTAACAACTTTCTCAGGAGAGTTTATACATTTATGAACACGCCTGAGTAAGCTATTGTAAAGTGAAACACGTGTTGTAGTTTTGTGAACTGTTCAGGGAAAATCTCTCAATAAAGTGTCACTTGGATACGTTATGTTAGCGTGTGAACATATTTTCGTAAATCCAATCGAAAGTTACTGTTTTCTGCAAATGTCTTTGTCTGAAATGGAGAGAATTGAAATTTAAGTATTGAGTACCGTAGCAGGATCATGTTATCTTTATCACTGTTCTCCTTTTTATGAGGTTATTTGAAATTTGAAGTTCAAACCCACAGATTTCACAATATTCGTTACCTGATAGACCAAATCTTGTTTAGCGTTCACAGATCTAGATGGTGCAGGTACCTTCGTATTTGAACCACACCCGTACGAGTTATCCAACAACAGACAGATGAAAATTAACAAAATGAATTTTAAAAAAATAATGTTTCTCGATGAGTAACTGATGTGTAACGCAGGATTCGATACAGTATAAGTGTAAACTCTCTATGGCCCGGATCGATTACCGCAAGGCATTTGATACAACATAGCATGGACTTATCTTGCATTTGCCCAGATGCCTTGCGGTACCCGACAAAATAGTGAGATGCCTTGAACAACTGATGTCACTCTGGTAGACTCGCTTCACCATAACATCTGGTCAAGCTAGAGTCCAGACAGAACGGACCACTTTCAGAAGCAGTGTATTTCAGGACGATTCCCTCAGTCTCATTCTTTCTTGCATCTCACCATTGCTATCATCCGTTGCGCTCAGGAATGCTCGAGAGTTGTAACTAAGGCACCTCCGAAAACCAGAGGCATGAGATCACACATTTGTTTTGTATGGATGATCTTGAATTTCATCAAAGCAAAACGATATTTGTCGTGGATTATTCGGCTCCTGGCGAGACGAATATCGTCTGAAAAGAGGAGAAAAAACGAATAAAACAGAAATTTTTTCTTCGAACTCAACAGACCCTATCTAGACCACTGTGTCAAGATTGTCGTTTTGATTATTGGAGTCTTTGTTGAAGATGCCCTCTCTACTCTCGAATCTCAAGATTATGTTTGGTTGCCGCAGTAAGGCACAAATCTTAGTCTAATAAATGCAGAAGGCTGTCACTCTTGGCTCACTGCGCTTGTTACGGGCATATAGTCTAATCAACAATTTCAAAAACATGAATAATAGAGATAAAGATCCTAAACATATTAGCGATAGCTCATTCGATTCGGAATCACCTCTAAAAAAATGTTTTCGAAGGATTTTGGTGCAGGTAAAAAATTGCAATTGTTATTAACAAAATAAGATTAAAAAGAATGGTATTTAGTTTTTCGTTAATAATTCAAAAAATATTATTATTATTTAAGCAATTTTGAAGCTCGTTAAAATTATATTATAATGAATAAAAAAAATGTATGGCACTTTTTTATACAGCGTGACTCACGGTCGAGGGTAGGTTAGACGTTTCTGGAAAACGCAAAGCATGATTTTTCTGAAAATTTCACCTCTCACATTTTCTTACCTGTTCTATGGATCTAAAATATTTTCAGCATTGCGGCGTTGCCACTTCCATCAAAAAGTCCTGCCAACTTTATTTTGTTAAATGGAACACCTCGTATATTAATACATTTTTGGAATCGCTCTGGTATTCTAATACTTTTTTGTTGATAATGTCCTATACCTATCTCTATCTGTTTTCGAGATAAAAAATAAATTGTGCTAAATATGGTCCAAAACATAGCCTTAATTGAAATTAAGTACATCAGTACTCGCAATTCATGAAAGAGTTGATATTTTGGTGATAGTTTGGACAAACTCGAAATATTCAAATAACACCAAGAAATCGACTCCATATCATACAGGGCGTGCTAAAATTACTATTATTTCCATTGTGCATAAAAGTAATCAAAAGTTCATTTTTTCAAATGAAACCCCCTATATATTACTCGGTAAATTGAAGGATGGTGAAAAATGCTTCAAGATGATATATCATATCCCTATACCTAAATCGTCAAGTTTTCTCAATAAAGTCGCTTTTTCTAGAAACATTATTTTTTTTTAGAATTTGGATTTAGGTAGCAGTGGAATTATCAAGCAGTGGAATTATCAAGCAGTTCGGTTACTTCTATAAGTAATTTACAAAGAGTTATCGTCGGTGTTTCGAATCATCTTCCAAAATGAATGCAAATATCGATTATTAAAATGAAGTTCTTATGAAATTATTTATTATACACATGAACAAAGTGATCAAATCATTGTCAAAACGTGTAAAAAAATCAACCAAATGTATCCTGAATTAATACCAATGAACGAGAGAAAGCTTGTAAGGTTACAAAATAATTTCGTTAACTATGGCTCAAAGTTTCCAGGGAACAACTGTACCAAAAATCAGTCATTCCTAGGTAAAAAGTAAGATTTTGTGGGCTGAAACATGTGAAAGTACAGACAATAACAGAATAGGATGATTTAAAATAACAAAATTGTGAACAAAATATCACATTTTCACAATAAATGCTGAAAATGTTGTCCATTACATTCTAAACACTTTGAAATGTTTTATTGTACGCGACTTGTGGTTGCTTTTTCAATTTCCTGGGGATCCAGATCTTCAATACACCGCACTATTCACCGTCGCAATTCTTCTTTGGTAGGCACTGGAGTACTGTATACTCTTTCTTTTGAAACACCCCATAAAAAAAGTCAAGTGGCGTGAGATCGGGTGATCCAATCCCACGGCCCTAAACGCCTAAACCAACGATCGTCGAAGAGTTCGTCAAGTTTCCTGGAAACTTCCTGGGTGGAATGAGCTGGCGCTCCGTCCAGTTGAAACCACGAATTCTTATATTCCTCTAAAGGCAAATTTTCAAAAAAATCGGTTACAGTCGTCCTTATTATTTGGAGATATCTCTCGTAAATTTTGATTCGTCGCTCCAAATTATTTTTGACAAAAATTCCCGAACTTCCTGTGTATGAATCGAAAGGGATTCACAAAATGCATTCTACGTTCGAAGTCTTCTGCTTTTAGAGCTTGTACTTTGGTAAATTTATACGGATACATTCCGTGATTTTTCAAAATTCGTTTTACTGAAGCATCTGATACACCTAAATCTTTTTCTGCACTGATAATGGAAGCTTCTGGATATGCATAAAAATATGCCAAAACGTTAACAGTATTGTCCTCATTTGAAGTTATAGGTTTTGGTAATGTTGAAGGCGCTTTCAACATGGAGCCATAGTTAAGGAAATTATTTTTTAATCTTACAAATTTCCTCTCGTTCTTTGGTGTTAATTCAGGATACATTTGGTTGAATTTTCTACAAGTTCTGACAATGATTAGATCACACTGTCAGTGTTTAATAAATAATTTCATAAGAACTTCGTTTGAATAATCAATATTTGCATTCATTTTTGGCGATTTTTTGAAACACCGTCAATAACTATTCATCAATTACTTGTAAAAGTCACCAAACTGTCATAAGCTTGATATTTCCACGGCTACCTAGAAATCAAATTCTTTTAAAATTATTTTTGTACAACTGTTATTGAAAATCTCTTTGATAGAAACACCTCAATCAGAACACCTACCAAAAAATCATTAAGAAAAGTTCACACATGCAGTTCGTGCTATTGGTAATATTAAATCCCTGTGAAGTTACTGACGATGACGAAGTAGTATTCAGTCCAACTGTAGAAAGTCCGTCATGACTAACCAATAATCCTCCTTAAAATAACGTGAGTTGGCGTATGTAGTTGTAACATATGCCTTGTAATCCAAAGATCGTGTGTTCAAATCCCATGGACCCTATTATTTTTTTTATTATCAGCAGTAACGTTATACAAAATAATTTGTATAATACATTTGTTGAAAGTGATTTTATTTTGCTCGTGAATGTACTCCACTTGCTGACGCTCGTTTTGCAATAATCCCCACTCACAAAATAAAATGCCACTTTCAACACTTGTAGGTAAAACGTGAATAACTATTTTCCACAAAAACTGTTACCAAATTTTTTATGTTTTTTCATCGTACTATACCTTTCTGGGTGTGCTATCATGCACATCATTCAATAAAATGAAAATATTGATGTCATATAACATTTTTTATTAATAAACATTTTTCCAGGAGCGCTGGCAACGATGAGTTCTGGAATCAACTCAAGCTGGACCTCTCCGTTCATCACTTACTTAACTTCCAACTCTTCTACAATTCCGATGACCACTAGCGAAGCTGGATGGTGTGCCGTATCACCTGCATTGGGGTGCTTACTAGGACCACCCATAGCTGCGTATCTTGCAGATAGAATAGGCCGGAAGAACACTGTACTCATCATGGCGCCTGT
This sequence comes from Leptinotarsa decemlineata, assembly GCF_025532065.1. Lineage (NCBI taxonomy): Eukaryota > Metazoa > Arthropoda > Insecta > Coleoptera > Chrysomelidae > Leptinotarsa > Leptinotarsa decemlineata. The sequence goes on from NW_027412532.1 coordinate 23,081,330, forward strand.
GGTCTTTTTTTCGCAACTCGGTATAGGTTTAGTAAGGAATGTTTGGCACCTGGCTCTACTGAGGTTGTTTATTGGTGCAGCAGATGGGGCCTGTTTCACAACTTTGCCAATGTACGTTGGGGAGATTTCATCGCCAGACATAAGAGGTTTCCTCTCTTCTCTCATTTGTCTGTCTTTCACTTTGGGAGTACTGCTGATCAATACTATCGGCTGCTTTTTCAGTATATTCACATGCAGCATTATTTGCGCAGCTGTACCCGCAGTACACTTCCTTGGATTCATTTTTATGCCAGAATCTCCTTATTATTACATTAAAGTGGGGAAATATAATGAAGCCAAAAAATCGTTGAAGATTTTTACGGGTTTAGCGGATGTCGATGAGGAGTTGAAGTCTCTCTCTGATGCGGTTCGAGTTCAGGAGGAAATAGTGAAAAACTCCAAATTCATGGACCTCTTTACAATACCTCGGATTCGAAAAGCAACTGTCATTTTCGTAATTATTGGTCTGGCCTTGAGAGCAAGTGCTAAGGCACCTCTTCTATCCTATACAAAAATGATCTTCGAGGAATCTGGAAGTGATATCAGTTCCTCACTTTCGACTATAGTGTATTGTTCTGTTGAATTTTTTGTTATGACTATCACAACGTATTTTGTAATCGACCGTTTCGGCAAGAAGATTATGTGCGTGATATCACTAAGTGGCTGTGGTATTACTCTATTTCTATTAGGTTTCTATTTTTTCGTGAAAGACTTCCACCATGATATATCTAGATATTTGAATTGGCTTCCCATAACAACTTTGACAGCCTACAGTGTTTTGTTCAATATGGGCTTGTCTTTCACTCAGGTGTGTTACTTGAGTGAATTGTTCCCTACAAACGTTAAAGCCAAAGCGCTTAGTTTTGCAGAAATTTCCACCGTTTTGACAAATGCAGTTACTGTGAAACTATTCCAGGTCATGAACGATGGATTTGGAACTTTATCGGGGTCGTTTTTTTGTTTTTCGATATTATGTATGATTATGCTAGTTTTTGTTATTAAATATGTACCAGAGACGAAAGGTATGACCTTAGAAGAGGTACAGTTGTTCTTTACGGGTGAAAAATACAAAGAAAATGATGAAAACATAGAAGGAACACTTTTAAGAAATAATGACATAGAGTAATAGAAAATACTGAACTGAGAATATTGAGATATTTGTTGTTTTATTTGTTTAATTTTCATTTGCTAATCTAACCTATACTATAGATCTGATATTTCATAAATATATAGCCAGAAGATATGTTCAGTTGGGATAACCGTTTAAATGAATTTGAAAAATTGAAAGATGAATTCTTATTCATTCAGTATTTATTTATTTACTTTATTTATTTATCTAACTGCAAACCAATTCACAAAAACATATTTAACAAAGTGTGAAGAATTACAAAGTATTTTTGAATGCTTATATCTAATGCTTACATTACAATTTACACAATTTTACAAAACATTTAGCGAACTGTAATACAAAATATTAGTTTACCAAGAAAATGGTGAGATAAAGAAAAGCTTTGGAAACCCTATAGCCTTTTCAATTGATTTTTAAAGAATTTCGTTGAGTACCAAAGAGAAAAGCATAATCTTCTTTTGAACGTTCTCAATCAAATCGATATTTACATTATAGTATGGGTCCCATATAACCGAAAAATATTTAAGAATGGATCCTACTAAAGCACAATTTAACATTTTTTTCGTTTTAATTGAAGAAACAGTAAAAATTTTCAACACAAAACTTAGAATTTTGAGACTTTTTGCAACAATTTCCGTTATTTGGAAATTAAAATTAATTTCGCTATCAAATTTAACTCCAGATCGCGAATAAATGTTTCTCTTTTAAGAGTTATATGATTTTACACTTATCGATGTTTTCCTCTAACAAATTATTTCTACATCTCATGGAAAAAGCTTCGAGATCTTGTTGAACACAAATGAGCAGAAGCTGGAAACTTTCACAAGTGATATGCATAAAAAACGGATTACGACTGGGACTAGTACTGTATTAGCGAAAGAGAGAGAGAGAGAGAGAGAGCAGAAATTCTCAAGTCTCTTCCAAGATTTGACAAACTGTACCTCTTTTTATGCTTGGTCAGAATTCGAAGGGATAATTTCTATACATTTCGATTTCATTTTGTTTCCAAATATACCTAGCATTTTCATAAAAAATCTATAACTCGAGCACAGTTACAGTTAGGTACCTAGTACCTCATATGGAATTGTATTTTATTTTTGGAAGTGTAACGAAATACAGGGTGTTCCATTTTGAAACACAATCTTTGATATGTCACATTTTTTTGAGTCACCCTGTAGACTCCAAAATAATTTCCTTCTGCAGCCGCTATCATTATACATATAATGAAATGGAGAAATTCCTGAAAAAATTATGTTTTGGTTTACAGGGATCGTGTCGTATAGAGTGCGCTCCACTGTGTTTTTATATTTTATGATTAAAATGTGCATCAAGTCCGTGTATATTTGGTTTGTCTCAAGGGTCATGAAAAATAAAGCACTAAAACACTTGCTTGAAAAGTGAATTTAATTAAAACTGACAAAATTCTGTTTAAAAATCAGCTGATAGCGAGTAGTCCACAATTATTTTTGTTTTCTGTTTATCAACAGTCCTAATCTTTTTTTATCCATAGGTATTGTTATAAAATGACTCAAAAACAACAACATGTAGAGATTTTCATTACATCACAGAAAAAATTCGGATACAGAAGTATAGCGAAGTACATGTATTAAAATTCACCTACTTGGCAGGAAACAAATACAAAAGAGTGGGAAATTCAAATATCAAGATTCGTGCACCAAAATTCATTGAATTTAGAAAACAGGTAACCCATATAAGTTATAAATAAATGTCAGATGAAATCAAATTGATATCTGTTATGAAAAATTGAAAAAGACATAATTAACTTAATGTAATTATTTAGGAATGATCAAAAATTTGAAAATTATTGTTGTGAACCATTTTCTTAGAAACGGACATCAAGTGATGCTTTTGAAGAATATTTATATTTAGACATAAGTGAGGTTAACCACTTCTGTACAAAATTGTAAAGTGAAAATGTATATAAATTTAATAACAAATGTGAAAATCATAGAATAGATAGTTTTTTTTTAAATTGAAGTTGAAAATTTGTAGTTAAGAAAATTGAGAGGTGGTAACTAAGAAATTTGTAAAATATTTTAAGAGAAAACTTAAGAATTGAAGATAATTGTATTGTATACTGTTGATTAAAAGTAAATTCAATGAAAGCCTACCTGAAAGCCCGTTCCAGTGAAATATCCACGATCCAGCTCCGAAATTTAGAAAACTAACAATACACACACCAACATTGGAGGAAAACCAGGTATTTACTGATTTCCCTTTAAATAAAATATATGCATATATACAAGAAATTGTCAAAGAATTAAATAATAGGACAATTAAAGAGATTTTGAATCTAGAAATTTCGTTTGCAAACAAATCACAGTGACCCTGAATAATAAACTGACATTTAGCAGACAAAGAGTGCGTTCCGATATTCATACAAAATAGTTTGGTGTAGGTTTAGGACATTTTTAGAATTAAGTAATTTTCTCTTTTGCTAATTCATATATATTTTTGACTTCAACATTTGTACATTCATTATTAAAAATTGTACTCCATTTTCTGAAATCAGTTGTGTCTTTTTGAAATTTCTTTACAGGTACATCTGCAAGTAAGATCAAATTTGGGTAAGTAATCGTTGTGTTTGTGCCTGAATCCACCTGAGGTGTTGAGAAAGATCTCTATACACTGAGGTATAGGATTTAAACTCAACATAAGAGTCAAGCCGAATCAGAATTTTCATTTCAAAAATAACAAAAATAATAATAACTAGAACTTTATTTACTTAACTCACATCAACATATCAACATCTTATAATAGTATATATCACTTGTACATCTGCCAGGCTTCTCATGACGGTTCACAAATTTTTTCACTACTACCTCAATATCAGTATCAAATGACAGGGCTTGACTAGTAGGATAGTAGTACTCTTTGAAATATTGACGTATCGAAAGATTTGGTTAACGGGGCCTTTTATTTAGCTTGCCCTGTTTGTTTGGGTCAAATTTAGTAATTGAAGTTTGTCCCCTTCCTGTTGACAGATTGATCTGATATTTGGTACACACGTTTAGTTTTGATGACAATACAATTTGATGAATTATGTATCATTGTAAATCCAAGATGGCGGCAGCTACAAAATGTGGAACTATTTCACAACTACCTCAATATGGGTTTCAAATGACAGGGATTGACTAGTATGATAGAATTTGATTTGAAATCCCTGAAAGAACAAATACAATTGAAAATTAAAATGAATGGCTATAACTATTATAATAAGCAAAACCCCGAAGTTAAATTAAAATAAAATTAAAAATAGTCAAAAAATTTAAAGTGAAACAATAAAAATAAAATAAAATCAAGATATTTTATGCCAATGTACTTCACAAGTTTCAATTGTTAGTATCCATAATCATTTCCACTGATGACTGAACTATTTTTCTGAGAGACGGCTGACTATTGAACATTCGAGTGCTTCCACCGTTTAGCAAGAGATGGCCGTTTGGCGGGAGTTGACCGTTTTCCGCTTGATTATGTGTTTCCATGTGTTGCGTATCTCTACGCTAACTTGGCTGAATTCGTAGTTGGACAATATATATGCAGCTTTTTTGACCTTCCTCTCAAACAAGTGTTGCTGCATATGGATGATCTCAGCTTGAGACCACTCGATGCTATGTGATTGGTCCAAACATGTTCTGCTATTCCTGATTTGCTGGTTTCCCTGCTTTCCCTGTTTTTCCGGATCTGAAGCAGATTCTGATGTTGCACTTGGATCCAATTCTTTCAATCTTCTCCGACAATCATCTGATGTAGGGAAGTGCAAGCAATGGTTGTGATGGTTTCTCTTCCTTGCGAGACCCTTGCTGCCTCTTAGCTAAAGTCTGTTCCACCATTACTTCAGAATAACCATTACATTGAAGATCTTTTTCGATGATCAAACTAATGAACTGAGAAAATTCATTACAAATGGCGTTCACTCCTTTTCATTATTCGAAATCGAAGCAGAGATCTATGCGTACTTACTTGAAAAACGAAATTTCTGCGTCACAACCAAGGCGTGGATTCGAATTCTTGAGATCTGATTGAAAATTCAAGATGTTCTTTAGTAAGCTGAGAGGGCGCCAGCCAATAAATATAATTATATAAATTGACGAGGAATGGGGATTTAAACAAAATAAATGAAGATATATGAATATATATATATATATATAGGAATCACACGTTAAAAGGTAAGACCTCGTTAATCCTTAGCTCGCACAAGTTTCGACTTCTGAGGGTTGTCGTTCGTAGGGGTGCGACAGCTGGTTAACGGAAAAACAGATTTTAAAAACAGATATATATATAATTAATCAATTAAAATATGACAACTTGCCAAGAGGTTTGCTACTCTCTTAACTATGAAATATAACTGAATTAGCAAACGAATAGCAGGAAAATAAATTCACATGAAACACGGAGATTGGTTACTAATGAAGCCTACAAATATGAATAGATATATGAACATCAAAATTTCATAATAATTATAACCCAATACTTTTAATCAATAGGAATTGTTCAATCAACAGCTGTCGATTGAATCACAAATAGGTATATAAGAACAATATTGGAGGGAAAGCATTTACAATTTCAAACGATCAATAAATAATCATTCGGTAACAATAATAAATAAAACACATAACTTCTTTATTTCAATAGTCCACTTGACATTGAAGGAGAATGTAGGTACTCACTCTGTCTCAAGAAATAGGTTTTCACGTACTTATATATCCGGAAGGGATGAAATTCCACGAGTCTTCCTAAAATTGCAGACACGACCAGACCGAAATTACTTAAGAAAATTGTCCTCAACCCCGCTAGTTAGTGGTGTAACTCGCATCGAATTTCTTATCTAATGAACATCGGCTCTTAAAGTAGACAATCGGACAACGACGTAGCAGGCAGTGAACGATCAAGATATAGATGAAGCCAAATTTGCTGGATAAAGTTGAATTGATTGAAATTAACGTCAACTCAAATGGATCTGATTCTTCTTGATTTTATTCCTTCTTTTAGGCCTGAAACGAGAACATCGTTTCTGCAAATCTACCACAAAAACGAGAATTTGTAATATCTTGAATGATTTACCTTAGCTTCTTTTTAGGCCTTTGAAGTTGAATAGGTACACTAAGTGTAAAATTTATTTTATCGAGCAGCACCGACCCTTTCTCTGCTCGATGTTTGTTCACTCTAGCCTCGCACTGTCGCTTCAATTGTCCTCTGTCCACCCGCACGCCATTTCAATTGAACTATCGAAATGTACATACAGGTTGTCCCAGTATCTCATAAATGAACTGTTACACTATGCCAAAGTCAAATTTCAAATGAATGAAAAAGTCACGTTTGAGTTGGATTTCAGTTTTTTCATTTGAGTATTACGTTTTTTTATATAAATTTTCAGAATGCTTGCAGGTATGATATGATTGAATACTTAATGTTTTTGTCAATTATTCGTGTTTGAATTTATCATGAAATAGAAGAGTTCGTTCTTTGACACTGGGTATTTGCTATTGATAGAATTTTCATTTCTTTGAATGATTTTTAAACTACCTAATTTGATGGTCTGATGTTTTTTTTTTTTAGGAAATGGCGTGGTTTGTAGTGGAATTTACATCTCTGTCAGGTAAAGTTTGTTGTTGAGAAATCGAATTTCAATTTTACAGTTTTACTGGTTAACGTAACTGTTATTAGTTTGTTTCGAAAGTTTTGTCCGTTTTTGATTTTACTCCAAACTAATGTCTCAGTGAATACTTATTCAATTTTATCGAAATAAGCGTCATTTCAATGAGTGAACTATAGGGAACGTAACACAAGTCGATGGATTCCGTCAGCATAAAAATTGTGTGTTTGGGATTCAATGAAGTCGACGAGGACCGTGTCTGCCTGGTCCTAATTGGCGAAAGTTCTACCGGTGAGAAAGTTATCGAAGTACTTGAAAAGATGACAGTCGGTTATCGAAGATCGAGTATGGTGGGTAAGGCAGAACTTGATGCTCAATTCGTTCAATTTTAGGACGGTGATTTATGAAACGTGCGGACGAGCGTTGTCGTGGAGCAGAATCGGACCTCTTCTGTTGACCAGTGCACTCTACTGCTGATGCAATTTTGGTACATTTCGTCGATTTACTTATAATAGGACTCTTCTGTGATAATTTGACCCGGTTGCAGAAAGTTGTCGTGAATCATACCAGCCGTTCATCATCATACAGTAACCATGCTCGTTTTTTAGCGGGTTTTCGTCTTTGAGAAGTGTCACGATCCGGTTCAAATAAGGATCGTTTTGGTTTCGCAAAAGCAAAAGAATAGGCATCAAAATGTGACACTTTCTGTGGATCGTTCAAATTGTAGGGCACCCTCTTTTAAAGGTTTTGGATCTTTCCAATATGTTTCAAACCATCAAAACCCCAAATGGGACCTGACACCAGTTCTTTCGCCATCCCACGCTCAATCTCCACCAGGATCCTCAAATCCTCGTCCTGGGTTACTGTAGGTCGACCACTTCGGGGCTCATCTTCGAGGCTAAAATTTACGGAATAAAATTTCGCAAGTCAACAGTGACACTTTCATTGTCAAATGTCTATTTAATTTCTTGTGCTATTTCGGCAGCGCTTTGGTTCATTTTGAGTTCGTAAAGAAAAATCATATAGTATGAAGCTGAAAAGAGGCAAAAACTATAATCTAGAAAAAAATAACAGCATCAGTGTATAGAGCACAACATTCTCTATCTATTAGTATACATAGTAGAACTGAGATATGGATCTTCAAAAACAAATATTAAAACGGGCAAAACTTTTGGATTATTTTTTCGAGAATCTTGAAACATTTGCTTATATATCGTTCGTGAAATTAGACGATTCTTCATCCGAAAATTTCATGAAAGTTTCGAAAATTTGAGCCTATAGCGTAACCATTATAAAGGTCTTTATTGTGCTGGGAGTATTTCGGGTTCATTGTTTCTATGTTCATTGTTTCTATGAATTGACTGGTGTGGTTTCTTAATTGAGATGCAATAAAAATTGTGTCGATGAGGATGTTAGGTATATTGATGTATATGATATCTATAGTATAATTTCAAAATAGTAGGCACTGAATTCTCAATTTGCCTTAAGCTGTCTCTTGCAGTGGCGAACGGAAATCATACTTAACAGATTAGGAAAAATGTATGTAGAATCACAACCTTGGCAACAATGTTTTCGTTTTCATGCAATAATGTTTCTGAGAATTCAGTGCCTGCTAATATGGAATTGTATAGTTCAAGTATACGATATAGTGTAACATACCTAGGGATTGAAATAACAGGTTGATAATTGAAATAACTTGTGAATATTACTTACTCACATATATATACACGGGGATATCGGAAACGGTAAGTGATACGGGGTCGATTGAATTAAAGAAAAGTAGGGCATTTATATGCCTAATAATATGCAATTTAGAAAGTTTTACTATTCCGATTAGTTTGCAGATATCCGAAATTAGAGAATTTCGTTTTAAATTTCTCCTAGCTTTATTTTCAAAGGAAATGTAAAACAAATAGCACTTTGACGTTATCACTTTTTAAGGACTACACGATAACGTGAGCAGAATTTTTCTGCGACGTTTCGTCTTTTAGAAAACATCATTAACTTTGTATTTTTATATGAGCCAAAACTAAAGTATACCCTGTATACGACTCCATATTTCATTGTGAATACAGTAACATACCACGCAATGTGATTTTACAACCATTTCTCACGTTAAATGAAAAGTGATTACCTACTTAACCTGCTTTCTTTCAACTTCAGATAATACGTGCTGGAAAAAATGACACATAATGTTCTGTTGTCATAATAATACTGCTGTTTGGTAGAATTTTTGACATATTACCGTTCCCCCTTTTACATCTCGTTACCTACTTAATTCGTATTAAAAATGGAAAACGCCAGCTTTTCGAATACTGAAAAATTTGATATGTTGTCATGTTACATTTTGTGCCAAAGAAATTGTGTTGATGCTGAACGTGCGTACTTTAATAAGTATCCAGAGAAGCGACAACCTGGTAAATCAATATTTAGACGTTTGATTCTTAATTTAAAAGAATACGGATCATTTAGAAAACCTGTGGTTCCCCGACAAAAGCAATCTTATGAAGAAAGTCAGCGTGATGTGTTACAGGCCTTTGTTGAAAATCCTGAGATATCCACTCGCACCAATGAACATAATATCGAAGGAGCCAAATCCACCGCTCACTCCCTTTTAAGAAAAAATAAATACCATCAACAGAAACATTTTCAATAGGCTGAATGTTCATTATGGTCACAACAAAATTCGCGTGTACACAAAGTGTCCAGACATCAACATCGTTTCGATTGGTTGGGATTCTCGGTACGAGTGTAATTGGACCTTTCATCTACCAAAACAATTTAACAAAAGAGCGGTACATAAATGTATTACTAAATGATTTGGGAGGTTACTCACAGATGCTTTTTTTCAACAAGAAGATGCTCCAACACATATCGCTAGAATTGTTTGTGATTATTTGAACCGTCGCTTCCCAGGACAGTGGATTGGTACACATAGTGATACATCCTAGTGATACACAAGTTTTAAATGCGTCTGTGAGACGAGCGTACTTTTGCTTAGAAAATAACGGCAGGGTATTTGAACACCTGTTATAAGTTTCTGTTTATTCCCTATAATAAATATTAGCTCCTTGTTATTACATTACAATTAGATTTTATAAACTAAACTTTTGATTTTGCGACTTATCTTTGTATTCAACAACGCAAAAATTCCGGAAAGTGGTGGTAAGTTAAAATTCATTATGAATTAGACTAATCAATTTATTTCATGTATCAGAATATTTTTTCCAGCGCGCACTATCTAAAACTGAAAAAAAGCTGGTTAAGTAATCACTTTTCACGCGAGAAATAGTTATGAAATCATATGGTGTGATATGTTGTTGTATTCACAAAGAAAAATGGAGTCGTACAAAGGGTATATTTTAGTTTCGGTCCATATAAAAATACAAAGTTGATTATGTTTTCTAAATGACGAAACGTCGCAGAAAATTTCTGCTTACATTATCGTGTAGTCCTTAAAACTTTGTAAATGGCATATTATTAGGCACATGAATGCGTTATTTTTCTCAGATTCAATCGACCCCGTATTACTTACCTTTTTCGATATCCCCATGTTGTTCATTCTTATCTTGGACACAGTGTATATATACAATCGATCGCTTCAAAAACATTTCACTAACTTTCTTCGAAAACTTCTGAAAATTCCTCTTTCATATTCTCTGTTTCACTAACACTGTCGTCATTTGAATCAATACTGAATTTATTTCCACCATTAATATGGAAGTGTACAACCTCCATATAGTCTTTTTCAACTGAAATTACTTTCTTAATCCTTTTCCGCCAGTCTTCTCCGATAATATTAGATATTTCTTCTTTAATTAGCTCTATTACCTTTTTATCAAATTTTGAAGAATTATTATTACGCCTAATGGTTTCTTTTAATTTTCCCCAAATCAACTCGATGGGATTAAAAACACAAAAATAGGGGAAAAGTCTGAGTATAGTGTGTCTATACTTTTTAGCAATACTCTCAAGGGCATACACTTTTCCAAATGTTTTTGTCTGTAAAACGTCAAGTAGTTGGTTTTTGGTATAGTTATCTTCAAAATATAAATTGTTATCCATTAAAAAACTTTGTATTTCATCTTTCCTCGAATTTTCATTCGGTACTTTGATGAGCTGTCGCGAATGATAGGAAGCGTTGTCAAGAACTCTTACACTATTCGCATCGTAATTTGATTAGTCGCGATCCTTTGTTTGCAGGCATATTAGGCGTACACATTATAGAACCATCAGTCCACCCTTTCCTAACTGTGTCGTGAGTGTCATACCAAGTTTCGCCCAACTAGAAAATTTGCCGTTGTTCTTGTCAATATTTAGTTATTTGTTTCAAGTATTTGTTACGCAATTCCCCTATTCTTCTGCTTTCCATAACTGCTTGACGTTTGTTGATTATTTTAAATCTAAATCCTAGTTTCTCTATCCAATTCTGAAGAGTGTTTTCTCAGCAGCTCACGTTATGGCCGGAAGTATTCAATTTCTTCCTTATGACTTCAGTTGTGAGAATCTCATTGCTTTTGTAACGATTTTATTAGATACACATCTGATAGTTTTGGTAATCCTGTATTACATCGCGTCTTGTTTTCATAACTTTTGTTTTTGACTATTTTATGTACAGTTGAGAAAGGAATTTCGTTCAAATCGGATGTTGCTTGTAATAGTTTGTTTTGTCCGAAACCAAACTTGAGATGTAGAGTCTTAAGTACATACAATGAAACATACTCTCTGTGTTTCAATATTCAAATGCATCTGAATCTTATTCACTGGTATCTCTTTTTCGCATTGTTCACCATTACTATTGGAATCACTACACTCGAAAAAGTCTGCGTTGTTATCACACTCGTTATTAATATTAGTACTTGTCCAAGGATGCCACATTTTAAACAGATAGCAAAATTTTAAGTAATTATAACTTCACCAATATCGAATTTCAACATTCAAATCGCGATCAGTTCTGAAATGAACGTTGATGACACGACGACGATAACCATCCCTGCATTCCCGATTTATATTCGTCACCGTAACATGACTACTCATGTGATTTTATGACTTCAGCCAATCATAAAACTCGGTTGGTGAAAAGTATGGGATGGGATTTTTTGTTCTGGCTTGCAAAATTTTAAGATGAATAGTATCTTTGTTATTTTTATTGTGAATATAATTTGGGGCGGTTATTTTCAGACTTTCATAATATCTTTTTTTCTTAACGCAAGGTTTATGATTTTTGCTGTATATGTTCATGATATTTGATTTGCATTCATTTCGTTCGAATAAATGTTTACCATTCACATTCTTACATTCGGCTAGACCTCTTAATTGATAATATGGAAATTTAAGAAATAATGAAAGTTTTTGGAATTGGTTCATATCAAGCAAAATTAAAACAACGTTAGTATAACTTGCAGTTTGGAAAATCTTCATCTTTAATTAAACATAACCTAACCAATTAGCAGATGAAAAAATTAGGTTTCACGAGATTACAGAGAATTTTCTTTGAAGAATATTGCTGACATTTTCCTCACATTATATATTTTTAATATGATTAGCATCATCTCAAATTCTTCAAAATCTTTAGCTTTTGAACTCCCAGTTACTTTAACCACGAATCGTCCAAATTTGTAGGAAAACATTGTTTGAAAATATATAGACTCATTAACGATGTAATAAGATAGGTATTCATGTTAATAAGGTATTGGTTGATACTTTAGTTAAGTAACAGTCATAAATTTTCAGTTATCTACCTGTGTAACTCCATCAGCACTAATCAACATTCCTTTGGCACAACATTACGTAAACAACAATCGACTGAGGGAAAAACGATAATCTTACATTGAAAAAGGTACTGTACGTCACTAAGTGAAAATTAAATGCAACCACATTGGGTATAACTTCATAATAAATGAAACAAAACGTGTTTTAACGCACTGAGTTGACAACTAGTCTATAATAGAAACCTTCAGCCTGTTAAAATAAGTGTTGAATATTTAACGACGCGACGTTGAAATTTCATTGGAAAGTGAACTTGAACCTCATTCCGAGTTATTTTTACTCACGGTCAGAGGGTCTGTTGTATGTTGATTGTGGAGGGCATTGACACTGATATGAAAAGTATAGTTGGTGCCTCTGATCAGTAGAGACCAGATTATTTGATTATCACAATCAAATAAGTCGTGACGACATCAATTTCAACGTGGTTACTGTACAGGTTGATCCTTCAATTATACTAAGAATAATATTTATGTTTGAAATCTGTTTGAAATCTGTTTTCCGTTAATCAGCTGTTGTATGTTGTATGTTGCTGAGTATGTTGTTAATAGCAATAACAACAATAATTATGGAACTAATAATAATGATGATAATAGTGAAAATAATATTTATTCAACATTTGCTATACATAGCGTATATGTGGTAAGTCAAAAATGAGCAATCGAATAAAAAACAAACACACTTTCAATAGTAAGTAACTCAATGAAGTAAAATTGAGATTGAAATAAAAAATACATATTTGCATATACAAAGATATACACATTCGCCTACTTACATATAACATATAAAATAATAATTAATAATGTAGCAATATTGCTTACCATAGTCATATACATCAAGATACAAAATGTTATAAAATCATCAGTCAGAAAACTGAAACTGAAGCAAAAAACAATAAGTACAACATTATAGTGATTAAAAATCTTATTATTCTTCTGAAATAAGCCAAATTAATTTTACTGCACAGTTTTTGTATGTGACTACCCCGAGTGAGATTCTCATCTGAAATAGTTCCAAGAAAATATATTTCTTTGGATATTCTGATGTCATTACTTTTTGCAGTATCAAAAAATATTTATGGAAATATTTTGGAATAGAGTCATAAATAGCCAAAATACATATGTATTGATACGATAGTGATATTTATCTCGAAAAAAAAATTATTGAAGAAAATGAAAGTAAATTCCATTCCTCATTAAAACACAAACATATAAAAATATCAAATTATACTGTTGAACAAACATTGATTATCGAAATGAAAATGAAATATTCCGTTGGGTAGTAGTTGAAAATTGACAAAATATATTTAAAAAAACAGGAGAAGAAAAAATTCAACAATAAACACGGTGATATGCTTATATGACTGCCTTAATATATTCATATTGAAAACAAAACAGAAATATTCGAAAATCTATCAGTTCTGAATTTTAGTAGAAAAAATAGAGTTAAATCCGTCCATCATAATGTTAGCAACTTCAGATAGAATTATTAAGAGATAAAAAACAGGGGACATTGAGTCATTCTTTCATAGGCATTTCAAAATGTTTTCCTGTAGTCTTCTTCAATTTTTGATTTGCGTCTAAGATGAATCCATTACAGCAAGTTATAAAAGAATTATTATTATAAAATTTTAATGTCATTAATGTTCTTTTTCTGATAAGAATTCTGGAAAAATAAACTCCTAAAAAATAAATTTTTCAGGAGTTTTTTCATTTAAAAACATTGGAAACCAGCTCATTTGTCTCCATAATTATTGGTTGTCTAATCAGGGTGGTAACTTTCTCATTCACTACCAAATTGAATATACAAACATTTTTCAATTATACTTTAAAAATCTCCACCAAGCCTTCTGGGGGTGATACTGATGAAATGAATATACTGATGAAGTACTAGTAATGATGAAGTATCACCAACATCACCAAGTATCAAAACATGGTTTGGTGACATCAACTGCCAATTAAAGACATTGAATTACGTGAAGAATACCCCCGTGATGGTATCCTTCAAGAATGATGAGGTGCGTGAGGTCACTTGTCGTGGTTATTTCCATATGGATAGAATTGATGTTTTTGAATTATGCGATAACGAATTGAGAAATCTCTCAAATCTCTTGAAGAAGGGAGGTTTAAGACCTAGTATTGCTCTAGGATGAAATGTATTAAGCGGTAATGTAGGATGTTATAGATATTACCATTTTTGAAAGTTTTGAGATCTAAAATGAAAAAGTGTGAATGAAAGGTTAGGAATAATAAAAACACTAAGAGCGAAATATTCTGATGGGCTAGTGGAAAAGGGGAATATTATTAAACAATGATAATTAAGTAAAATGTTTGGAAATGAAGGAAGAAAAAAAATGAATAAGGAAGAACATTCCAAATCAAACCCCTTCACGTTTCGTTTATTATAGTATCCAAAATCGCCCTCGGATGCAAATTGGTTTATAATTATTTTCGTTAACCACCTTCAAACAAATTATTTTTTCTCCAAGTCATTATTCGACCCATTCAATTATTCATTTTCATTCCAGGTACAATATTTTTTACATATTAGTGTTTCTATATTTTTTGTAAGTTCCATACTAAGTATTTATTTTTTATCTACTTTTCAGTAATTTTTTTTGAACTCATCATTTTTTTCTACGGTAGGTTTTTTTGCCAACTCGTAATCTTTCCGAGTAAAATGTTTTTGCACCCGACAAGGATATCATTTGGAAATTTGTCTTGATGAATTGGGGGACATATTAACAATACCTAATTTATATGCCAAAACCCCGCAAAACGAACATGAAATTCCTAAAACAAGCTAAAATCCCTAGGAACAGAATGCAAAGAATTGAAATGTGCTTACTTTTGTGTACAATAAAAGTTTTGATATTATGTGATAAATCGTCAGATGAGCAGGAAGCATAAGTAATGTAGCAACAGGAATTCCAGCTCAAAATCCCATGCATTTTCTTATGGCGCTTCATTCTGGACCTTCTTGGACCTCAGGCACAGTTCACACGGAATGGACAAAGGTCTGCACCTCGTCTCTGTCAGACGTCCATTCTGTGTGAATTGTGCCTGAGACTTTCAGAGCCCACTCCTTCACTTTTGCCGTCATTCGGTCAACCAATCAGCTACCGCGCGTACAGCGGGAAATTCAAACCATCAGTAGATGAGCAAAGAGTTTTCTGGCGCAAAATCCCATGTATTTAGTGATAACACTTCCAAAATACAAATCATGAAATTATAAAACAACAACAAAAATTAATTGGCGCTCCGGGGCTACTTCTTTGATTCCAGTGGCGCATTTGCTTTTTCAGCTGCAGGAAAACCCGGAAAAATCTGCAGCACCACATCATCCAAAGATCTTGATCTGCCAATGTCCTCTCTCTCATAAAACGAAATGTACGGTGTCTCCAGAGGCTCCGATAAATTCAATACAGAACAATTAGTTACATGACTACCGTCAAACCTAAACCAGTCCGTTTCGTCTTTGGCCAAGGCGTCATAATGACCAGATTCAACGACAGAACCACAGTGAACAATGACTGCATGAAGATTATCTGTTATGCTGATTATCTGATCTGCTAGAGTGAAGTGTTCATCAATTTCGTACCTTCGTAAGAGTTTGGTGCTTCCATCAGAGGTTGAGTCATGCTTGAAGATGATCAGTGTTATTATTAGATTGACTGGTGCCTCAACTATACTTGTTTTCTTATAACAGTCAGATCGTTTGGCGCATGTTTGGCAATACAGTTGATCATCACCTGTTGAAAGTTACATTTTCAGATGATTAAACAATGAGCTTTGCATGGACTGGTTATTAGACATTAAAGGAAACGCTAGTTGGAGTTCCAGAAGTTCACATACGTTTTCGCTACCTCTTGAACATTTACCACAAAGTAAACAAGTGCGAATTTTTCCAACAAAAGATTTACAAACACAAGTCGAGATAGAATGTACGGAATCATTCATTCCGGAACGGTCAGGAGTATTGATTCTGCTATTGTTTTGCTCACGAAGAGTATTCAACAAGAACCCCAAGAATTCGGAACAAATCTCTTGTTGTCCTAACGAGTATCTAGTGGACTTCAAAGACTCCAGAAAATCGGTTGAAGGAAAATATGATACATTTTTACGAAACTGCAGCTGCATGAATAGGTGTTTGAGTTTGGTGAAAAAGTAGGAAACATTCTCGTTCTCGTTATGGAGCTAAACTTTTTGCAATTTTTAGGTCAAACGAGATTATGGGTGAAGAAACGTGTGATGTAACCGATGCAGGATGGAATGAGTATCGGAGAGATTCAAAGAGCGTGGGCCCCCCACTCCGCCTCCGCCTTACCTCTCGGGCCCCTTTGAGACTCCGCCTCACACCTCGGGCTCCCTTGTCACGTCCTTTAAAAAAACTTATAGGTATGAGAATCGAACTCGGGTCGTCAGCGTGGTAGACGTTGTCTTTAGCCTCGACACCAACGTAGTAAGGTATTGGATATGATTGCGAATTGCTGATATTTAAAGCGATCGTTTTGTCGGGACCGAAATTGACTCATTCTCTATTCTTGACCGCATTTTTTGATTTCCGTAGAATGTTAGGGAAATTGTAACGTCATTTCCTTGAAGAGTATAGGAAAATATACTTAGATTTGGGAAAGAATTATTGTTTCATATAAAGGTGTGTGTGTGTGTGTGTGTGTGTGTGTGTGTGCAAGAGCCAGAGACGTGACGTAATCGACGCAAAGAGAGATGGAGATGGTATCGAAGTTATATGTTGCTAGCGCATGCAGGTGTTGTCGGTTGTGGAGTAAATCGTTGTTTATGAGGCATTGTAGCGTTGCCAGTTTCAAAATTAGGCATGAACCGTTAGGAATACGACTCGATAAAAATTGTATATTGGAAGCGCAAAAGTGGTGTGTTAATAAAGATGAGTCAGATTTAAGAAAAAATATGACACTTTGAAACTTCAACGTGTGGTTCCTCAATGTGTACAGGGTGTCTGAAAAAACATCATTTCAGAAGAAAAAATACGTGGTATCAATGTATATACAGCGCGTTTCAAAGTTCATGATTTAAAAAAATAAACATGTGGATTTAATGGAAGTCTAGTGTTCCAACATGTCGTATCTTTGTTAACCAAGTGAGCACCATCAGGAGGAGGAAATGGCACCCAAAAGTGCCAGGAGTTACGTGTTGTGGAGTTAACGTCCGAAGGTGGGGACAATAATAATAATAATAATCTTTATTTTTATTTGAAATAGGTAATCCTAATCTACATTCACAAAGTATAATCTTATATATAGTAATTAGCAGCTCCTTCGATAGTATTAATATATTTGTTTTGTTTTAAATTTGAACGTACACACTAGGTATTTACATTTCGAGTTATATTTTACATTGTTTTGCTAAAAGAAAACCATTCAAGTATAGCCAAATACCATAATAATCATATACAATCCTACATATGAACCAATAAGAATGCTATCCCAATATACACTTATAGCCCGAAAGAAAATACATATATTGATACCATTCACGTACAGCCAAATACCACAATAATCATATACAAACATACATATGAAACCAATAAGTTATGCTATCCCACTACCCACTATACACTCATATCCCGTAAGAAGATACATATATTAATACTCGTATTGATACTAAAAATTATTAATCCTGATAGATATACAATACAACGATTTTACTTTTGCTGTAAATGGTTTATCATTTTTATTTTAAACTGTTGCAGAGTTTCTGATTTCTTTATATCATCTGGCAAACTGTTGTAAGCAATGAATCCCTTGAACACCAAAGTTTTAATATTGTAAGCTTTTGTTTGCCTAGTCACATGTAAGTTATGTTTACTTCTCGTATCATGCTGGTGAACTTGCGTATTTATAGTTATATATTTGTGAAAATATGATGGAAGAAGATTATGCAACATTTTGAAGATATAACTCATAGTTAAATAAATAAGTCTATTTTCTATTGACAGCCATTGTAATGTTCCCAACATCAATGATATTGGTGTATATCTGTTACATCTCAAAGTGATTCTCATTGCACGATTTTGAAGTTTTTGTAGTGATCTCATTTTATTGGCTATGGGCGTTAATAATTTTGGCCTCGTGCCTCTGTTCAAGATTGATATATATGTATATATATATATATATATATATATATATATATATATATATATATATATATATATATATACGCACGGAGTCAACAACAGAAGCCAACCGCACATTTGTGGTTTCAGTTAGAAGACCTAGAATTCCTAGGCTACATCTAACATGACCACGTAGGCAGCTATAGCTACCTGCGTGACATCCGGGTCCAGGATATAAATACAGATAGAGATTTTATCGAGTGTGTATGATACAAATCAAGAATGAAATAATTCGTGGACACAACACTCAAAAAATAGGGGCAAACCGCGGACACGTGTTTCTGGCTGTTGGCCTCATCAGCGCGGTGCAGCCAAGTGTGAAGATGGGCAACACTTGTTTGCCGAAAGCAGGAGACAACACATACGCACGGAGTCAACAACAGAAGCCAACCGCACATTTGTGGTTTCAGTTAGAAGACCTAGAATTCCTAGGCTACATCTAACATGACCACGTAGGCAGCTATAGCTACCTGCGTGACATCCGGGTCCAGGATATAAATACAGATAGAGATTTTATCGAGTGTGTATGATACAAATCAAGAATGAAATAATTCGTGGACACAACACTCAAAAAATAGGGGCAAACCGCGGACACGTGTTTCTGGCTGTTGGCCTCATCAGCGCGGTGCAGCCAAGTGTGAAGATGGGCAACACTTGTTTGCCGAAAGCAGGAGACAACACATACGCACGGAGTCAACAACAGATGATGAGGCCAACAGCCAGAAACACGTGTCCGCGGTTTGCCCCTATTTTTTGAGTGTTGTGTCCACGAATTATTTCATTCTTGATTTGTATCATACACACTCGATAAAATCTCTATCTGTATTTATATCCTGGACCCGGATGTCACGCAGGTAGCTATAGCTGCCTACGTGGTCATGTTAGATGTAGCCTAGGAATTCTAGGTCTTCTAACTGAAACCACAAATGTGCGGTTGGCTTCTGTTGTTGACTCCGTGCGTATGTGTTGTCTCCTGCTTTCGGCAAACAAGTGTTGCCCATCTTCACACTTGGCTGCACCGCGCTGATGAGGCCAACAGCCAGAAACACGTGTCCGCGGTTTGCCCCTATTTTTTGAGTGTTGTGTCCACGAATTATTTCATTCTTGATTTGTATCATACACACTCGATAAAATCTCTATCTGTATTTATATCCTGGACCCGGATGTCACGCAGGTAGCTATAGCTGCCTACGTGGTCATGTTAGATGTAGCCTAGGAATTCTAGGTCTTCTAACTGAAACCACAAATGTGCGGTTGGCTTCTGTTGTTGACTCCGTGCGTATGTGTTGTCTCCTGCTTTCGGCAAACAAGTGTTGCCCATCTTCACACTTGGCTGCACC
Organism: Leptinotarsa decemlineata; assembly: GCF_025532065.1. Taxonomy (NCBI): domain Eukaryota; kingdom Metazoa; phylum Arthropoda; class Insecta; order Coleoptera; family Chrysomelidae; genus Leptinotarsa; species Leptinotarsa decemlineata. Next base: position 23,101,374 of record NW_027412532.1, read on the forward strand.
GCGCTGATGAGGCCAACAGCCAGAAACACGTGTCCGCGGTTTGCCCCTATTTTTTGAGTGTTGTGTCCACGAATTATTTCATTCTTGATTTGTATCATACACACTCGATAAAATCTCTATCTATATATATATATATATATATATATATATATATATATATATATATTATATATATATATATATATAATATATATCCAGCTCAACTGGTGAGAGTTCCACTTTCTGGTTGAGGCAGTGATCCACTAGTACCTCCATTTCTCTGGTCGGTGGTAGGGTGACTGCATCTAAAGGGAGGTACACCGATGCGAGTATCAACACCGTATATTCACCTTTTCCATTTGGGCATTTCACTTTAACGGCAGTGAGGTCTGAGGTGCTGAATTGTGCCATCGGAAAGGCCGTCCTAGGTTGCTGATTGCTTGGTGAGTTGAAAATTCGACCAGTTAGGCTACTGAAACCAGTTACTATGGTCTATATTATCCAAGGATCCTGGATCAAGCTATTGCCTCCCCCAATACATCAAGGTGGCGACATAGTGTTGCCGTTGCCCCCTTTTTGTGTTGGAGGTTGCATTGTATTATTTCTATCTTTTTTTCAACATCCTTGCCCATGAGACAGTTGTTGGATTTGAAGTTACTGTTTAGAGGTCCATCTGCTCCTTCGCTAGGGGAAGGCGGCCTAGCTGTTTTTGGATGCCTCTTCCGTCAGGTCATCGACTGTTATCTGTTCAGATGCTTTTGACTTCCTTTTCGAGACTCATGGTGGCCTTGAGGTCAATACACTTTAGGTGGCTCGACTTCCAAGGACCTAAGGTCTCCAGAGGTACCCTTTGCTTGTTTTCTTGTTACCCTTATAGTCAATGAGGTAAACGTGTAGCTTATCCTCATTGACTTCTTCTTTAGGACAGCCATATCCTCGTGTCAGATCCCGAAGACGAAGAGGTGTCCTTGTGGATTCATCTTCACCTCATGGTGGAAAGTGCACCATCTTGCTTCTGTCAGGTCAGGGTTCTGCGCCTTCAGCCGACCCAGCACCCTCTCCTTTTCACCGGATGTCGTCTTGTGGACGTCCTCCGGGATCCAGAGCGAGGCTTTGGTAAGCTTGATATTCATTGTGGCTTTTTTCAGCCACTCTAGCGTCACGTCGTCATCGCAGACCACTCTGATGATTTCACCGGAGTATGTCCAACACTTGAACGTAGGAGGTTTGCTGTTGCTGCTGGAGGCGGAGAAGGTGATCTTGTCCAGCTCCTTCAGCAGTTGTTTTTTGATGAGACTCTCTCGTTCTGCGGTAACCTTACCGTACGGGTTAGTCTCATCAATGATGGCAACCTTGAGGTGTCTCATGGCGGCCTCCACGAAGGTTTTGGAAGGTGCAGCGATATTACTGTCACTGCGCGGCTTTTTCATCCTTCTTGGTGTTCCCTCCGTGGAGGTGCTCACGTGAGGGCGCTTTCCTGCAGTGGCAGTCGGTTCCTTGCCTTTTTTCAAAGTGGAGCTCTTGGCGCTCACTGCAGGAGGTGACCTCGTTGTTGGAGGTGTAGTGAAAGAGGAGGAGGGTGCACTTATAGTTGCTACCATTCCTGCCTTTTTTGCTCTCTTTCTCCTTTTGGCCTCGGCGCCGCAAATGCGCTTACGCCTTAGCCTTTGTGTTGCGTCCAGCCTCATTCTAAGCGGTAGATTGGGGTGGACATTTATGTTCATCCCCAGCCACCGCCATACATTGAGGTGAGCATTTCTGTCCAGCCTCGGCATTGGTTGTTTTTTTAATTATTGTATTCATGTGTGTTCCCACGAGTAGCAAGGGAAAAGTTGGTCACCTCTGGCAGAGCCCCGCATCAAAGGAGACTTACGAACATAAGTTCATCACTGAACTATAAAGCTTGTGCGTGATGGTGCATAAATAACACAATGCATTGCTATTTCATCAACATGTATATTAAAAAAAAAAGTCAATATAGTTAACAGCTGAAATACTAAAATATTGATAATGAAAGTATACTGTAAGAATTGACGGACTGATTCAATGGTCATGAACTGGTAAACGGTCAGAGTTTGGTAGGTGATCATAATTTGTTGATTTATCATATTCTGACTTGTAAGTCATATTCAGGTGAATGGTAATATTCGAAATAGCTCGATATATTATTATCTTGACTATTGCAAAAATTTCAAGCTTACGAGGTCTTCAAAGGTATTTCCGCCAGTACTATGTATCTAATTCTCTGTGTGAATTTTGAAAAGCTTGTGTGTCTTCGTAAATACATAGTTGCTTTTCAAATCGATTGTTTTCTCCTTTTCTTTGGAAGTTTTTTATATTTTTTCGTATGAAGACGGAGAAGTAGAAAGCCAAAAAGTCATTTCGAAAATGTTTTCGATTGAAAAAAAATCGTTTTTATATGAATTTATATGTATTATATTCGTTTCAACTGATTTTATCTAATTTATCTGCATTTCAAAATTCATTTCATATTGTGCGACATTTACCTAATTGATTTATTTTTGTTTTCAAAGTCACTTCCGTAGGTTACTTACGTTGAATATACTGTTGTATATAAAATGGTTGAATAAATATTCCATTATATGCTAGGTTTTTCAGGAGTGAGTTTGATAATTAGTTTTATGTCAGTTTCAAACTCCTACAATATCTATCCATATGTTTTCTTCGATGCTTTCAAAAGCCTAGTTGTTGGAAGGTATCTCAGTTATATTTCGAGAAATTGTAAGTCATTCTTATACTTTTCGTTTTTGGTTTCTTGAAATAGAAATAAAGTTTTTTGGGTTGACACAGTTATTTTATGTATTGTATTTTTTTCACAAGTATTCCCGTATTCATATACTTTCCACTTTAGTAATATTTGATGATCGATAGTCAATCAAACAAATGGACAAGCAATAACTCATTCAAATGTCTTCTTTGAACGAATCGATTGTTTTATCCAAATATTTCTTGGTTCAGTTTATGTTCAACATTCGACGATATGTCAGTTCAAATAAATACCAAAGAAAATACCGTTTTACCTTTTTAATCGGAATTGGTAATATATTTGGTGTAATGCCCTGGATTTCTATAGATTCAATAAGGAAAAAGTGTCTGGTCATATTACATCTATTTTGTTTTTACAGTTTGTTTATCGCCTGCTCCGTAGCGAAATATATGCAAGAAAGAAGTGAAATCGGTGGGAATCAGAGCTTATTTCATAACTATAAAGATTTATTAGCTATTTTGATGAAACTATGTTTGATAGTAATAGAAATCCATGGAGTTGCTAGAAATGAATTGCAATTGCAGGCTACTTTTGCGAATATAGAGCGAATTGACGAAATTCTCTGTAAAAGAATAAGTTTTGAGAAGATCAAATATACTTGGCGAAGCCTCGCATGGCCTCTGTGTTACATGGTTTTAATATTTACGTCGCTCTATAAACATTTTATAGGCCTGGCTTCTACAAGAGCAGTATCAAAAATAGGTTTGTGTATTGGTGCATTTACACTACAAACTCAACTTTTCTTGATTTTGCTCATTCTATGTCAGATCTGTGGTATCATAGAAAAACGCTACGGTTTCTTGAATACTATTGTTGAAGCTATTCCCTGCGAACCAAACCGAATAATTGATGTGAAAGACAAAGTACAGGACATTGCTCATATAATCATTCATTTGCACAATACTGTTGAACATGTCAACTCTATCTTCGGGAAATATTTCATGTGGTTTCTCGCCAATTCACTGATTATACTTCTGTTCGTATGCGAAGGGATTCTTAAAAGTGTAATAAATTCAAGCAATTGGATTTATTTTCCGATATTCATAATTCTGAATGTAAGTATTCTAGAAATTTAGGATATTTTCGATTTCATGTGTAGTTTTTTCGTGAAAAAATTGAGAAAATCAATGAAAGTACTAATGGTTTACCTACAGATCTTGACCATTAACACTTGTTTCTCAGTTTTTTTTCTGTTCATTTGAATGTTGTTTGAAATTTCTGTTAGTATTTGAAGAATAGGGGAAGTTGCGGATTTTTCCGTTTAAAAATGTTATTTGTTTAATTTATGTGTGAATTTGAATGTTTAGATCTCTGAGGGCAAAAAAATACTTCATGTGTCTAATTGTGATTCTGCCTAGTTACCAGCTATTGATAATTTAATGCCCGTGTGGACCCAAATACAAAAAACAGTTCCTGAATAACTCATTGATAATTTTAATCAATGCAATTTAAAAATATAAATCTAAAGTATCTATTATTCAAATATCTACTCAACTCTAGGAGGATTACGTCATAGACTCCGTATCAAAACCAACAAGTGTGCAACTTGGCATGTTTCCTACTATATTTCCATGTTGAGCCTATGTGTGGTCTCAACTTTTAGTTAAAAATTGGTATTTGCCATTGAATAAATATAAATATATATCAGGGAAACGGATTTAACAGTTATGAACTCATTAGCCTCGGCCATTTGGTCAAATCAGAGTGAAGTTTGGTTCATTAATTCCAGTTGTTATATAACTGTGGTCATAATCATGCCGGTATCAGTACCAGTGAGTATAAAAATTATTGTTTCAGTGCAGTTCAAATTTACCAAAGTATGGTAAATTCGAACGATTCATTATAGCATTATAGATTCAAACTACAAGTACATCCACTTAGTGGTGGTTGGAAGTGTAGTTTGGTTTTCGTAGTCGATCGTAGGTACTCATTGAATTACCTCCGACAGACCAAGCAATTGTTTTCAGTTCCGTTGAGAATGTGAAAGTGCATTATTTTTTGTTACAACTTGGTGCATTGATTCAACCCAGAAACATATTTTTCCGTGCAGAATTTCCAACAACAGAATCTGTATTCACTTTTATAGCAAATAGAGTGTAGAAAAAGAATCTTAACGAAAACGGTTCTATCAAAATAGTAATCATCACTGAACTCACTATGATATCGCAAAAGACTTCTTCAAGAACTGGAGCTGCGTATCCTCAGATCAAGGAGGCAGGTACATACTACGCCACCCAAAAATCTAAATGTGCCCCATTTAATTGACGTGACGTTGACGTCACATTCGACTTTACCGTCCTACCACTACCGACGAACACTATATAATCTCACTAGTTCGGACTGATATATAAAATGATTTTAAATCCTTGAAACAACTAAAAAAGAAAAATTAAAAATAAATAGCTGTAAATAACAATTATATTAAGCAAAATACCTGAAATGAAATAATAGTGAAATAAAATACAAGTAAAAATAAAACAATTGTACAAAAAAATAAAAATAAAGAAAAACAGAATGAAAATAAAGTCATCACCCGATTGTGGATACTAACAATCGAAACGTCATGAACTAACTTGGCTTGAAATCTCTTAACCTTTTTATGTTTATCTTTAGTTTCATTTTGTATTTCTTTATTTTTATTTTTTTGGTCAATTGTTTTATTTTTACTAGTATTTCATTTCACTAGTATTTCATTTCAGGTTTTTTTGCTTAATATAATTGTTATTTACAGTTATTTATTTTTAGTTATTCTTTTTTAGTTGTTTCAGGGATTTCAAATCATTTTATATATTAGACAATGGAAGTCCGAACTAGTGAAATTCATCATGAAACATTGTCAATCACCTTCAAACAAACTATAGAATCTTAAAAGGATGTACCACATAAAACAGACCAAGCTAGATATTGTCACATACACACTCATAGGCCAGGACAGTAAAACTGAATAGCGAAATGTTTCGAAAATTTTGACTCAAACAATAGAAGACCTAAAATTCGTAACACTGCAAAATAGGAAATATTAAAAAACCAAATTATAAAAAACAAATCAGTCAAAAACTAGAGCACCCTATCAAGAACTACATGCACCAGTAACAAAGAAATGAATATTAGCCGAATATAACACAGATGCCTTCCTAGATATGTTACTCGAGATCAATATGGGTATTCAAGATAGACGCTCGAGATCAATATGGGTATTCAAGATAGACGCTTCGAAGAAAGGTGCACAAAATTGCGAAATGAATTACAGAAGCAAACTGAATCTGAGAAGTACGAGTCAACAAGCGATCCATCAGATTGAGCTATCTGATGTCTGCATCAAAGGATTTTTTCTCTCACTAGTTCAACAATACAACTTGAATGGATATTTTATGAAAAAGTACGCTCAGAACATTTTCCAGATTTTATTTGCCCACAAGAAACCAATTGTACTTTCAGGGAGAATGCAAGTGTAGAAACAGCAATATATACCAAATCAAATATGATGAAGAGCCAAAGATTGGAGGAAATTTTCGACAATTTGAACTTACTTATTTTGATCGATGGATCGATACCATCAATGTAAACTCTTCGGTGCCAGGTTAAACAGAATGCGATCAAAACTCTACTTGGATTGGAAAGTTATGATGATGAAATGAAAAAAAAAGAATTCCACTTCACTTCCAAAAAAATATATTGGAAAATCTAAACAAGATATCATATTCCAAAATTGTTAAGTGTTTGCTGGATGGAGATAACCTAAATAACTCAATGAATTTTGTGAAAGCAAATTGATTATGACTACAAAGAGTGAAACGGTGTATGATTTCCTCACCAATTATGTCACTGCCTTATTCTCTCAATACCCTACCGATTAATGACCAATCGTTTTTTTTGGTGAGTTCGTAGACGGAGAACCATAGACGCAGAAGGAGCAATAAAGAGATTCAGAAAACGAATGCCTTGAGACTAATCATTATAAGAAATGTGAACGGTCCTGAAACGCCTTTAAATTTTTTTAACAAATTGGCAATAGAACCTGCAAATGAAGCGGGTGGAAAAATAAAACATATACAAAAACATAACCAGCGATAAATATTGTGCAGCAGTAAAAGCCAGTCAATTTACTTCGAAGCAATTCAAAAGGTAGAGAGAAAATTGTAATCCAATATAAAGAAACAGGGTAAAAGCAAGCCAAATACAAAATAAAAAAAACATTCTTAAACCACACACTGGATGATATTGTATATCTAGACAGCCATAGTTGGGCACCGTTAATCAAATAGTTAACTTCGTTAATCGTTAATCCGCTACAAAAAAGTTAGCTTCGTTAAGCGTTAAAGCGTTACATTTCGGAAGAATTAACGCAAGTTAACGTTAATCGTTAATCCGTTAATATGTGTAAAATTGCATTTTTATATCGTTGCGTTAGTGAACTTATACAACTTCTTGGTTTAGGTTCTGGAAGTTAACAGGTTAGGAATAAAACAAAATACTTGTATAATTCAAATGTGTAATTTAATCGTCGGGCATAAGGTGCATATTCCCCTTCATGAACATTAACATGTTGAAGTTCTCGTCTGAAAGCGAGGCTTGTTTTGGTGTTAAAATGTCTTTACCCGTGGAAAACAGACGTTCAACTGCAGCGCTTGAGGGTATAGCAGTATTGTATTTAATAAATAGATTTATAAATATCTGTTCCCCGAGGAATGCAGCATCGTTGAACGAGTCTTTTGATTTCATGTCCAGCCACATTTTAACGAGACTTTGCGCTTTACACTTTAAAGAGTTGGAGCTCTTTGGTTTTTCTATAGAACGAGTGACGGAATTGAAAAAGTCTTCCTCCTCGTCATCATCGTTGTTACTCGCATTGCTCCCTCCGCCAGTTAAACTATCTCTGTCCTTCGAATTTTCCGCTGCTTCTTGTCGTAAAGCATCTTCTACCTTTTTTTCCATGATCTTTTTTACTGCATCCACTCTACTGCTGTCATACGTTTCCAGCCATATCAACCGGAACTTTGGGTGAAATGCCGCGGCAAGTAGGCACTGTTCATCATTCAGGAGTGGACCAAACCTTTTCTCTATGCCATTTAACAAGGCATTGGCTAAAGCTGTGCAATTTACTAGGCCCTTAGATTTAATATTTTTTAATTTATAGACAGTTGCTGCAATCTTCGGTAGTAGTGATCCGAGATATGCTTGAGCTTCTCCTTGGATACGATCGAGGGCATTCGCGACAGGTGCCATAACCTGTAAATAAGTATTTAATATAAGTATTGATATGATGTGGAAAGAAAATAACTTTACTAAAACTTTAATTTAAACTATATACATATATGAAATTACCTTTGCGTACTCTTTCATTACAGTCACATCTTGGTCATTGAAAGTTAGAATTTTTAGTTGAGTCATAACCCTGTGAAGAGAAGGCCTTTTTGTTTCCAATATACTGTTGAGAACGACAATAGCATCATACAGAGAGTTCCACCTCGTCGTGTTTGGAAGGACAAGTCGTCTGCCTAATTCAGCATGAATGCTATCTGCCGCTACCGTACTACGTGATTGCTGATTCCAGAGAGTACGTGCCTTGGCTAAGGCACTTCTGTAGGGAGTCTTGAAAACAGTTATTTGTAGAGCAGCATCTGCATCTTTGCTAGCGACCAGATTGAACGTATGTGCAGCACATCTCATGTGAACTGGCAAAGTATTAAAGTTTTCTAATATCTGTTCATTGATTTCATTGCACTGGAGACGATCAGGAGCATTCAGTATGCTTTCTACTGAAATAAATTCTAAGTCATCATTTTCTTCTGAGTTTGGATTTGAAAGATTGGCAATATCAGGGTCAAACTCAGACTCTAAATCACATGATGGCAACTCTGGAAGTATGTCGATCTCCGAGCCGAATTGCACAAATGCCTTTACAAAGTTACTGCCATTATCCGTAGTAGTTCTAAAATAAAATGAAGCCTGCTTTTCAAGGTAGCCTACGTTGAGAATATGTGTACGAAATTTCATGTTGATCGGCTAAGTAGTTTCTACGTGAAAGCGTAACAAACGAACAAACTCACATTCACATTTATAATATTAAGTAAGGATTATGTAACCGATCCACATCACCATAGGTCACATCACTCACATCACGAAAAATAGACTTAACTGACCTTGTGATTTTTTTTATCTATGTGAAATTCATAGTGAATATCTATCATTACTTGGGCCAGGATGTCGTATGTATGATGACCTTTTAGGCGTATGCACGTTAATACTGCATGCATTCTGGCTCTTGTGATAGCATCTAACCAGTGAACTGTCATGCCCAAATAACTTTTGTTGTGAGCTGACCAACAGTCAGCCGTCGTTGCCACCCAATCAATTTTTCCAAGTAAACTGAAATTAAAATTATAAACACATCACGTAAAAAAAATGCACTAATAATAAATGAAAATTATATACATATGTATATGCATGCATACCTATTTTATGAACCCCTTATTATTTTAACTTTTTTCAAATAAAATTATACCTACGTAGGTATACGTATACGTAAGGCGACCTTTATCTGTTAAAAATAAATAGAAAATAGGTATTTATTTTAGTTACTTACCTAATCAGGTGTTGCTTCAATTCAATGTGTTCGTCAGTAATGCGTCTACCCAAAGTTCTTCTTGAAATTGAATTTTTGCTAGGGTTTAACGTTTTTATCAACGCACCAAAAGACTTGCTTTCGACAACATGTAAAGGAATCATGTTTGAAACAAATAAATTTACTATACATTTGTCCACTTTGGCTTGGGGTACACCGCTGCCAGTAGCTGCAATCCCGAACGATTCCCCGATGCTCAGCTGTCGACCCTGTTGAATTCTTCTTTTAACGGGATTAGGATTACTGCTACTTGTGCTATCATCATCGGCAGAATGAGTTCTCCTTTTTGTCTTGCCCCGGTTAGAGGCCGCCTTAACAATCTCTTCAAAATGTACGTACTGTGACTCATGTACCCTTCTTACATGTTGTTTCAAATTATTCAGGCTTGATACATGAACTTTTATTTTGGTGTCTTTCGGCAAGCATCGCTTACACGCAAAAATTATTTGCTGGCCCGATCTGGATACAAATTCCACATACTCAGTCAAATGTGGCCATGGATTCTCATCAGGACCGCTGAATTCCGATTCCATGTCTTCCATGATATGGTTTTAATTACTACACTGCACAGCCTACACTTTTTCTAACTAAATTACATTCACTCTTCTTTATCAACACGCAAATGATCACTGAGAGTAATTTATAATAACAACAAACAAAACATTCGTCACTCTAAGCACTGGCGCTAAGTAATGGAATGATCAAACGAAAAAATATCTTCGCAGTTTTCTCACTCGCACGTGCCGGCAAAATATATCTAGTTTTGTTTTTGTTTCACGCGCTGCCACGCGCCGCTCGGCACTTGTCATTCGTTTCATACTTGTTTGAACCCGTTTTTCGCGCCGCGCCGCGGTGCCGGTAAATAGTAGGCATTAGATTAACGATTAACGGGCTTCTGCATATTAACGGAAGTTAACATGTCCGTTAACATTTTTAAAAGTTAACTTAAAAGTTAATTCGTTATCAAAATGTTAACTTCGTTAATTAACGATTAACGGATTAACGAGTTAATGCCCAGCTATGTAAGACAGCCATGAACACATAGCTTTAACCACTGGAAATGTATGGCAAACTATTTCAAAATAAATAGAGCTTTCAACACTATCTTGTGTAAATTGTTATCAAATTCCGAAAATAGGCTATCAGGACAAAATATCATTGCCTATTCGATATTTCCCAAGTGAAAAAAGTTTCGGGTTTGAATTGCTGGAACTACACCAGAAAGATTTGCAATGGTATCCTTCAGGGCTCGACCCAACACCGTTTTTAATCAAATTCAATGATATATAATAGCCAATGAACAGTATAATATAGGCAAGGTTATTTGCAGATAATTGAATTTTGTTTGCAAGAATAGGCAATACTAAAAACCTTGGAATTCTCTTACAGAAACAAATCGGAATATGGTCTAAACATTCAGGTTTCGAATTTTCTGACAGAAAAAGCTCAATTCATACTATTATCTGAAAAAATTATTTGAAAAATTCCTGTTATTGAACTGAATAACTGACCTCTGAAGGTAACATATTCAACAAATAGTCATGTTATGCCAAATGGGCCTGAACTCACTCAAGTATTCAGCTAGAGGAAAAGAGGGGCGGAAGGCTCAACTTTACTACTGCTGTTCAGATCACTGATCCATTCAAAGATAAACTATGGATGCATAACTTGTGTTCAGCCAAGATGATAGATTTGAAGGCTCTGATCATATTACATAAAGTGTTTCTTACGTAATGTATACATAGCTTTTGCTTGAAACAAGTATCCTAAGCTGAATTTATCGTATGCATCATGTGTAGTAGCACCAGTTGATAACTTTCCGACTCTCAGAAACATGATAAAAAATCGTGTTCTAACTTTATACAATAGACCAAGAATTGACCCTCCTATTACGAAGGGAGTTGGCAACATCTTTACTTTGTACAACAAAAGAAACATCCTCCTATTTGTCCCGCAAATATTGGGAAACGCCATCATGGCTTGTGAACTCACCCGTATACCAGTTATCCAAATTTCATAAACATGATGCAATGTCAGTGTCAAGTCAATAAAAATATTCTCGGACAGTCAAGCGGCGTTGAAAGCTCTTGGCTCCTACCAACCAACGTCTAAATTGGTAGCAAATTGCCAAAAACGACTATCTTCGATAGAAAGACTCAACAGATTGACTCTGGTCTGAATTTTTGGTCATACTGGCCTGGAAGGCAATGAGGCCGCTGATTTTCTTACAAAGAAGGGTGCTGCAAGCAGCTTCATCGTACCAAAGCCTGTCATTGGCCTTGCTTTAGGCTTTGCCAAACAAACATAAAACACCTGAATGGCAAGAATATTTATGGACTTCTGGCAGAATCTTCTATGATTGGCCCACTCCAAGGCGTTTATTCACCCTTTGAAGCTCAATACCAAACAGTTGTTGTACTACAGTAAGGATGAACTACGCTGCAGCAGGCATAAAGAGTTTGGCAGAGCCGCAATCTTACCATCTGACCTGAAAGACCACTCACGATACAAACTTATCAGCTTCGTTAAGAAGCTGGGTTTATTTGGTCGAGTGTGAATATGTGTGAGCAACAATAAACTCTTGCGGGTTGTGGTGGAAGGTCCAATAGACCCACTCACTTTTGACCTAACCTCACCTAACCGTACACGTGTTTTCTTCGGTTTCATTTTCATTTTTCACGATACTGTTTAAAAAAATCTGTTTAAAATATGTTTTTCCGTTAATCAGCTGTCGCTCCCATACGAACGACAACTCTCAGAAGTTGAGAAACTTGTGCGAGCTAAGGAATAACGAGGTCTTACCTTTTAACGTGTGGTTCCTAACACGGTTGCAGAATCATCCCAGCTTCAACCAGATAAATTATCTCGAGAAAAATATCTGGTCGGGAAACGAATCCACGACCTTCCGATCGTGAGTCGGGCGTTTTTACCACCGCGGCCATTTCCACAACATTTCTTATCATTGGAAAAAACTATATCAATATAGATACTAACTCAATAACAAGATGCTGTTTTGAGAAATTTGACATAAAAGTTCATATTCTCATATTCTCACATTGGACCTCTGCTGTTGTTGGTTGATATATCTGTATTACCTTCATTTGATTATAATCGGTCAAGTCAGAAAGTGTATAGATAATTGATGAATTGTTTCTTTGGAATTGCAGAGAACGAGTATAATTTTTCATGAAATTGTCATTCAGTTTTTTCCCTCAAAACATTTTTACAATTGTGATTATCGAAAGGATGATTTGAATAGTTGAACAATATATCCAAATATATTTTGGTTTCAGTTATACAGCCTAATAATGATCATGTCGTGTGATAAAGTGGAGAAGAGCGCAAAAAAACTTTTGGAAATGAGTCATTATGTGCAAATAGATGTTGAAAATCCAGCTGTCAGAAGAGAACTAATCCATTTGTCAGAACTAATCGAATACCTTTCGCCAGAATTTTCAGCAATGGGATTCTTCAAAATCAACCAACGCCTTATCCCAGCCTTTTTGTCTTCGATAGCTTCATATGTTATCATTCTGATACAATTCCAGAAAACATATTGAACTGGTAAAAATGTGAATTAGATATATGCCCACATTATAATATCTTTGTCGTGTGTTTTGTGCTTCTCTTCATTGTGGTACACTAATATTTAATGAAAACCATATATTTTGGCATGGCATACCCCTTAATAATTTGAAATCATACCATTAACTAAATTTATATGATCATCCAAGTACTAATTAACTCACTCGACTGTTGAAATAATCTTTCCTCATTTGAACCAGGAAAGATTTTGATTTTCTTATATGTATTTCAACATCAATATATGTCATTTTCTATTAATCAACACAGAAAATTCAAAAAGAACACATGTATGGAATGATTTCATTCTATTCGCCATCATAGGTAAAGTTAGATATACGTTGTTTATGAATTTCAGTCACGCTTATTACCAATAATCAATAAAATATTGTATACATTTCTCTCTATTATATATTTTGTTTCATTTTCCAAACCGCTCTTCCCTCGACGTGCATTTTGCTCACAAAGTTAGCATCATCAGGAAATGACTAAAACTACTTCTGATAAGTATATTCAAATGACATTTTTCGCAACATGTGCTTCATTTTTGAGGGTCTTTCAGTTTTCAGATTGATGAAATATTGCGGTGTCATCAGCAAAACTAAGGACACATCTATTTATATCCATTGATAATAAGCTATTGATGTAAAGCGTGAATAGCAGTGGCCCAAGAACAGTTCCTTGCGGCATTGTTTCGCTAATATTAATATTATATATTTCGCTAATGGTAACATCTATACAGACTTGTTGTGACGTGTAAGTAATATAAGCCTAACTAACAATAGGTACTTACTGAACATGTAGAAAATGACTTGTTATAAAAAATGAAAATATCGTAGTCAAATGAAGATCAACTAATCAATAAGTATGGATACGTAATTTTCGCATATAAAACATCAACATTGTAGATGAATAAGGCATAAAATAAGGTACCTACTTAAATTATTCACAATAGGCACGTAAACTTTCTTCAACTCAGCTTCAATGATAAAAATAATCAAAATTTCGTGGGTAACTACTGTAACATAAAAAATCGCAATTATCGGCAAATTTCACATCTACATGCGCCTATTTCGTAAATACGAAAATTACGTATCCCTACTGATAAGGTACGTTAATCTTTTTATATGCAACTACAGAAATAATTACCTTAAATGATGAGGTCACTAAATTGATTGTCAGTATTCTGTTAGTGTCCTATTGTTTTTTAATACCCGACTGATACCCAATCTTTACCTTTTTCAAATGCCTTCGAAAGTTAAGAAATCGATAAATGTGGAATGAGATCTTTGAACGGTAATAATTGTCAAATTACTCACAACCCTTTGTTCGCATTCGAACGCATATACAGGTAGAAAAAAGAGCAAAGATAAGGTATCAGGCAGGTAGTAAATAATAACAAAATACTATAGTAAAACCAATAATGATTGAGAGTAAAGCGCGTTGTCATATCTAAATTTTACGTTACCAGTTTTTAGCAGAATCAAAATATAGTAAGCAGTAGAGTTGTAGGTTGTGGCAAATTATAGATAATACACAATACTAGTACGATTAAAAGGTATTATTTATGACAAAAATCAGTAATGAGCTTGTAATGAGTAATACTTATACATTTCCTGATTACTGATCAGTTAAAATTCATTATTTTCTGTATAGTGTTAGATATTTATTACAACTAGTGGCAACGCTGTACGAAACGATAATTCTGTCTTTGTCACTTTACCGTAACTTCCATCTCATCGTTGCAGTCCTCACTAATGTACTTGCAGCCATGAGCGTATCATTGGTTTGTGAATTATACAGCGTGAATTGTACGTTTTACAGTTAAGTTAGTCAGCAATCGACGTGTTGTGATAACAATTGGTGAAAATAATAGTGCTAATAAGTGTTTAAGCGTTACATAATTATATTTCTACACCGTTCTCAAACTACTCAAAAAATGGGAGACATGGTCGGGCCTTCCACGTCGAAAAAGGTAAAACGGTCGGAGTCTCGGTCAGTAAGAGAAAAACAAATTGTACTGCGAGTATTTCACTGTCTTGAAAGGGATCATCAGCCACCAAAAGATGACTTTGTGCATATGTGCTGTAATTCTACGTGTGTACCTCCGAATAACCAACCGGGCATTTCTACATCATTAAGTTCCACAATTACAAAAGATAAATTAGTTGATATGTGCTCTGATTATACCGGTGTACCAAAATCATCGATTTACAAAATACTAAGAGAAGCAGAAATTCATGGGGACGTATAAACGCCAAAAACTAGTAGCGGACGAAAAAAAATCACAGTTGATGAAGAAGCCAAAACCAGAATACGCAGAACAATTCACAGTTTCTTTTTCAGAAATGAGCTGCCCACACTACAAACAGTTCTGGAGGCACTTAGCGATCATGAATTGGTCCCAAAAATAGGTAAAGAAACTTTTAGGAAACTTGTACACGAAATGAAATTTACGTACGGAAAAGTTGACAGAAAAAGCATTCTCATTGAACGTCAAGAAATAATAGCATGGAGAAGAAACTATCTAAGAAAAATTGACGAATTTCGGAAGCTCAAAAAAAATTGAGAGGCATAAAAGTTTGAAGTGTTTTGCGTGTTTGTCGATTTTCTTCTATCGAAAAAAATGGATCAAAGAATTTGCATCGAATTTTGTGTAAAAATGAAATTAAGTTTCCAAAAAATGCTCAAAATGTTTAAAGTGGCATATGGTGATCGTACTCTGAGTCAGAAAAATGTTTTCAAGTAGAATAAGCTTTTCAGAGAAGGCATTTTATGGGTCATTCGAGTACTTTCACCCATCTCCGCTTTCCTTTTTCCGCTACAACGGGAGATGACTGTTTGGCGGGAGTTGGCCATGTTTCGCTTGATTATGGGTTTCCATATGTTGTGAATCTCTACGTTTGCTTGGCTGAATACATTTGTGAACAAGTCGCTACGGATAGTGTTTCCGTAGCAGCCTCACGAAAATCAGGCCATCAAACGGGAAATGCGATTCAAAGAATTGCATTTACCGGATACTCTGTGAGTGCGGAAAATCCTATATCGGTGAAACTGAGAAGCCATTGAAAGTTCGCATTGCCGAGCACAAGAAACACACACAGCGTTGGGAAACCACCAAATTAGGAATAGCAGAGCATGTTGGGACCCATCAACATATCATCGAGTGGTCCCAAGCTGATATCATACACAGAGAGGAACATTGATTTAGAAATAAATTCAAAGTCATATTCAACAAAATCCACATTCTGTTGTGACACAACAATGCAAATTTCACCAATTTTTTGGCTGTGAATTTAGGTAATAATGGGATAGCCAACAAAGGACCAAATCGTTGGCCCGATAAGTCACCGAACCTGACGACTAAGGACTTTTACCTCTGGGGAAGGTTGAAAGATTTTATTTTTGAATTGCCAACCAATTCTAGAAACAAATTTGAAGCGGTAGTGATGCAAAGTTTTTCTTTTCCCACTCCTATTGAAGTATTTAATTCGGCAAAAAACGTTCAAATAAAGTGTTATCTGTGTGTAGGAGAAGCTGGCAGATATTCCGAACACTTTCTCTGAAGAAATATATTTCATTGTTTGTTATATATCCTTATTATTGTTGAAGTTTTATTTATTAGTAAAAAATATAGCATAAATTGTTATCAGTTTTATTGAAACTCTGCGTTTCAATTACTGCTGTGAAAAGCTTTCTCAACCATTGATTACTACTGCCAAACAATTTCGTTCTGTTTTATCGCCGAGTCTTTAGAAACGTCTACATGAAAAAACCTGAAAGTTCTGTATTTCAAATATAACTCTAGCAAAATATCAAGTGTGCTACATTTTTGGAAAAGTAATTTTGAGATATATTGAAATATGCAGGAGTATACAAGGTGTCGCGTTAAAAAAGTAGTTTTTCACAATAACTATTGATATGTCATTTGAAAATATAAGTTTTTTACACCATTGTATACTACGTAGAAAAGTGTTTCAGATAGGTTTTCATAGAAACAAGAAATTTTTGACAAGAAAAAGTTACAGCAATTTTCGAAAAAGCACATTTTTCAAAAACATGCGGTTTCCACCATTGAGTTTGTCATAAAATTTGACAGATACTGCTATCTAGTTTGAAAACAGGAGTTTTCCTTCAAAAGTATCCGGTTCGGCCCACTCTGTACCTAATAAAATTGTTTTATCAAAATGAATGCTCTGTTCGGGCAACGTACCGTGCGCTTCGCCTATTTTACAATCCCATAACCGTCCTACCGAGAGAACTATTCGCGATGTGAGGGATAAATTTGAGTCCACTGGTTCAGTAAACGATCGACCAACACCTGTACGTCGAAGAAACACAAGATCTGCTAAAAATATCGCTGCTGTGTGTGAGAGTGTGCAGGAGAATCCGAGGCAGTTGATTTCGCCTAGCTCAAAAGAACTCGGCCTTCCGCAAACAACAACTTGGCGAATTTTGCATCGTGACTGCATCCGTACAAAATTCAACTGACACAGGAACTGAGGGTAAACCACCATAGACCAACGTGTGTTCGCTGGTTGGACTCTGAAGCAGTTGGCAACTGCCCCTAATTTTCATCAAAAAATCATCTTCAGCGATGAGGCCCATTTCTGGATGAATGGGTGCATGAACAAACAAAATTGTTGAATTTGATACGATACCAATCCTCATGAGATCTAAGAGCGCGTCCAATGCATCCCGAAAAAGTCAGTGACTGCGTCATCTGTCCATATTTCTTTGAGAACGACGTTGACCAGGTCATCACTCTCAACGGCGAGCAATATAGATCGATCATTACCAATTTTTGGATTGAATTGGATAATCTGGACACCAACGACATGTGGTTTCAACAAGACGGCGCTACGTGCCACACAGCTCATGCCACATTAGATATTCTGCACGAATGATTTGAGGGCATGGTCGTTTCACTTGGAGGTGATGTGCGATTTGCCCTATCAGATTTTTACTTGCGAATAAGCCACAAAACACAGCGGCTCTCAAAACCAACATAACCCATGCCATCGGTTAAATTCAGCCTGATTTATGCACGAGAGTCGTGGAAAATTGGACGTTTTGGATACCCCCACCTAGAAAAATCGCGGCAAACATTTGAACGATGGTAAATTTCACACATAATTGCATCAATAGGTCTTTCGAATGAATAAAAAGTTTCGATGACATCTCACACCCACTTTGTCTTATTGAAATTTGAAGATAGAAAGCGCTTGGAAGACCCATATGTCATTTCATTCAAGAAATCCAACTTTCCAACGCCACGTTTCTACCCAGTATATTGCAGAAAGTTTTGAAAAAGATCAGTGCATTGATATCTGAAACTTTCATACACAACATTTTTTCAACAATTTCATTCCTTCATTTCAAAGTCGATGTGGCATACACTGAATATATCAGTAACCATCCTGCTAAATCGAATTCAGTTTTGAACAATCTTCCCAAATTTCTGCTACTGCAGTTGTCGGTTGATTGGTCAAACCACCAACACTGACATAAAAACTTGGCAAGTTGACTGGGTGTCACACCAATAGGTGGTTCCACTTATGTTTCGCTTGCGTTTACGCAGCTATTTTTATCAAGTACTTTCTTGGTTTTTTATCATTTTGTCTTCAATCGAGGACCGCCTGCCCGGTACTGACGATGCCCAATAGGCAGAAACAGCTATATGCCACCGGTATATAGCTAATTTGACTAGTACGATGAAGTCTTTATTTTATAAAGGTTTGAATGAGTATAACAAACTCTCACTTTCGTCGAATAATTCAATAAATGTTTTCCAATTAAAAAAAAAAACTCATGAACTATATCAAATATCATCCTTGATTTTCTTTTTTCTGTTTGGTAATATATTTATTATGTATATCGTCTTGTGGAAATCATTCTGGAATCATTGGAAAATGGTTTTTATTATTCTTTTTTTTTTCAATCATATTATCATTTTTGTCGTTTATGTCATTTATTTATATATTTTTAAAATAATGTATGTAAATTAGGATGTCCTAAAGAAATCAATAAATATTATTATTATTCATCTCTTGAAAACCTATATTTCGTATCCCAAACAACCCACAAAAACAATATTCACAGCCAACAAGTTGAATCTCCCTATGTTTTCTAAAACCGAAAAACACAATACCCGATGAGAAACAAAGGATATGTGAAATACTATATTCCACTTCCTCTACAATTTCTATTGGCCAGATCAATAGACGAAGACTCGTCTGTTGGTCTGATCTATGAATATGAGCTAGTAATTTGTAATTCAGATTCAACACCACCATTATATAGGCCATACAAATGCCTTCGAAAGCACCAAAAAAATTGAAATTGTGGAACGTACCACCAGATCATCACTCCTTATTCTCGCTGCCACAATCGGCCATCTCACTACTTCTCCACGAATATGAATATCTGAAAAAAAGCTGCCCCGTTATAGGATACTGTCGGTTTACTTGAGAAGGATAGGTACTTTTGGCTACACTCTGCACCCTGACAGTCACAATATCACGGATAAAAAGGAGCAAATGCATTTTTCACATAATTCAAAACAGACTCATTCAGGTGAATGTGATGAAGATGGTCTCACAGTTTTTGCAAACCGAGTTATACAGTGTCACACATGAAGTTCGCGACATATGGAAGTTTTTTTTATTAATAGATATAACGAAAATTTGACTTCGCAGTTAGTTTGTGCTTGAAAATTGAGAAAAAACAGCCTCTTTTTTTGTCATGTGCTGTTAACCTGTAAAATTTGACATTTTTTTCGAAAATTCTAAAGAAATCAGATTTTTTTAGAAATTTCAAAAAATGCCACAGAAAAAAGTTGCTCAGTTTCTAATTCCACACCTTTGCTCGAAATTTGGACTTTCGACTGTCACTTCGACTTTTTTCCATTTTTTTTTAAATTTTTTGAATCTTTAGTTCTATCGATTCGAAGGAAAACATGATTCAAATTTCTTAATTTTGATGGATACGAGACTTCAATGTCATATTTTGTCCAGAAAATACCCACATTGGCCTGTTACCTGAAAAAGAAATAAATACACCTCCAGAAATTCTTGCAAAGTTCATTTAGTTGTTTCATTTCATTGTTGAACTGATTCGAATTTACACTGTATGGACGTTAATACGTCAGTTATCCAGTCCAGTTTTGTTCCCTTTATCAATTGATTTTCATCCAGTTTGATTATTTTTCTGACCAATAATTCAGTCACAAACCAGCATATTTTTCTGTAAGCTAAACATTGACATACAGTTTCATAACTATTCAAAAGACTTTCGTTCTAACGACTTGCACTAAACATGATATAAAATTTCGTAATTGTAAACATTACAATACTAATGCCACGTGTCGGGAAAAAAATAAGAGGTACTGATCAAATCGAAATAAAATTTTTCTTTAGTAGGCTTTTGAAACAAATTTTTCAATTTTGGTTAATGTCAAATTCTTGCATTTAATGAATCGAGTTGTTTTGTGTATAGATTTTGGTACATTTATAATTCACAAATAAGTTTTATGTACAATGTTTTTCACTCAAGACAAAGTGAAAATCGTTCTTTTATGTTGTGAGAATGTGCTATATCGAGATGTTGCTTGAATTTTCAATCACCGGCATCCATGAAGAAATATTCACTTCAGTACCGTGAGAAGGATATTAAAAACATTCAAAGAAACTGGCTCTGTGTTCATTCGTTTCAAGAAACCACATAATCCAATAAAGTATACTGAAGAAGAACAACTCAATGTTTGTTTGAGCGTTGTTGAAAACGGAAAACAAATATAAGGAGTATTAGTGAAGATACCGGGGTTGGTAGAGAAACTGTAAGAAGAATTTTGCACAAAAATAAATTCCATCCCTTTAAGCCAAAGTTCATACACACTCTTGAAGAGAAAGATTTCGATATTCGAGTAAGATTTTCATTTGGTGAGAGAGAAAATGATAACGCATTTTCCTACAGGATTTCATGGACAGACGATGCAACTTTCACGTCGAACGGAACAGTTAGTTTCCAAAATGGTCGCTGGTGGTCCAACGATAATCAAAATTTTCCATTAGAATGCCGTGATCAATAATCATCCAAGACAAATGTGTAGAAATTTCATAATGAATCAGTTGTCTGAAGAGTTGTCTGCCTCTAAGATTCAGATAAAATTTGTGGTAGCACCGATCTACCAAACGGTAGAAGTGAAACAGTCAGATGTTCAGGGGCAAAGTGATAGGACGATATTGGAAAGATTATTGGCTACCAAGATCACCGGACTTTTCCATGATAGACTTTTTTTTACCGGGTTACCTGAAACAAAGAGTGTGTGAGCACAGACCATTTACAAACAAATAACATTTAGAGAATACCATTCGAGAGTGTTGTGCTAACATAAACCCCCCATTCATTAAAAATGGCACAAAGTCTGTGAATGAAAGAACTATAATTTGTATAGAACGGAAAGCACGACATATTGAATGATGAATTCGGGTTTTTAATAAGGTTATTGAGATAAGTCAATGAATGTTATGGTTTATTGTTATTTACACATCAAATGGAGAAAATAAAGAATATAAGATTTATGAAATTTACTCAAGAGGCGTTATTATCTGCTCAACAACTACATGTGATAGTTTACATCCAACAGTCACACTGTTGGGTGTAAACTGCCTCAAAATATTTCGAACTCATCTGCAGCTAATAGGATAAAATCTGTTAAAAAAAGGAATAAGAGTGTAAATAAGAATGAAGAGAAATACGTCAACTCGATTACTGACATAATAATGTCCATACATTGAGAATCCGAATCAGTTTAACAATGAAATGAAAAAAAATAGGTGAACTTTGCAACATCAAACACGAATTTCTGGAGGTGTATTCATTTTTTTTCTGCTAACAGGCCAATGCGGGTATTTTCTGGACAAGAAATGACTGAAGTGTCTTATTAATGAAAATGATGAAATTTAAATCCTGCTGCGTTCGAATCGATACAGCGAAAGATTTGAAAAATTCAAAAAATTGTCGAAGTGACAGTAGAGGGAACAAATTTCGAACAAGAGTATAAAATTGGAAGCCGAGCAACTTTTTCTTTGGCATTTCTCGAAATTTCCAAAAAAAACCTTATTTTCTGAGGATGTTGGAAAAAGATGTGAAATTTGACAGGTTTAGAGTAGCACATAACAGAAAGAAAGAGGCTGTTTTTTACTCATTATCCAAGCACAAACTTACTGCGCAGTAAAATTCCCATTATATGTATTAAAAAATAAACTTCCATATGTCACGAACATTATGAGTGACACTGTATATACTATATGCACTACCCTTGCTATTTTAATGGAAAAATATTATCTTGTTCTCTTTATTTTCAAGTTAGTTTGAGGAATTCGCAATGAGATGTTTGTTGTTTTGATTGCATTTTTGAAAACTTAGGGAACTCAGAATGAGAGTTTCTTAATTAGATAACGTTCAGGAGAACTTGAGGAACGCGTATCGGTAACCTTTTATTATGGTTACATTTGCGATAGTTTTAGGAACTCTTGTTGTAAAATTATTATTCAGGTTATCTCAGGAACCACTTGAGGAAATCGTATAGAGCTGGTATCTGGCGGTTGTAATGTGAAATCTTCAAGATTTTTTCTATGGACATCGAACATACCGAACACCAAGACCTTGCAATAGAAGTTCGCATAAGATATAGTCGAAGTAACCGATATAGTAATTCTTATAGCTATCGGCGAAGTAGATGGCCAAAAAAAACAATACAAAGAAATAATGCCGCTACGAATTAGTCCACGTGGATAATTTTGACTAACCGAGTTTTATAATTGGCTCAAGAGTCATAAAATCAAATTTGAAGTCATGTTACGGTGACCAATAGAATGTGAGGATGGTTAGAAGAGTCGTGTTGTCAATGTTCAGTTCAGGAACTGATCGCAATTTGAGTGTTGAAATTTGATATTGGTGAAGTTATAATTATTTAAAATATTTGTTATTTGTTTAAAATGTGGCGTCCTTGGACAAGTACTAATAGAAATAACGAGTGTGATAACAACGCAGACTTTTTTCTGTGTAGTGATTCCAATAGCGCTGGTGAACAATGCGAAAAAGAGATTCGGATGCATATGAATATTGAAACACAAACAGTATGTTTCATTGTATATACATCCCAAGTTTGATTTGGAGGAAAACAAACTATTGTAGGCAATTTCAGATTTTACCGAAATTCCTTTCTCAACCGTACGTGAAATTGTCAAAAACAAACCTTATAAACGCAAGACGCAAATAGATGCGGGATTACCAAAACCTTTAGATGTCCATCTAATAAAAAAAAAACAATATACGACTATTACAAAAGCAATGAGATTCCTATAATTGAAATCATAAGGAAGAAATTGAATACTTCCGGCCATAACGTGAGCTGCTGTGACAAAACTCTTCAGAATTGGATAAAGAAACTAGGATTCAGATTTAAAATAATAAACAAACGTCAAGCAGTTATGGAAAGCAGAAGAATAGTGTAATTGCGTAACAAATACTTAGAACATATAACTGAATATATACAAGAACAACGGCAAATTTTCTATTTGGACGAAACTTGGTATGACACTCACGACACAGTTACGAAAGGGTGAACTGATGGTTCGAGAATGTGTACGCCTAACATGCCTGTAAACAAAGGATCGCGACTAATCATTGTGCATTACGAAGGAAGTAAAGGATGGGTTCCGCATTCTTTGAAATTATGTGGAAAAAAACTTGAGGACTGCAATGTTGACTATCAAAAGAACATGGAAGCTAATATTTTTGAGGAATGGTTTGAAAACACATTGATCCTAAATTTGGATGCGAATAGTGTAATAGTTGTTGACAACGTTTCCAATCATTCGCGACAGCTCATCAAAGTACCGAATAAAAATTTGAGGAAAGATGAAATACAAAGTTTCATAATGGATAACAATTTGTATTTTGAAGAATACTTTACCAAAAACCAACTAGGTACTTGAAGTTTTACAGTCAAAAACATTTGAAAAAGTTTATGCCCTTGAGAGTATTGCTGAAAAGTATGGACACACCATATTGAGACTTCTCCCCTATTTGTGTGTTTTCAATCCCATCGAGTTGATTTGGAGAAAATCGAAACAAAGCATCAGGCGTAAAAATAATTTTCCAAAATTTGATAAGAAGGTGATAGAGCTAGTTAAAGAAGAAGTATCTAATATTACCGAAGAAGACTGGCAGAAAAGGAATAAAAAAGTAATTTTAGTTGAAAAATACTAAATTGAGATTATACACTTCCATATCAGTGGTGGAAATGAATTCATTATTGATTTAAATGACGACAGTTATAGTGAAACGGAGACTATGGAAAAGGAATTATCAGAAGCTTTCGAAGAAAGTTAGTGAAGTGTGTTCTAAGCGATCGATTGTATATACATATGTGAGTAAGGAGTTAGGTTAGGTTACAAGTGAGTAGGTCTATTCGACCCTTCACCGTAACCGCAAGGGTTTATTGTGGTTCACACCTATTCAAGTGCGAGTTTGTAGTATATATATATATATATATAATATATATAATATATATAATCAGAAATGATTATTGAATAACAAAATTAGTTAGCTCCCTAACTATTTTAAGGGAACTGCTGGAAGGTAGAGGGCACGATATCGTTTACCTTGAACTATACTAATAGTTATTTCTCAGAGATCTCGCGGAGAAGTCTGTGTTATATACCTGGGTGATAACATTATAATTTGTTCAACGGGTTATGCATTTCAGAATCATGAGAAAAGTAGGTGAATGTTTGAAATGGTTGTGAATATTGTTATGATTATAGCATTCAGTTTAAGCTCACGTAATAATCATATACTCGTACTAAATACATTTGCTGTAGAATCATAATGAGGGCTTAAATTCATGCGTTTTTTATAATGCAGCTGTACCATACTATAGGTTTGAAAACATTTTATTTACGAGCGAAAAGGGGACTAATTCTGGTTTTATTTTTTACAAAACGTACTATAGACTGATGTTTCATTTGTTAATGGGAGTTCCATGTAGACTGGCGTTGTTGTTTTAATTGGTGGATTGTCGGGTGATTATCATTTATATTCATTGTCGTCATATTTTCAACTTGCAGGCAAATAACAAAATCGTATGTGTGGGATTACTCAGTGGCTGAAAGTTTTCAAGATTGTTACTCATGAAATTATTTTAGCATCATTCAATGGAATTCAATAATTGATGTGATTATGGCAACTGAAAATGAAATTGTTAGAGGAAGAATTTTCCAGTACCTGGCCTCAGTAACAGGTTAGTATTTCTTTATTATTGACTGATGATTTTTCATAAAAGTAAAATTATTGTTATTCAGGATAATAGTTGCTAATATTTGAGATATTTCAAGTCATTGATTTTTCATTATACCTATGAATCTTCACTCCTTCACTCCAATCGTTGTTAATACTGGGAGTATAATTTTATTCGCAGATATACTGGAATTCTGTATATACAAACATTTTCAACAGACTATCTCATAATATCTGGAATACAGAGCCCAAATACAACGCATTTGTGATCTAACATCAGATAGCAATGTTTCGTCCACCATAGGTCTCGTCAATGGTGCTAGGCTGCACTAAATATGCATTGATTGATTCAAATGTCTTTAAAAAAACTAGACTGAGTAAGCAAGGGCAATAATCTCAGCTTACTAAAACGCCATCTATGGAATTAACAGAGAACTCAATCCTCGAATATAAAGGTAAACGAGGCGATCAGTTGCACGTCTCCCTATGTACCCTAGAGTTTTTCGAGAGTTTTTTTCATTTTTAGGTACCTAATCATATTTTTTCCATTGCTCTGAGCGATTTATACAATGAACTTCGAATAAGAAAACCTTTTATAATTATTTGAAACATTTCTACATCAAAATATATTATATGTGTTTTAATAAGCAGACAAAGAAATGATAGCAATAATAACATCCGAAACGAACACTATAATTGTAATGAAAATTGAAATGAAGTAATTTATATAGGTACTCAAAAAAATTATTGGCGCAATAAATGTTCGAATTGGAGTCGTTCCATTTCGACACATTTTTAAACTTGGTTTTTCATATTATTTATTGCCCTCAATACACTTATTTGCTGCATTGTTGCGAAATCATTCAAAATCCTCAATCTCGAGTCTCCTACATTTTCTATCTCTCTGCCAGCGTAAATCCTATTTTTCAATGTCCCCTATGGAAAATTGTCCAAAATAGTAAGATCTGGTGATCTTGCAGACTATCTTATTGTCCCATTATTTGTCTCGAAATGGAAGGACTCCAATTCGAACATTCATTGCACAATTAATTTTTTTGTGTATATAAATTACTTACTTCATTTCAATTTTCATTATAATTATAGTGTTCGTTTCGGATGTTATTATTGTTACCATTTTTTTCTGCTCATCAAAACACATGTAATATATTTTTGTTGTAGATATGTTTCAGATAATCATAAAAGGTTTTCTTATTCGAAGTTCATTGTAGAAAACCTCAGAGCAATGAAAAAAATATGATTTCTTCACATCATTGAATAGGTCTCTAAAATACGCAACTTTACCATAGTTTAACCGATACTCTATCTCTTATCGTTTACGAATTTGAATAGCCCTGTTTATGAAAATCGAGGTTTGAGTTCTCTGTCTTCTTAAGAGGAAATGTCATCGCCCTTGTTCATATCATAATATGTTCATCAAATTTTTATACAGAATGTGGAGCAATTTGGGCTTATCTTCTTTGGAGCTAGAATCGTGTATGGGATCATCAACTTCATCAATGTGCTCATTGTTATCGTAATGTTTTTGGTATATTTCAGCACCTTCAGACAATACCTATTTACTGTTCAAAAAGATCCATTCCATAAATTAGAAGAAAACTCTAGAAATGTATCAATCTACATGAATATGTGATTGCTAAGTAATCTGAAACGAAATGAAGCGGTTTTTAGGAAAATGCAAAGACCTGTCAAATTTTGTTAGAAGGAGGTCTCTACCGAAATTTTTGACTCTGCCATTCAAAATCGCCGAGCGAACAACAATCGCCCCAAATTTTTAATTAGTCTGTAGGGTTGATTCAAAAGACTTGAAATACATTTTTTAGTAATCTTTGTATTTGAAAACTCCGTCCAATGGTTATTTGAAAAATTAAATTTTCTCACTCACTAATCAGTTTATTGAATGTTCGTTGACCACTTTATACTAATGTGATGCACTATTTGGAACCATTGGTGTAGTAATGAATATTACGGGAGTTTTTTAGCAAGACGAAATCGTTACTTTAACACTCTGACACGTATTTCGATCACCAAGTGATCATCTTCACGAGAAAGACTAAACTGTTCAATCTTCAATTATCTTCAATTATTCCAAATACTTCATATCGAGAATACAAACCTCAACGAAGAAAAGAGAATTGAAACTTTCTACGTTTTTTACCACTTTCATTTGTAACTAACGTTACTGCAGTTTCGTCCTATAAGAACATTTTTAAACTTATACATTAAACTAACAATGGTTTGTTACATTAGTCCTTATATAGCACCCCTGTAGGTAATAGAGGTACTTGGCTTGATTGAGTACCTGAATTTACCGACTCTTTAGCCAAGGAAGCGGTTTGACTAAAATTTCAGGACGCAGTGACACCTTCGGCCTGATGACTTCGACAATTTTTATATTTTTTTTCACAACGTTTCGGCAAAGTCTCATTTGCCATCTTCTGGTGATGTCTGGTTTTTTCAACTAGACTAATTAGTTCGAACTCTGTGTCTCAATTTATAGGAATGGATGTTTCCCTTTACCTGCGTTGCTGCCACTACCTGTGTTTGCTCGACTACCTGTTTTGGTCTTATTACCTGAGCTGCCTCTCCTGCCTCTGTTATTGTACCTGTATTGCCATGTGCCGAGTTTTGCTTCTGGGGTTGAGCGGTCTGATTGCTTGTGCGAAGCGATAAAACGGATCTCCATCTTGATGGTAATCTTTGCGCATCATCCCTCTTGTTCATATTATTAGGTCGTTTTAAATTTCGATAGCCTCTCTGGTTGTTCGCGAGTAAAAGTTTTCGTTGCTTGCTAGTATTTTTGTGTTATCGAAATTGATGTTATGTCCTGTCTGCAGTACGTGTTGGAAGAGAGAAGACGTGGTGACTTTTCCCTTCACTGCTAGTTTGTGTTCATCTCTGCGTCTGTTGATTCGTCTGTTGGTCTGGCCGATGTGAGTTCTGTCACAATCATGGCATGGTACTTCATACACTCTTTGTGACTCCAGTGGTATCTGATCTTCGGGATTACGAAGCATGGACCTTATTGTCCGTTCTGGTACGAACGAAGTTGATATGTTGTGTCGGCGAAGAATTCTGCTGATTTTATCTGTTGTTCCTGCAATATATGGTAGTGTGGTTGTTATGACCGGTGTATCTCGAGTTTTTTGTTGTTACCGTGTGGTCTTGGCAGCCGCTTTTATACTTCTTTCTGAGTAGTTATTCATTTGTTGAGTTTGAGTTTCTGAGTTGTTTCGATGGTATTCAGCTCTTTTGTCTGTAATCGTTGTCTGCCAGCCTCCTCGAACGTGTAATGAGTGTTTTTGCCACCACGTGAAGTTGTTTTGGGTGGTGGTGTGAATTTGCGTTTAGGTACCTATTCGTGTGTGTTGGCTTTCGATATACCGTGTGACCTAATGTACCGTCCGGCTTTTTTATAATCAGTACATTATATATATATATATATATATATATATATATATATATATATATATATATATATATATATATATATATATATATATATATGTTAGATGTAGCCTGGGAATTCTAGGTCTTCTAACTGGAACCACAAATGTGCGGTTGGTTTCTGTTGTTGACTCCGTGCGTATGTGTTGTTTCCTACTTTCGGCAAACTGTGCTGATGAGGCCAATAGCCAGAAACACGTGTCCGCGGTTTGCCCCCCCCCCCTCTTTTTTTGGAGTGTTGTGTCCACGAGTTGTATCATTTTTGATTGGTATCATACACACTCGATAAAATCTCTATTCGTATATATATATATTATATATATATATATATATATATATATATATATATATATATATATATATATATATATACTCCTTGGGAGGAAGTGCACTCAATCTCCTTCCTCTACAGATACAAAGCTACAAAAGAAGAGTATTGCTAACGGTATCAGAAACTTTTGCTTAAGTCAACAAATAATCACAAAGATGGACTGTTTGTTCTCATTTAGAGTTTTCGTAATTTGTATTGTTGATGTTTGGATTGCTTCTTTGGTCGACATATTTTTTCTGAATCCAAGCTGGTTTATAAATATATCCCACTGCAGCTCAAATTTTGGATGACAACAGTAAAAAACGTATTATCGAAACTGTTACTGTGACTTAAGAAGAAAGTCTATCTTCATAGTGAAAAAAATCATAAGGTAAAAACAGATGAATACCAGTCCATTCTGAAAATTTTAATAAATTGGGGCATCTATGCAAACCATTTTATAAAAAAAGAGCATAGAAAATTCGAATGACTCGAAAAATGGCACTAAACATGTCCCTGAAGAATCTTCTTCACATGAAATTTGAAAATACTTTCTATAATAGAATGGAGTTTTCAAATCAATTGAATTCATATCTTCAATTACTTTTCGTTTCACATGATGAACTCTGTATCAAAAGCCACAAAATTATACCGGCTTTGAGAATGTTCAATGACACTTTCAAAATTTCCACTGTCATACTTATTCGCTTGATCACTCACCCTTTCTTCTTCATCTCAACGATATTGTCATTTTAATTTCTCAGGAGCAACCTTAAATGTGAATGTTTTCTTCAAAATTGTTTCGCAACCCGCGAAACTTGAACATTCACCTCATTTTTTGAACAGTCCACGTATATCAGAACGAAACCGATATCGGTTCAGTCGGATCGACAACCTCCAGTTATCAATAATGGTGTCAGTGTAATTGCAATAATTAGCATGTGCGACATGTATGCAAATATTATTTTTCTGTTAGTTGAGTAAAAAATATATTTACTTTTAGAGGAAAATTGTAAAAACGTGAACAAACTCATGGTGTTATTTCTGAATAGACAGAATGACCAAAAGATGATTTTTATTATACTAGGATCTTATTGATCACTACCTCAATTGAAATGATAATTTAAAAACTCAACTACCTTGAACTAATACATATTGCTGTTTCAATTTATTGAAGCGTTGACTTCCATATTTAATAAACCTAAATCTAATTAAAATATTGGCGGTGAATAGCTCATTCGATCGGAAAGGTCTGTAGAAAAACGCTGACACATATTTTTGGCTAATGACCTCGTCAGCGCGGTGCAGTCAAGTTGGTCAAAAACTACATATTATATGTACGGAGTCACCAACAGGAGCCAACCGCACAGTCGTTTTTTCAGTTAGAAGACCTATCATTCACAGGCGAGAACCAACCTGATCACGTAGGCAGTTTTATTTGACTGCATGAAATTCGGGTCCGAAATATAAAATCCTGAAGATTTCGTACAAAGGTCGATCCCAACAACATTTGTTCGAACATCAAACTGTCCCTATCCTTTGTCGAGTTATAACTTTTCAAAATTTGTACGTCGGCCATTTTGTTTTTCGACATTTTGAATTTTTCTGCCTTGAACCACTTCATTTGATATCCATATAATTGGGTAACAGCATAGTCCACTATTTTTGGGAGTCCGCCATATTGGATTTAGAGTGACGTCATTTTAGTTTTTGTATTTTTTCCACCAAATCTTTTCATTTCATATGAGCACAAAAAATTGTTCGCAATATTGTGCAGTTCACCGTATTAGATGTGAAATGGCGACATTTAGCTAACTACGCATTGCCATCCAAGCTAGACGTATATGCAAAATTTTAGCTTAAACATTCATGTATAAAAAAATTACATTGAATGATAGCTTGTACTGGAAACTATTATATCATATTATGTTCCATTAAGAATCTTTGGAGAACAAACTGAACAAACTGAAGGAAAAAGTGTTTTTTGTATAATTCAATGTTCATATAAGAGTAGTTGTTCAGAATTCTGATAGTGATTTGACAATTCTCCATAACAATGATATGATGAGATATCTAGGTCGAGCGTCCTTCTTGATCTTCTGTGAAAAACCTGTACAATCTCACCTCACCTCACCTGTCCTCATCTAACCCCACTTCACCTGTCCTCACCTCATCTCACCTCACCTCTCCTCACCTCATGTCACCTCACCTGTTCTCACATCACCTCACCTCACCTGTACTCACCTCATCTGTCCCCAACTCACCTGTCCTCGCCTAATCTCACCTCACCTGTCCTCAGCTTACCTGTCCTCATCTCAACTTATCTGTCCTCACCTCACCTCACCTCACCTGTGATTACCTCATCTGTCTCCACCTCACCTGTCCTCACTTCGCCTCACCTCATCTGTCCTCATCTCAACTCATCTGTCCTCACCTCATCTGTCCCCACCGCACCTCATCTGTCTCCACCTCACCTGTTCTCACCTTATCTGTCTCCACCTCACCTGTCCTCACTTCACCTCACCTCACCTCACCTCACCTCACCTCACCTCACCTCACCTCACCTCACCTCACCTCACCTCACCTCACCTCACCTCACCTCACCTCACCTCACCTCACCTCACCTCACCTCACCTCACCTCACCTCACCTCACCTCACCTCACCTCAATAGCCAGAAGGCTTCCAACCCCAAACAATAAACAAATTAATATATTTACAAAAATTCATCAACATCTAGTTCATTTTGCTTTATATTTTTCAGGAGCCCTTACAATGATGAGCTTTGGAATAAATGCATGCTGGACTTCTCCGTTCGTAACATACTTGAAGTCAAACTCATCGATAATACCAATGACAAGTAATGAAGTTGCATGGTGTATTATATCTCCAGGGATAGGAGGTATAATAGGAGCTCCAATAGCAGCATATTTTGCCGATAAAATAGGCCGAAAGTATACTATTCTCATGATGGCTCCCCCTGTATTTTTTTCTCAGCTCAGTATAGGTTATGTTAGAAATGTATGGGTTCTTTTTATACTGAGATTGATAATTGGTGTGGCTGATGGAGCTTGTTTCACGGTGGTGCCAATGTATATCGGAGAAATCTCAGCTCCTAAAATAAGAGGTTTCCTTTCTTCCCTGATCAGTTTCTTTTTCGTTTTGGGAGTATTACTGATCAATACATTAGGCTGCTTTTTGAGCATATTTTCTTGCAGTATTATTTGCGCTTCTGTGCCGGCCATTCACTTCCTTGGATTCATCTTCATGCCCGAATCTCCTTATTATTATATAAAAGTTAATGATATCAAGGCAGCTAAACAAGCCTTGATTACTCTTAGGAATACTGTGAACGTCGAAGAAGATTTGAAAGTTATATGTGATGCAGTTAAATTAGAAGAAGAAATGGTCAAAAATACCAAATTTACAGATATTTTCACAGTGCCAAGTAATCGAAAAGCGGTATCCATTTACATTATTCTTTCTTTAGCTTTGGCAGGGTGTGCCAAGGCACCAGTGCTATCTTATACAAAAATGATCTTTGAAGAAACAGGTAGTAGCATCAGCTCAATACTCTCTACGATAGTTTTCTGTACTGTCGAACTTGTTGTGATGATATTTACAACGTATTTCATTATCGATCGTTTCGGTAAAAGATATTTGACTATAATCTCAACAGCTGGTTGTAGTATTACTCTTTTCGTGATGAGCGCCTATTTTTTTGCCAAGGATTTTGACTATGACGTGAAACATTATTTGAACTGGCTTCCTCTCACATCATTATCATTGTACAGTATTTTATTCAGTATTGGTTTGTCATTCACACAAATTTGTTACTTGAGTGAGCTTTTTCCCACAAATGTCAAAGCAAATGCCCTCTGTTCAGCAGAAATTTTCATTTTGTTCATTAATTCGATTACGGTAAAAATATTTCAGGTAACGAATGACGAGTTCAATAGTTTATCAGTCTCATTTTTGTGTTTCTCAGTTTTATGTATGATTATGTTGGGGTTTATCGTGAAATATGTACCTGAGACCAAGGGAATGACTTTGGAAGAAATACAGTTGTTCTTGAAACATAAATAGATCCGATAATTTTTCATCATGTTCGTTTATTTGGCATAATTTCAGCATAATCATTAGTGAGTTGAATGTACTCTTGTATCTTGATAATGCAAACTCAACTTGACAGATAAAACATGTGTTGATTCTAAAGGGTTCTATGAAGACAACTATCTCCTAGATCGTTTTTCGTATATTTAGCCAAGTCAGACAATTTTCCCTGACTCGTGACGAGTTCTGATTTTGCTTCAGAATATTAATATATCGTTCAAAGTGGAAATAAATGTTAATACATATACTAGTATTGGTAATAAAGATTTAATGTGTAAATAATTACAGAGATCATTCGAAGTTTTCAGAAATACTGCTACATACCGTTCGTAAGCATCATTGGAAAATGGTATTACTTGAAATAACAATAATTTCAAATACAAGTTTCGATTGGTTTTTTGCTTTTTTTGTTGTATGCGTTTTCGTGAAATGAATAATACATTGTGTTTTTCACTTGAACAAACTCGATATTTGAGTTGATTCCTTATTTTAAATTCCACAATAAATTCCAGTTTGAAAAAAATTTAAGTGTATAACCTAACATGTTATGGATTCATTTGAGTACAGAATTGAATGTGAAAAGAATTTAGTATTATTGGCTCAATTATGTCACTTGTCATTCAGAGATGTGGTTAATTTAAGTGACCTGAGTGTATTTTTTGAACTGACTAATTTCAAGTTATATTTTTTAATGTTTGTATTATGTTTAAAATCGATATTTCGAAAATAAATCAATTGTTGCTAATCCATTGCATGTTTCATTCATACTTTCAACCGCATTACTCATAGCCTATTCCGTAAATCCCAGACTTTTATTTATCAGTTTCACGATAATTGAAGAGTTGAAAAGAGCGGGAAGAAGAATATAATAACAAAAAAGACAGTTCTTATACTAAAAATCAAGTAATGGCACTCAACTGATCACCTTCATTTGATGACTCCTATTATCGAAGGTTATGACTCGCCTAGATGTATACGAAAGCTCCTAGCTAGCTGTGAGATTTGATTTCAGTCATCTGCAGATGTTGAAAGACAATATTTCCGAGGAGGGAATAATTTCTTCTTCCTTTTTTTCCATCTTGGTATTGATCAGAAATAAAAAATAAAATCGTTCATACATTTAATCAGATTTTTTTATGATCAATACCTCAGATTGCTGAGGAGAGTGGTGTGTAATGACTGCTACCTACGGTCGTCCGAATTATTTTTTAGTTCTCAGTACATTAATTAAATCATTATTTTCTTATTTTTTTCAATAAAACCGAATAACATAACAATTTTTTCATTAATTTAATTTTCAAGATTTTAGTTTCTAATTTTGTTACTCAATTCTACTTATTCTGTTTAGTTCATTTAGTGCCTCAATATTACAAAGTTATATGTTGTAATCCGCCATTTTGTAGCGGCCATCTTAAGTTTGCATCTTTTTCAAACTGTACTACTATTCTATTAGTCAAGCCCTGCCATTTGATACCCATATACAATCAGTAATTTATCCATTTTCAGTCAATTCTTATGTGAATATGAATCATTAGACCGAAGAGAAAAGGTTGATGAGGTGTATACTGATTTCTCCAAGACCTTCGACAAAATAAGCCAAAAAATACTGCTTAAGAAAATTAGAATTTTTCTAAACCTTTTGAAATCATATTTGAATAATAGAAAACAGTACAAACTGATACAATGGATTTTACTCACTAAACTATATTGCAACCATTGGAGTGCCGCAAGGACCCAACTTGGAACCGCTGTTATTCTTGATATTTATTAATGATCATTGCGAGACACTTGAATGAATTGATGTTTGCAGATGATTCGAAATTATATGTTTCTGTTTCTAATTTGGATGATTATACAGGGCTTTTCATGATGAGCGTTAATTACCGGTTATGACAAACTATTTAACGGATCAACCTGAAAATTCCACAGAATGCATAAATCAATATGACCTACACGCCTAAAATATTTAGACGAAGCGGCGTTGTCGCTTCTACTATAAAGTAGCGGCTTCTTTGATTTTTCAAATGGAACACCCCATATATAATATCATATTATGATTTATTATCACTTTGTCAACAAATTCATATACTATTTCCCTATACCTATCTATTACCGTTTAGAAGATATAAATTAATTTCGATATTTTTTTACCAAACAAGAACTTTTATAAATGCTGATAATCTTGAACTCGCTTGCAATAAAACGATCAAATTTGAAATGAAGTGGAGTGATAATATGAAGATCTTCACTCCGAGTCATATTTTCATTTGCCTCATACAGGGTCTTCAAAAAATGCAGATACTTTGATCTCATGAAAAATGGGTGGAACTCAATTTTTCAAATGGAACACCCTGTATATTTCAACATTTTAGATTAACTTTGTTCAGATAATACTATTTCTATTTTGAACCCTACGTGACAATTTGTCGAATTCTCAATAAGCATAAATGACATCCCTATAAGTTCTACTGTGTCCAACATTTGAAAGAGACTGATTTATCTCGTAGAGTGGAATTCTTTGAATGGTTACTTGTCAAGACTCAAGAGGATGAACATTTCCTTGACAATATCTTATGGGCAGATGAGGCCAAGTTCACAAAAAATGGAGTTTTCAATAGACACAACAGTCATTATTGGGCGCCAGAAAATCCCCATGTTGTCCGCCAAAAGGGTTTTCAAGAAAAATGGCAATTCAATGTATTTTGTGCCATTAAGAATGAGTCAATTTTTTATATCGAGTTTTATGATGATAATTTGAATGCAACAAAAAATGAAGATTTACTGAGGAATGGAATTCAAGTGATTTTAAATAATAGACCAGAAAGAGAACGTGTATGGTTCCAAATGGATGGTGCTCCACCCCATAATTCTCATTCAGTCAGCGAAGCTTTAACCGAAATCTTCGAAGACAGATGGATTGGTAATAATGGACCTTTTCGTTGGCCTCCTAGAACACCAGATGGCAATCCATTAGATTATTTCGTGTGAGGTTTCATTAAAAATATGGTTTACTCTACTCCAATAACAACAATGGAAGATATGAAATCGAGAGTTACAACTGCTTTCAAAAGTTTGACTCCAGACTTGATCAGAAGCGCTACACATGACAATCTTTTGAAGAGATTACATGTTTGTTTAAGTAGAGGTGGAGATGTGTTTGAACATATTCTGAAATATACTGACGATTGAATTAACTCATTAATAATTTATGGGTTTATTATTTTCAGTTCGTGTTTCAGCGTTAATAAAACTATTGTTTGAAGAGAAGTTTTATTCGATGGTTGAGGAGTATTTTAATAATTATCTCTTCATTGTATTATCTGTGACTGATTGAGAAACATCAAACGAAATCTGTTTTACAAAAATGAGTGATGAACAAGGAAACCATGTCAATTTCCGTTTGAAACAGTTTATCTCGAAAATGGTTCAAAATAGAAATAGTATTATCTGAACAGAGTTAATCTGAAATTGGAAGTAGAGCTCAAAAATGTTGAAATATACAGGGTGTTCCATTTGAAAAAATTGAGTTCCACTCATTTTTTCATAATATTGAAGTATCTGCATTTTTTGAAGACCCTGTATGAGGCAAATGGAAATATGTCTCGGAGTGAAGATCCTCATATTATCACTCCACTCCATTTCAAATTTGATCGTTTTAGTGCAAGAGAGTTCAAGATTATCAGCATTTATAAAAGTTCATGTTTGGTAAAAAAAAATGTCGAAATTAATTTATATCTTCTAAACGGTAATATATAGGTATAGGGAAATAGTATATGAATTTGTTGACAAAGTGATAATGAATCATAATATGATATTATATACGGGATGTTCCATTTGAAAAATCAAAGAAGCCGCTACTTCATAGTAGAAGCCACAACGTCGCTTCGTCTAAAATATTTTAGGCGTGTAGGTCATATTGACTTATGCATACTGTGGAATTTTCAGGTTGATCTGTTGAATAGTTTGTCAGAAACGGCTAATTAACGCTCATTATGAAAAGCCCTGTATTATACTTCACCTTTCCAGCTTTTCTTAAATATTTCTAAATGTCAAGTGTTAACTTTCACTAGAAAATCCAATACTGTTTTTTTATCTATACAGAATCCGTAATACAATTCTTGAATATATTTTTTTAACACTTTTATTTGTAATTTAATATAATAACAACACTTCCGAAATACAATTCATGAAATTATAAAACAACAACAAAAATTAATTGGCGCTCCGAGGCGATTTCATTGATTCTGGTGGCGCATTTGCTTTTTCAGCTGCGGGAAAACCCGTAAAAACCTGCAGCACCACATACTCTGAAGATCTTGAACATATTGATAATATTAAAGACTTAGGAGTTCACTTCGACAATCAGCCTAAATTAACTCTCACATAAACGAAATTACTAAATCAGCATATCGTTTTTATGGTTTCATTTTAGAAATTCTAGGAACCTCAATGATATCACTACACTATCATCTGTTTTCCTCAGTCTAGTAAGGTCTAAACTAGAATATGAATCAATAATATGGAATCCCATTTATAGTCTATCTCCAATAACCATTGAGAAAGTAGAAAAAAGGTTTGAAAAATTTTTATGATCAAGGTTGATGAAGTTCGTATCTTTAGAAGGCGCAGAAATCGATCATCCATAATATTTCTACATAAGCTAAAAAATGGTGAAGTTGATTCCCCTTTACTATTATCACATATAGATTTTCATGTGCAGAGATTGGAGTCTAGAACAAATATCACTTTTAAGTGCGAAAAAGCTGAAACAAATATTATGTCAAAATCTCC
Organism: Leptinotarsa decemlineata; assembly: GCF_025532065.1. Lineage (NCBI taxonomy): Eukaryota > Metazoa > Arthropoda > Insecta > Coleoptera > Chrysomelidae > Leptinotarsa > Leptinotarsa decemlineata. Next base: position 23,139,331 of record NW_027412532.1, read on the forward strand.
AATCAATGTGATGTGTTCCGATGCTAAACAAATTATCAAATATGTGTGATATTTTTAACTGTAGTAGGGGTAAATTAAGGAATCAATCTCGAGCACATCTATAAGCAATTTGGGAATCAATCGTGTATGTACTCTTTTTCGTTTATTCTTTTCATTCTGTATGTTGTATCCATGATATGTTTTTTATGTTGTAACACTACTACTATACTTCTAATTACATTTTATTGCCATCCTTTGAAAATTGCCTTGTAAATGGTTTCTCTTGGACAATAAATGCTATATTATTATTTATTTTTTTCATTTATTTACTCTCATACAGGTGTATCCTAATTACATGAGAAAATCTTTATAGATTGAAGGGGTTATATTTTTTAGGAGGGATTAATTTTTGGGAATGAAAGTTTTTGGCTTTCTACTACTCCATCTTGATACAAAAAAAGAAGAATGAGGGAGTCTTCCAAAGAAAGGAAGGAAGTAACCCTATACATGGATGTATAGACCATGCAAAGAAGTAACTTTCAGACACAAACCGAAAGAAAGTCCTCCTGAAACAGCTACTTTCATATAAACATTGAATTATACGAAAGAAAAAATTCTTTCGAAACAAATACTTCTATATGAACACTGAATTATACAGAAGATACTTTTCTCTACTCAGTTTGTATTTCAAATATTCGTTGTGGATTAAAAATCAGATATCATTCACATGAGTTCTACTTTAAATGAATGGTAACAAATTGCACTTACATAAAACTCTGCCATCATCACTGGTATACACCGATATTTCGCCTTAAGACACTTGCCCTAAGGCTCTTCAGTACCAAATTGGATAACATTATAGAAAATACACACACTTCATTCATGAATTACGATAAAAAAAATCGTAATTTTTGCATTTCATTTTGAAGTATTGAATGGTAACTTATTTCTCACACTCCATTGGTAAACATTTTCAATATCCTTTTGCAGCTTACTACGATCTTGAACACAATCTATTTTTCTATAAAATTTAAGGTCATCGGCAAAAAGTAAATAATTTGAATATTTAATTTCCGCTGATAGATCATTAACAAAAATGAGAAACAATAGAGGCCCCAGATTTATTGCTTGGGGCACTCCTGATTTTGACTGGTACTCATCTGAGTAATTGGTACCAAATTTCACTTTGAACGTTCTATCATTTAAATATGATGCTGAAAATTTCATAGTTCCTTTAGCAGCTCCACATAGAGAAAGTTTATTTAACAATACATCATGATTTACTTTGTCGAAAGCTTTTTAGAAATCTGTGTATGTCACGTCGACTTGGGTAGAATTTTCCAGACTTCTAAATACGTCATGACTAAAAGATAAAAGATTTGTGGAAGTTGACTTTTTTGGCACAAAGCCGTGCTGTTCTTCATTTATTAAAATCGTTCGTGGGTGAAATTAAAGATAATATCACATACACGGATCAAATACCCGAAAAACCAGTTCAGCATAGCCCTATCCGTGAGAACTTCAGATTTAACACGTTTCGACCTCTGAGGGTTGTTGTTCGTAGGGGTGCGATAGCTGGTTAACGGAAAAACAGATGTTAAACAGACAAATATATATATATATATATATATATATATATATATATCAATATTAAATTCTACAAAAAGGATTTGAAGCTTTATGTCTTCTATTAATTATCTGCGAGCGCTTTCGACATTTGGTAGTACTGTCATCTTCTGGCATTCCTCAAACTGCAGTTTGAGGCGGAGCACACACCAAACACGTCTACTCGCCACAAATGTTCATACTCATTATAGTTGAAAAAAAAATGTAACCCGCCATTTTGTAGCTGCGGCCATCTTGAATTCACATCTTTTTCAAAGTGTACTATTCTACTTGTCAAACCCTGTCATTTGATACCCATATTGAGGTAGTTACGACACAATATGTAATCCGCCATTTTGTAGCTGCATCCATTTTGGATTAACAATGACATATAATTTATTGAATTGTATTGTCATCAAAACTAAATGTATGTACCATATATCAGATGAATCTGTCAAATTTCAATCACTAAATTCGACCCAAACAAACAAACACGGCAAGCTAAATAAAACCATTAAAAAATGTGGGAATCTTTCAAAGAAAGAAGAAAGTAATCAATTTTCGAAAGATATTATCAAAGGCGATGAGGCAACAGACGAAGTGTTCAACTTGTCCTCTCAGTAGTTACTACCACATTTGCCACATCGTTTAGGATAATCGAAACGTCAGACAAGTAAACCTTCAAATCACGTTCAGATGAATGATTGGTTCCAACTCCATTCAAAGAAGTAGTTGTTTCTCCAAACTTGGTAAAACATTGAACAGTACTGGCCGATGAAAATCCAGTATATTGTATGATTTTCACTATGAACGGTTTTACAAAATCCGCGACACGTGTTTCGCTATATAATAGCTTCCTCGAGCGTAAACTAAAAGTTACTTCTAAATTAGAACTATTTTATACTCTAACATATTATTTTCTTGCATGCCTGCTTTCTCATGAATGAATCTACCTGAAAAGGTCCGAAGAGAAGAGGATAAAAGTTATAGAATCTTAACCTACTTAGGCCAACCCACTACAAATATTTCAAATTTTCCGCACAACAAAGGTGTAAATATTGCTTTCAAAACCAAGAACAACTTAGGCATGCACATTAAGATATTCACTCACACAGGACAGTATCTGAACCACCATCAATCGACTAAGAGAGAAATCATCAAGACTCTACTAGACCGTGCCTTCGGGCTCTGTAATACAAAGGAAGGTCTCGAAAAGGAACTAGGCATCATCAAAAATGACCTTCAACGGAATGGTTACTCCAGAGTGATGGTAGAACAGTCTTTAGCTAGAAGACAGCAAGAGTTCCACAAGGAAGAGAAGCCGCCACAGCCAGTAGTCGTACTTCCCTACATCAGAGGATTATCGGAAATGATAAGGAGGATTGGGTCCAAGTATAACATCAAGACCTGCTTCAGATTTGGAAACACTATCCGTAGTAGCCTCACGAAAATCAGGCCACCAAACGCGGACTGCGATTCCAGGTTCAAAAAGGTCTGTGAATAAGTTTACACGTACATCGCCGTTGTCCCGACAAAAACTAAAGTTTTGGTGGTTTTTTACGGAAGAAAATTTTCAAATTTCTCACCAAAACGACAGTGAAAATACCGTGAACAACTGTGTGAAAATAAAAATTAATATAAAGTTTTGAGTTAGTGAAAATTGAATTATAAGAATCTAAAACTGATTCAGCGTATTGTCAGTAAGCCGTAAATTGCTTGCAATTAGCCACATCTGTTAATACAAGTGGGTAGGTAATACCCTACCAGAGGCGAGTTAAAGTGTGTATTTGTAAAAGTATTTGTGAAAATTTGTGTGCAGTAAATCGATCCAGAGTAGATAAAAATACAGGATTATCGGTAAATGGTATCATTGCAAACTTATTTACATGTAGAAATAAAAATTTATATAAAAAGGAAGTAATGAGAACCCCAAAACTGGTTATAGAAACTGCATATAGCTTATTGTAGTGAACATACTTTTTGTGGTGCTGGAAACAAAAACTAGCAAACTGATATTTCTTGTGACTGATTGAATAGTACGGGTGCTTAGAACAAGATTTTGGTATCTATCAAAATGGAATGTTGTGCATGCAAACTATCAACTGGTGATCAAATTATACAATGTGTCAAAGATCTACGCATAGAGGATGTTCCGGACTTACTGTCAGCGAACTCAAAGTCATGGATCTAAAAGGCAAGCGAACATTTAAGTTCTACTGTGAAGACTGCCAAAATGGAGTTAAGCTTATTCCTGCGCTATTGGTGAAAATTGATAATCTAGAGGCACAAATTAAGGAATGCAGAACCTCTATGATACATAGCGTAAATGGGCCAGGAAATGTTCCTGTGGATAATAGAGAGGAATTGATAGACGAAATGATGGAAAGGCAATCACGTGCTTCTATTTCAGTTATATTCAATGTGGAGGAATCGAAAATGAAAACACAAGCTGAAAGAGTAGCTGAAGATTCAGAGTTTGTCAAAAATGTTCTTAGTGTATTTGATACAGAAATATAGGTATAATAATTTAAAAATATTCAGATTAGGAAAATATGTCCCAAATAAGGATATGCCCATTAAAGTTGTTTTAAAATCAGCTGATGATGCAAAATATATATTAAAAAATTAAACAAAAATTGTTGTACCAAGTATTAGAATTAGCAATGAGCAGACAAAAGCACAACAAGATTACTTTAAATTCATCAAAGCTGAGCTACATAAATCAATTGAAAATGGCGATGATAATAAAACAATTAAATTCGTAAATAATAAACCAACTATAGTCCATAAACAATCCAAAAAAACTAATTGAAAAACCTAATATACCTTTGAATTCGGACATAATTTACCTAAACTCTCAAAGTATAATTGAAAAAAGAGATGAAATCCAAGAAAGTGTAAGTTGCTATTAACCAAAATATTACTACTCAGTGAAATAAGACAAATAGACGATATTGAAGATAGTGAAATTAAAATTGAAAAAATCATGTACGATGCGACTCAAAAAGTAGATATACGAGAGGTGATATACTTTATGTGAAATACAGTTATAATTTCACACATTATAAAACATTTAAACTAAGAGATAATTATTGGTGTAAAATATTAAAAATTAATTTTATATACGCAATATATCTGATTGGATGTTTGTACCGTTCACCATCAAGTTCTGAGGCCATATTCATTGAAAACCTAGAAGAAATGTTTGATGTATTATTTGATACTAAATATCGTTGTGTGTTAGTTGGCGATTTTAATATTGACTGGTTAACTGATTCTTTCTATGGTAAGAAAATTAAAAAATATTTTTCTGTCTATGGTATGTTACAAAGTGTCACAAAGTCTACACGTATTACAGATATTAGTAAGTCATTAATTGATTATGTGATATCCAATATCAATGAAAATAATATAGTAGCTGAAGTACATGATTGTCCAAAAATAACGGATCATTTGGTTATTTCAGTTAATTTCTGCAATGAAATCAAGGTCAATAAGAACGTCAAAAAATTTAGAAAAATTTATGAGGAAAATAAAGACAGTATTAAAATTAACCTGATGATGCACAACTTTGATTTAACTTCTGTTGATGTTGACACAATTCATAATCAAATTTTGGAGACATGTGAAACTGTAATAAATAGAAATGCCCCTATTGAAATATGTAAGTACCAATCAAAGTTGCCATGGTTTGACTATGAGATATATGATTTAATCAAGAAGAGGGATAGAGCATATAAATTTTTCAAATCGAGCTGTAACAACAACAAACAAGATAAATGGAAAACCTTTGAACTATTGAGAAATGATGTTGTCAATATTTTAAAACAAAAAAAAAAGAAATATATTATTTTGACAATATTGACAGATATAGACATAATCCCAAAGAAATGTGGAGACTGGTTAAAAGTAATAGCCATAATTTCTCGAATTGCATATATTTTGAATCAAATGAGCATAATCCACTATTAACGAGTAACATAGAAATAGCGTGCGGTTTTAATAATTATTTGGTTCATAGTATTAATGATATTATACAAAGTATTAGCATCACTGAAAGTTGGCACAATGTAAACAATAATTTATACTGTAAATTCGAAAACTTCGAAATGCTCTCTATGATAAATTTGCGAAAAATAGTTAGTAACCTAGACAATACATTCTCTATATGATGACTGTCATCACCCGAAGACGATTGTAGATACCAACAATCGAAACGTCGTGAACTAATGTGACTTGGAATCTCTACACTTTTTATTATTTTCTTTTTGCATTCCTTTAATTTTTATTTATTCAATTATTATATTTTTACTTGTAGGTTACTTCACTATCATTTCATTTCAGGTTTATTGTTGCTTAATATAATTGTTATTTTCAACTATTCTTTTTTAATTATTCTTTTTTACTTGTTTCAGGGATTTCAAATCATTTTATATAGTAGACAATGGAAGTCCGAACTAGTGAAACTCTTTGACCTTATCAATATGTTTTAAAACATCAAAATCTGCATGGGTCAGTCTTCACCAGGGTCGTCATATCCTCGTCCTAGATCATTGTACATCGACTACTTCGGAGCTCATCTTCGAGGTAAAATCTCCGGAAGGAAATTTCGCAAACCAATGTCGAACAGTGCTATCATTGGGTAATTTATGGGGCTGTTTCAGCAGTGCTCTGGTTCAATTTGATTTCGTAGAGAAAAATTGACCGAAATTCGCTGAAAGTGGAAAAAAATTCAATTTTGGAAAAAAAACAGCATCAATGTATAGAGTAAAAAATTCTCTATCGATCTGTATATATCACGACACATTTGAATGAATATTCATTGAGATATGGAGCAACCAAAAACACATGACATCAAAACGGGCAAAAATATACAGTAGCCGCTCAAAAAAAGATTTTCACCAATCTCAAGCATTCGAATCGTTCTTTCATATTCCATTTTACTGTCAACAAAATGGCTGGTGATTTTTTTTCAGAGCGCAAATGTCTTGTATCCGAAAACTACATAAAATACTATACAATTACTCAATGAACGGTTTTGAATTATCCAGGGTAAAGACTGTCAAAGATTTAGGTATATCCTATAACTCCACACTCTCGTACAAACCACATTGGATTACATAGCATCTCAGGCATTGAGAATGATGGGATTTTTTATTATCAGAAGAATCATGAAATACAAATCAATTAACAGAATTTACCTTATTAAAAGAGAAAAGGAAAAAAAAAACACCTCAAAAGTGCTGCTTTGTTCCCCCTGTTTATAAAAGAGGACATATGCTTCCTCACCCACAAGCAATTTTGGTGAAATCGAAGACACGTGTAAATCGTTGTATTCATTCCACGTGTCACTATAAGGGTGTCTGCAATATTCTTTGTAATTCCCGTAGTAAGTAGTCCCACTGTGATTCTAAAGTGCATATAGATTGTAATGACAAGGAGCCACATTGTCTGCTGCATAATTGCTCATATATAGTCCTTCTAAAGAAAAGTTAATGGCAACATTCAATTTTCCTCTGAATCTTTCCGTTATAGAGAATATTTTTGAATGAAATACAGGGAAACTGGTGGATTGATAGGGACTTCCTGCATTTTCTTCTTTCCTTGCACCTCGAACAAGTTGGTTTTTCATCTCCATCCAGGGTTTCCTCTTTTGTGAAGAAATCCAAGCATTGTGACAATTCCCAGAAAAAATCGAAGGTTACTAATGAGAATCCATAGTGTGTGCACTTCATAGTGCACATAGTGCAGTTAATTGACCAACAAAATTGTCTACAATCTTAGAGTTGTTCATGTTCAAGTATCTCAGCCAGGACTCCTGCGCTTTTCCGCTGTCGCTCAAATTTTCGTCAATCTCCGTTAAGATCGGTTTAGGTTTCTCAGTGATTCCATTGAGGTCCTCAAGTAAACCTTCTGAAAGATATCGAAAGAATTCCTGGGCGTCTTGATGGAAAGATCCCATGAATCGAGGGGCAAATTTTTGAATCTGACTTTTAAAGTAGGCAGTGTTTATTACTCTATCAGATGAAATTTCTGACCACAATTCTTTGATAACTTCTGCGAACGCTTTGATTAAAGCACCTTTCATGTTAGAAGTACTAGTACTGATATCTTCCATGTATATATCCGTTTTTAAATATTCCAACAACCATATCGTGTTTGATAACCATTGGATTATACTGTTCATGAAACAGGTGTTTCTAATATTTTCCAACCCATTAAACCCAAGAGTTTTGACTGAAGAATATATCTCTGATCCAATGTTGTTTATACATATGGGGAGTATCGCAATGAATATGGGAGGTTTCATGAGTAAATAATCTTCCATCGTGACTAGGGTATAAATAGGATTTGGAAACAAAGGGATGATGAAAAATTTCATTCAGTGAATGTGACGATGGTATGGTGACAAAAACCGAAGCTGAATTACCACGCTGCTAGGTAAACTAATATTTTCGATCAAAAAGGTGGTACATCTTTTTTCTTTAGTTTCTTCAGTCATCTTGTAATTAGACAATATGCACATTTCAATGATATTAAAGCGATTACTACACTTTATAATAGTATGGTCGGACCTGAACTTGAATATGGAGCTGAAGTATGGCATCCTTCCTATATTATCCATAAAAATAAGTTAGAAAAATCCCAAAACCAATTTCTGAGATATTTTTATTACAAAAAATATAAAGTGTACCTGGATTATAATATAATTATAACAGTAGCACTACGAAATGAATTTAAAATACCCATTTTAGAGAATAGAAGAAGGCAAGTATAGTGTTAATGTGTTATTGAATATATAGAAAAAATATAACTCTCCCAATCTTAAATCTTTACTAAAAGAGAGAATTCCCAAAAAACTACGAGACTCATTCAATTCTTTGATGTACCTTATTATCAATAAATAACTGCTCACCTATCATTACAATGATCAAAATAACAAACAACTTCCTGTTAATGTCAGATATCAACTTTGTTGTCCCTCCCAAACAAGTTTATAGTGGTGTAAAAACATATAATCCAGTTCCCAGAGGATTTCGCCTTACAAAAGGTGGGGTTGAAGATTTTATTTTTTTTAATTTCATTTTAATGGGTATAAAGAGTAAAATATACAAAATATACTAAATCTGGGCTTGGCACAACTTTTGGTAGCTGAAAAGCCTCTAAATTTTCGAACATTTTTCGGTTTTTTTTTATCTCGAAAAGGAGTAGTTCTAGCGAAAAATAGTTCATATGCAAAGTTGTAGAACATTAAATTTTCTACAAATTTTATGCATGATTTTTTCTTCTACGATCAATAGGGAGCGAGCTACAGAATACGGTAATGGACAATTTTTCTCAAAATGGTAAAAAAGCCAAATAGCGCCTTCTTTTGTGTGTGTTATTGCAACCCATGCATTCTTTGTTTGTATTTTCGAATTATATTTTGGTCCGATAAGGTCCTTTCAATGCACTTCTTTCTTAGGCGTTTCGACGGTCCTGGTTCCTCACGAACAGGTGCCATGATGGGTGGGTCCTCGAAGACCTCATCCATGGTTGATGAGGTGAATGTATCTTCCTCTTCCTCACCATCTGTGTCCAGGTCGGAGGAGTACAGTGGGACATTGTCGCAGTCGGTGCCTCTGCATTTCTTGCAGATGCTGGATCATTTAAACCCGGCTTTGACGCACGAGCAGGCTCGCTGACATCCAGATCTGCAAGTGCACGAGACACTTTCAAGTAGGCTTTTGGGTGCTGGGTCCTTCGTTGCATGCTGTGGAATCAGGCCCTGTAGACTGCTGGTCCACCCATAATGTTTGGGGTTCACGTGTTGATAAAACAATCTTAGTGAACGTAGAGCAACAGCATCAGAAGTAGGTGGCAACCGAGCAAGATTAACTTTACCTGCAGACACGGACTTTTTGAAAAGATCGTATCGTATGTCGTCCAAGGTTTCGAGTCCACTGAACATCCCCTGTTGGTACAATGCTTTGAACACAAGCTCTACAGGTTCAATAATCATTTCAACAAATACCTACTAATTCCTCATGAGTTTTCAAATTGGGGGGGTGGAGGGATTGGTGATGGGGAGGGGTCTGGAGAACGTTATTGGACCAAAATATAATTCGAAAATACAACCAAAGAATGCATGGGTCGCAATAACACACCCAAAAGAAGGCAGCATCTTTGAGACGCTGTAGCTCGCTCCCTATCGGTCGTAGAAGAAAAAAATCATGTATAAAATTTTAAGGAATTTAATGCTTTACAACTTTGTATAGAGACGGTTTTTTGCTAAAACCACTACTTTTCGAGATTTTGCAAAAAAACCGAAAAATGTCCGAAAATTTCGCGGTTTTCGGTCCTACAAAAAGTTGTGCCAAGCCCAGATTCAGTCACATTTTTTATATTTTATAAAATCTTCTACCCCACTTTTGTAAGGTGAACCCCTTTTTTGGTCTCTTGGAACTGGACTAATACTTTTGAAGCTTAGAATAACTTTATGTTTTTTTCTTCCATTCGGTTTTATGTAGTAACTACTCGTAGATACATTTACACCGTATTCAAGTATAAATATTACAATTCTATTTATGATTTAGGCGCTATTGACATTTTCATAAGAATAATCATTTTCATGTAATGAGGTTTTTACCTGTTTGAAAATAAAATAAAATGAAATAAAACACACAAAGAAAATAATATATATATATATATATATATATATATATATATATATATATATATATATAAAGACATGAATGAAGAATTCTTGATCCATACATTCTTCATCATGGTTATACTGAAGCGGCAGTATTCCATTTGAAAAACTGAGAAGAAAGTAATCCAGATTTTTGTTTACCGCTGTATATAAAAAGCGCCTTTCGGTAAACTTATGAAGACGAAATGAAAATACACTAATACACTATCTTCAAGGATATTTGGTTGCTGCTGGAAAATAATTTCATGAAATTCATGAATTTCTCTCGATTGAATTCACTTTGAGGACAATCTCAAAGTATTTAGATACTGATAAATATAGCTGGATGGAATATTTCGCAAAATCCAAAATAAATTCTTATTGGTTTTCTTATCGCAAACTCTTCATTTCACTACTTGCGCCATCTTTCCGCGAAGGACCAAACATCAATGAGTAATTAACAGTTTTCTCACTATTCAAATCACTGTCTTCATTATTTTCTTCAAAGATAGGGTGATACTTCTGATTTTTCCTAACTTTGTAATCCCTTTCGTGGAACAATCTAAAACATGAAGTGAGGTTCATATTCAGTTTTCTACATAACTGTTTGAAAAAAATCCATAGATACCTGCTGTATTTTACAAAATGTTATCATTAGAAAAATCTTTGAAAGTCGTGATGAGTTCGTAATAAAAATATTATTTTAGCAACGCCGACTTTTTAGCCCCGACACATTCCACATATAGTCAGTGGGCATACTTGAAGACTGGTTGATAATAAAATTAAGTAAAATAACAATTCGTTCATGCCAGTCTCAACTCCCTACACTGTAGACTAATGGGCTGAAATCAACTACTCCCCAGGTTATTCCAACGCCATTCGTGATAGTCACTGAACTGGTCACATCATATTGACTCATTAGGGCAAAAAGTTATCCAGTGATATTTTCCCAATCCGTAGAAGAAAACTCTCAGTCCGCTTGGCCTAATGGGATTTTTATTCTACAAAAGAAAGTTGTGAGAATTATGATAGGAGCAAGATGTAGAGATATATTTTACTCATTTATATATCATGATCAGAAAGCTAGTTGCGATACCCAAGCTGAGGGACATGACTAGGTCGGCTACACTCTCATCTAGGAATCTCTCATTGGCATCTAGATGCCTATGAGAGTGTAGAAATAAGTAAACATAATAATATTATGAATAAAGATGATGGACCAATGCCTAATAGTATATATAGCTTGTTAAAATAATATTTAATTTATTAGATTTACCTATTACATAAAGACACATTGCAAAATTAATTTAGGACAAGTAGAAGGAGATCATAATCACTTTGACATTGAAGTAGGTATAATACCTTTTGTTTTCATAAAATGTTTCTTATACATGTTATTTTTCAAATTGACTCAAATATTAAAATTTCATCGAAAAAAATGTCATCATTTCTACCTGGTTTCATGAAAATATACGTATTCTATAGCGTATATGGTATTTGGACGATGGCTCAATCGCTGGCGATGAAAACAGTGTTTCAAAAGATTTAGAAAAAACATTGATTATTCAAAACATCTTGGACTTGAACTGAATTTTGAAAAATGTGAGTTGATTACTCTTTCAACTCCGAATAATATTTCCGAATCCATTTTGAAATTGGCTCCTGGCATAAGAATTTTGGAACAGTCTAAATGGAGTCTTTGGGTGCTCCTCTCTCTAAAGATTCACTTTCAGAAATCTTCAAGAAAAACCGGAATCACTCAAATTGCTGTCCACTAGATTGAATGAACTTCCAAAACACGTTGCATTTTTTCTTTTGAAAAATTGTTTGGCGAATCCAAAACTCATGTACGCCCTCAGATGTTCCCCCACTTGTCAAGTCAGTTAGAGCTTGACGAATTTAATAATTTACTCCGCCACACGACGGAATATGTTACAAACAATCATTTCAATGATGATTCATGGCTCCAAGCAACTCTTCCTGTAAACCTTGTCGGATTAGGGCTACGTTTGGCTTCTTCCTTAGCTTTACCAGCCTTTCTGTCATCAGTCAATAGTGTTTCCGATCTTATCGATTCCATCCTTCCTTCCATATTTATCAATATCCAAGACGTTTTTTATTCTGAAGGTGAATCACTTTGGCATGCTGCAACTAATATTGCTCTTTCTACAGATAAAAAGAAAATACAAAGTGTATGGGACTGACCTCTTCTGAACATTATAACTGATAAACTTCTGAAATCTACAAGTGTATACGATAAGGCTCGTCAGTGTATGTTTGGGGCAGAGCTTCATATATGAGAACAATACTCCAAAGAAGGTCTGATCTGAGCTTTATAAAGCATCAAAAGTTGCTGAGATGTGTACAGTTTTCTGGTTCTGAACAGTGTTCCAAGCTTTTGAGAAGTAGCCTTTGCAATTCCAGCGACATGATTGTGCCAAGACATATTGGTGTCAATTTTAACCCCCAACAAACTTATCGAAGCATAAAGCGGAATTGTCTGTCCTGAAATTATTATATCCGGTTTGAAGACATTTATCTTCTTGGAGAAAACCGATGCCTAGTTCGAAATCATTTCTAGATCCTCATTAAGAAATGCAACCTCCTGCTGCCGGTCAAGATGTGCCTCCGTAGCCGATGTCCTGGAATCCAAATGAAATGACGAGACAAGTGTGCTGTCTTCAGCAAAGAAATATATTGGATTCTTGGTTTTCTCCAATAAGTCGTTGATATACAATATAAAGAAGGTTGGAGACAATATGGATCCATGGGGAATACCAGGAAGCTGAAGAGCCTACACAAAAATGATCCGACAAGCCATAGCATCGAAATTTGGCCAACAAATCCTCATGCCACACACGGTCAAAGGCCTTAGAAACATAAAGCGCAACAGCTATTAATTCTCTATGTTTCTTGATTGCGTTATTCCAAATATGGATGACATACGATACAAGGTCGCCTGATGATGTTTGTCTCGAAATTTAATTGTGTAAGTAAACAATAATACAATTTGTAACTTGATCTTGAGAAGAAAAAAAATATGTTCTTAACGAAATAGGTATTTCCCACGACAAGCTTTCGTATCATATAAATTATGTAACGTAATGAATTCGTAGGTTTTATATAAAGTTTATGTTCTTCAATTTAGAGCTTGTTTTGAAAACATTGTATTCATTATTATTTTATGTGCTGTCGTATCAGAACGGAATGATTTCACTTATATTACAATGCTGTTCCAACATCTCTTTGTTGAATTCGACAATTTTGAAATCAGGAAATTTCTACTTTGTCACTATGCTTGGTGCTTCGAAACTAATCTCTTGTTGGCGATTCGATTTATATCGGATTACTTTTGCCAGCATTAAACGGTTTGTTGGTTTTCGAATACCTCACAGAATGGCGTGTTACTTCTATAAGTGATCACGTAGTAACCGCAAGCAGGAAGTGTTAGAGGGGAAAATGATGAATCTGTTGGAATCTATGGAAATAAACTGGTCAAAGAAAAATCCCAATTCTATTGTCCTCAACAAACAACTTGATTTAAATAATAGTCCTCTCCTGAACCAATAATCCAGATCCCAAAACCTACATTATATTGAAAGCTTTGTTTTGTTCATGGATTTTACAGGTATAATGAAAGACAGGTACCGGGTATCAGGTATATCAGGTATATCAAATCATTTATGATAGAATAAGCAACATAGTTATAAATTACTCAGATTTAAATGTAATCAGTTAGTTTTGAAAATGGTGTTATAGCCGAAACCGGTCAACAATAAAGAAATATAGTGGAAAAATAGACAAAAGTGTGTTTTTGTAGTGTATCCTCAGTGAACATGAATTTCCACAAAATAAACAAGTCGTCAATCGAAGAAGTCAGATGGTATGTCTCTCATACCATGGAAATACGGTAAAACCTGTGGTATGGGACTTCACTTGCGTTGACACGGTCGCGGCTTCCCATCTAGACGAAAGTTACAAGTCTGCTGGAACTGCAGCATTGTCTGGCGAGAAATTGAAAAGAAAAAAATACCAAAATCTTGGAAACAACTATCTGTTTCATCCAGTAGCGGTTGAAACTTTTGGTGTTTATGGCCCGGAGTCTCTGATATTCGTTCATGAACTCGGAAGGAGAGTAGGCCAAGCAACGAAAGATCACCGTTCTACCTCTTTTTTGATAGAAAGAATTAGTATTGCTATTCAACGTGGCAATGCTGCTTCAGTACTTGGAACTACTCCTCCTTCACATAATGTTGATGAGATCATGCATTGCCCTAATTTCAGTACGGAACTGAAACCTCTTCGAAACAAGCCAAGATATGTGGATATTCATCAGTCTCCTATCAAGGTTAATTCAAGTGATTGATCCACCTTCTTCTTTTTCAGTGCAGTCACTGGAATCAGGTCATTCTTGCCCCCAAAAAATGAGTTGCAGTCCTCGTAGAACTGGTTCCCTTTCAGTGGAAGCGCTTCATGAAGCAAGAGCCGAATCGATCCCTCTACGAAACCCTTCTTCACTTGGAAGGATCGATCGCAGCTTGAGAAATGGTTCTTATGGAGATTCTGTGAAACATGTTCTTCCTTACGAATCAGTAGATAGTTGTCCTGAAAATCTAGAGAAGAGAATTGGATTGGATAATTTAGGAAACACTTGCTACATGAATAGCATTTTACAAGTGTTGTTCACATTTAATATTATTATCTAAATATCTTGTAGTTTTCCCTGAAGATGACAGTAATCACTGTCGAAATGATTGGAATATAATGTTAAAAGAGTACTTGCATTTATCTAGACCTAAAAATTATTTGTATGTTTATCTGTATGCATGTTTATAACTTAACTACAATTATGAGTTATCCCATCTACACATTATGTAGCAATTCACTTAAGCATGTGCTAGATGCTAGTAGAAACTTCCTTTATAATACTCATGCAAGTAAATATTATGACTAAGCATATATAAGGTAATCTTCTTATCTGTTCGTGCATGAAAGTTTCCACTGGAAATTTACGATGGATCGCTTATGATTTCCAGTTTTGCGATTAATACACCCTTCGAACTGGTACTGATGATTTCAATTGATAAAGGTTCATATGTGGTCTTTGGAAATATGCCGGGAAGTATCATGTACGATAAGCATTGCGGTAACTTTTCTTTCTTACTTTCATTTATGAAATAATAACAATGAAAACCGCGAATATTTATGTAATGGAGCTGATACAGACCAGAAAATTACGTTTGAAATATCCACTGATAATAGAGCGATAATGAAGTGGATATTCGTCTCTATTCATCCTCTTTGTATTGCGACATAATAGATGAATTTTTCAATTCTTGAATCAAATTCAAGAAAAACTTTACATAAATATGAACTTTTCATACTACGCTAGAATAATTAATTCGTTTTAGAAAATTTGTCCATTCACAGCTGTAACCGGGATACGAAACTATATAGTGAAAAATTCGAAAATTACACTCAAAATTGAACGGTCTAGTAAACCTATTTGTTGTAATATATCATGTTATCTATCGTATCTAGACATTAGAGATACTTATACTTGAAAGGAATGATAAATGGAGTTCTCTCTCTCTATTTTAGATGGTTGTTGCTACCTATCTTCAGGCGCATATGACCAATGCTCCTCCTGTTGGTTAACAGGAGCTTCGTCGGGGGTCTTGCACAAAGCAATGCTGCCACCCATTTTTTTCTAACTTTGTATATTAAAAAAACACTAGTTTTTTTAACATAAAAAACAATTCAATTTTTTGAAGTCGCCTCCTACTTGGAGACCTTTTGATAATTTTTCACATATATAGCCCCCTTTACGTGGTTATCCGAACCACCCCGGCCTTATTCATCACTTTTTTAGATACTTCACATTTCAATTTTAATACAACATGACACATAGTACATGGCATCCGCGTACCTTCTTTGTGGAAGGACGTTATCAGCACGTCCGTCCACTACCATGGCCACCACGGAACTCCCTCCGATGAATGGAGTTATTTCATCAGAGAAAATATCCATAGGTATAGGCTATCCAGTTTCTCAAGAATGAATAATAAAAGTCCACTAAAGGTTTACAGACACATACTGCTTCATAACTTCACACACACATTAGTAAGGATCTGTTGTCGAGGATTTCGGAATTTTCCTCTTCGTGCGGAGAGAATTTCAACACAAAACACTTTGTGATCTGTATTCGACAAATCCGTGGAAGTTGAGAAAAGGTAGTGCAACATAATGTATATGATGTCACATCATAATAATACAAAAATAATAATTTAAATTGCTAACCCATATACTTTGGTCGGTCAGTTGGCATGTGAAACACAGGTAGGTACCTATGAGTATAATGAGCTTATGTTTCGAACCCTGCTTGATTCAACATTGAACTAATTTTCGTTCTACTACTCCAGCAATATTGAAAAAACAGTTGGTCTTTGTGTTCAATTAATATAACAATAATTATCCAATGAAGCAACTGGATGAAACAAACGGATAAATACAAATTAGCAAAAAACGAATATTCTGGAATGGATCAATTTGTTCAATGCAATCGTGGCAATGATGAAAAATGGATGAACTGGGTCTCTCAGTCAAAATTCCAAATCAAAATTCCGGTTCACTTTGTCAAGCTTTCGCTTCTCATGGAAAGCTACTTCTTCTTCTTATTAAGTTCTGGATCTGAATAATATTACAAAATCATACTTACGGTAAAAATGAGTATAAAATAATGAATTGAACATATAAAAAAAAGTGAAACATATGTTGGATTTTTTGTTTGGTACAGATGTCAACCTTCACATAAATATCATTTTTCATTGAAACATTATGATTTAATGAGATAATTGTTAACTCTGAAGAGAGAGTTACTGATTGATACGGTTTTCATTGTTATTATAAATTTGGTATATTTCCAGTAAGTTACTATATAGGTTGCTGAGATTATGAAGTATTTTCATTCATACATACTCACTTTCTCTTGAAACCTTGAAATATTTATTTACAATGAGTGGTTATTTTTTATTATTGTTATAATTTATAATGTATTTAAGATTCACAGTTGTTAAAGCCATTATGACACTCCTTGTTTTTTCACAATATACATTTGTTGGTAATATGTTATATGAAAAATGAGAAATACAACTTTCTATGTTCATTTACCACTTTATTTGTAACTGATGTTACTGCAGTTTCGTCCTATAAGGATACTTTCAAACAATTACAATAAGTCAGTTTTTTATCGACCTTTTTTGGGTAATTGTTACCTTCCACAATGTGAAAATCTGAAATAATATAAAAATTATATTTTTTCAGATTGTGGAAGGTAACAATTACCCAAAAAATATAATTTTTATATTATTTCAGATTTTCAGATTGTGGAAGGTAACAATTACCCCAAAAAGATCGCTAAAAAACTGATTTTTTCCTCCACAAAAAATGACTTTCGTTGAATATACAATAAGTCATAATATCAACTTTTATAAATCTACTGTAGGTTATAATAGTGATTCTAGGTCTTTAAATTAATTGAATACCTGTCACATTTGTGACAATGTGTATACGCTAACTTAAAGACCGATGATTCCATATTGTGTTCTAGTTTTTTTACCAAAATATGTTAATCATTAGACATTTCTTGATTTCTGATTGTTTGGTTTGGGGGTATATTAATCTGTAAGTGAATTTGAGGCTCTGCTTTCTGACTAACTTCTGGATTGTGTCTGCGTTGAAAATATTATTCTGTTCTATCTGTATAACTTTTTCCAATTTCCCTATCTAGATTGTTAGCAAATATAAGTAATGAGAATGCTCTGTGCATCATTGAATTGTAGGCTGCTAATTTATAACTGTCGGGATGGAAAGAATCACTTGGGATTGTATAGCTCTGTTTTTTATATACATTGAACTCGAATTCATTTGATTATGTGTAATAGTGATTTGTTTCTCTTTACCCGTTTCAAGTGTGAACTATATGTTTTTAATGAGTTTATTCATAAATGTTATGAATTAGTTCAGCTGTTGTGTAGTACTTCTGAAACAAGCGAGAATATCGTCTACAGATTTGTACCAAAAATTAATATGTTTTTTACCCAAGTCGGAATTTACTATAGTAGTCTACAAGCTGTTCATAAATATGTCTGCTAAAAGTGAACTGAAGGATGAGCCTATTGGTAAACCTGAATCTTGTTTATAAAATTTGTTGTTGAACTGTAAGTAATTCTGATTAAGGCATACATCGAAAACTGCCAAAATTCCAAAAGAAGTGATATGGTCTACTTTGGCTTGATCGAATATATCTAAAATGAGAAGCTTACATTCATTGTATGGTATGTTGGAACACATACTCATCTAATGAAACTAAAATTGAATTATGTGGCGTGGTTTAGTTACTTATTTTGTCTAAAAAAACATATTTGCATATATATAACTTATATCTTTGTGTGATCGGCTGAACGGAAGTGTACTTATATTACAAGTTTTTCCAATATTTCGATAAAATTTATCATCATCTTCAAGGAAGAGGTACAAAATTTGTATGATGATGGTACAATATGAAATTATTACAAAAGGCTCAACTCACTGTTAGTGAGGATGGCCGTGTGGAAAAGAATGTTACATTTAAACAATTGAAATATGTCAATACAGTAAAACAAGTCACTACATTAAAGACGCTGACTCCTCACTGATAAAAAGAAGATTATTGAATTAATTTACTATAAATCGTTATTTGTTTTAAAATTATGGATAACCGGTTAACGCCATGTGGTTGAAGAACAAAGAAAGAGACAACAAATCATTGACACTGATGGCTGTCATGTGATTCAATTTGAAGAAAGGGTGTTTGTTAATTTATGTTAAAACTATGGAACAAATGAGAACTTTTATGGTGCAATTGTGATCAGAGACATTTACTGTTATACAAGCAAACCAATGAAAAAACCCAATATCAATTTCGTCAAATTTAAAATCGAATAATTGATAACACCCCCATTCGTTTTGAGTAAAAAGTGGAGAAGTGTTATTAATTGAAAGTTAAACCTTGCCATAGGAAGGTTGGAACTTCGTTTCACAATATTAAAAACGGTTATGGATTATATTGATGAAAACCCATAATTATTTCTGGTTTGAAAATCATGTAAATATTTTCCATTTGGAGATCCATGCATGCATGTATTTGTAAATTAATACAATTCATCATTTTCATTCTGACAAAATTGCCGTTCTATCGAAGTAGCTGAAACTTTCAGAATTTGTATTCAGAGCCATAATTTCTCAACAAAAACAACTTTAATGGTAACTCTTCGAATAAAATAATTTCAAAATGACATGTTTGATAGGGTTTCGATCATTCATTACAGTTAGCACTGTTACATGATTCTATAAATCCAGTTTTATAACGCTAATCCTGTTTCCAAAAGATTCAGCGTTATTGAACTGCTATAATAACGTTCAATGAGACCATTCTTCAGGACCCTTCAAAACAAGCACTGTTTCTAAACACCTGAACTGCAACACTTTTCTCGATGCGTGGCCAATTATTTCACGTGTCAACTTGTTTTTTTTTGTTGTTTATTTTTTGAATTCAAAGTTATGGGTGAGGAAAAACTAATTAAGGCATTCCAAGAGTTGAATGACCCCAGCGATACAAATTACATGAAAACGAAATTCAAAAACCGGAACTGGAATGAACCTGCAGGGAAATTTTATTTTGTTATTAACGAGCAAACGATGAAGCAAACGTTAGTCTTCAGCATCATTGTCGGATTCTGATTCCGAACTCAATGGAAGCAATTATTTTTTTATATTCAGTTGGACATAGCGGTACGATTGTCACTTCGAAATTGCGATCGTGTGGATCTTTCTTGCTACGCGTGAGGTGAGACAGACATCATCGTGGCAGGCTGTTTCAGATTTCAGTCCACTCGACCTGAGGAATGGGAAGGTCAGATGCTTTGATAAGCCAAAGTCTTCGATGTTGTTAAAGAATGCCCCATTCACTGGCTTACAGTTGCCGCAGAAGTGAAGTGATCTATGCGGCTTCCATTTGGACGTTTTGATCATCTCGTTCTGTGTCGAAAACCAAACTAAGGTCACAGTCGCTCAGGCAGCTATCTCAAGAAGAAATGCTCCAATTTCTGCTATCCTATGGTCATGGATCACCTAGTATTATTGTAAGTATTGATGTATAACTTCAATATAACATACTTGTGATACACAGTTTGGAACCTTTGGTGTATTTATGAATATTACTGGAGTTTTTTCCCAACATCAAATCGTTATTTCAACACCTCCACGTGTGTTTCGATCACCAAGTGATCATTTTCCCAACACCAAACCGTTATTTTATCACCCTCAAAAGGAAGGTTGAACTGTATTTCATCAGTTCGGACTTCCATTGTCTAATATAATATGAATTGATTTGAAATCCCTGAAAGAATCTGTGAAAAATTGAAAAGATTAACCGAAAATATAACAATTTTATCAAACAAAAAACTGAAACTACAAAGAAATAACATACAAGCAACAACCAAAATAATAATGAAATTTAAATATTAATATAAGCTGAAAATTAAAAATATTATCAACAAAAAATGAAAATTAAAAGATTCCAAACCAAGTTACGTCACGACGTTTCGATTGTTAGTATTCACAATCATCTTCGGGTGATAACTGGACTCATTCTTCCGAGATCTGAGTGCTTTCACCTATCTTCTCTTTCCTCTTTTCGCTTTATTGGTTTTAGTGAGAGATGACCGTTTGGCGGGAGTTGGTCGTTTTCCGCTTGATTAGAGGTCTCCATGTGTTACGTATCTCTACGCTAGCTTTGCTAAATGCGTTGTTGGACAACATATACACGGCTTCTTGGAATTATCTCCTAAATCAGTGTTTCTCCTTTGTGTATGATTTCAGCAGGCCACTTGATGTTATGTTGATAAGTCCAAACATGCTCTGCTATTCCGGATTTGCTGGTTTCTCCTTGCTGTGTGTGTTTCTTGTGCTGAGCAATGCGAACTTTCAATGATCTCTTAGTTTCACCGATGTATGATTCTCAGCACTCGCAGAGTATTCCGTAAATGCAATTCTTGGAATCGCAGTCCGCGTTTGGTGGCCTGGTTTTCGTGAGGCTGCTACGGATAGTATTCCCAGATCTGAAGCAGGGCCTGATGTTATACTTGGACCCAATCTTTCTTATCCATTCCGATACTCCTCTGATGTAGGGAAGTACAAGTACTGGTTGTGGCAGCTTCTCTTTCTTGTGGAACTCTTGCTGTCTTCTAGCTAAAGCATGCTCTACCATTACTCTGGAGTAACCATTTCTTTGAAGGTCATTTTTAATGATGCCTGGTGCCTTTTCGAGACCTTCCTTTGTATTACAGAGCCCAGAATCACAGTCTAGTAGAGTCTTGATGATTCCTCTCTTAGTCGACTGATGGTGGTTGGATTTCTGGTTCAGATACTGTCCTGTATGAGTGGGTTTTCGATATACAGATGTTTCCCATTTAGTGTCGGTCTTCTTCACCAATACGTCTAAGAAAGGCAATTCGTTGTGGACTTCTTTTCCTTTGTTGAAAGTGATGGAAGGACTTACGTTGTTGATGTGTTTCAGGAAAGTGTCTAGTTCTGCTGTCACATGATTCCATATTATGAAGGTGGTTTTTTTTCAAAATCTGGTATGACTTTCTTTCCATTGATGCAGTAGGCTCTCTTAAAATCTTCATGTATTTTCCTTTCTGAAGCACCGTTTCCCTTATCTACAGGTAAAATCTTGATGGTGTTGTCTCTACGTAGCCCGTTCAGGGCTCTTCGTTCTTCATTGCTGATGTTAGAAGTTGGAACTGGTTCTCGATCTAGCTGTTCTCTGATTTACTTCTGAATTCTTCTGCCCTGATCTGATCAATAGGGAACTGGTGGATTCCACTGCAGTTATTATTTCCAAAGTGGGCACATATGTTGGTGCAATGGCGAAGTTCAGACCTTTATTCAAAAAGGATTCCTCAATGTCCGTGAGCGGGCGGGAACTCATGTTGATGACGTTGGCGGCATAGTTGTCCTGTTTTCTTGTCTCCCTTTCAGGGATTTCAAATCAATTTATATTATATCAGACAATGGAAGTCCGAACTGATGAAATACATCACGAAACATTATCAACCACCTTTAAACAAACAAAGATTAAACTGTTCAATCTTCCTCTTGAAGACGATCACTTGGTAATCTAAACACGTGTCGAAGTGTTAAAATAACGGTTTGGTGTTGGGAAAAAACTCCAGTAATATTCAATATAACATGTGTTTCCTATAATTTTTCAATAGTTCCATCTCCGGGTTTTTAACCTTGAGGATTTCACTTTTTTCGATTGATGCTGAAAGTTGCATTGCGAGTATAATGTATTCAAAATTTTTTTTTTGAAAAGAAAGTGCTACCTTTATCTATCTACCTAACCATTTAGGGTGAGTTTTTTCCGTTATTACAGTAGCATTGATTGTTATTTTCACTATTCCGAAAAATATAATACCTACATTAAAATGATTTGCATTCTGATAGAAAGTGGCTATTGTTTTTCATAGAATGTTCTTTATCCTTTCAAACTTTTCGTTTATTAGAAAAAAAAATTTAAAAATGTTCAACTGGAGGAACCTGACGACTATTTCCATCTAAATTTTACTATTAGGAATATATAAAGCATACAATATTGTCCATGAAATATGCCTTGTAGGAATTACCTACAAGGCATATTTCAACATGTTCTCTATATTCATTTTCGGAATATTTGATGGAATTATTTACATGTACACCTGGGTTCATTGTAATACCATAGAGCATTTTCATTAATACACCCATTCAGAGAAGTACTGGGATGTTAAAAATAACACAGCAAAAAGCATCACGTAAATCATGTTTGATTCCCAGTAATTTGCAGTCGACCTCTAAAAACGAATATCAGCCGAAGGAAAATCCAGACGAGGGAAGTCCAACAAAATTAATCTGCGAATATGACGTCCACTATACGAAGAAAAAGTCATGAACTTGCTGTTCAGATTTCATAGTTGTAGTTCGTTAGTTCAGTCAGTGTTGTTGAAACCGTTGAAGAACGAGGTAGTGCCATGGTCAGTTTTGGTCCAATCACCACGTGTAGCATCGTCGCTCTCTCGATTTTATCATTTGTTTATTGCGATAAGTGTAAGTAGATACTGTTTCCCAGAAAAAACGCCTCTTTACGATATTTAATTTTATTATTGGAATCAACATTATAACAGGAGAGTATGTAGCATATATTCTACCTATCAATTCTGAATTTCCTGCTATGTTCAAGGACCTCTTGCTGAAGATTCGATTACTTATATAGTGTAGAAAAATAGTAGGATGTATTTTCATATCATTTCATCTACTGTTGTTAAACTTGTGAAAGTGTAGTTGACATCATCGTAAAATATATATCAAAGTTTCGAATGTTTTATGATTGTAAGTTAAAATAAATACAAACCTAAAAAACTGTTTTAAATCAAAAAAATACCACTGTGAGGTCCAAGTTTTAAATTTTCCTGTAGTATTATGTGAATATTATGAAAATATGATAAACAGAAATTTATATGACGTGAAAACTATTAGATACCCTTTTTCAACTCCATCATTCAAATATTGATTATCAGGGAACCGCATTAATCCTTTAGTAAGAAATATCGATAAATTTTGTCGATATACAAACATTGCCGCATCAAATCGTCAAAATCTTCTGACACAATAATGCGCGGACTATATTTCTTGGATACATGTTAATATTTTGTGATATAATGAAAAATCATAAGTTTGGTGACAGATGGAAATAAGTAATTCTGATATATCGAATAAATATCTGTTCCAAACATAAATGAAAATTAACAAAATCAAGTGCTATTCATAAAATTAACAACCTTCATTGACATTTATACTTCTTTCCTACCTAATTTATTTTTTCATCATTTTTCGAATTGAATTATTCCAGAATATAGCAGACAAAGGTAAATTTACAAAATTTGAAACAAAGTCTCATTGGCAAGTTTTTCAAGATTTTTCAGAAGTATTTTTTTCAGGTGTTCCATCATTTTCGTTATTTATTTCTCCACCCGGATACGTTATTAGCGCTGCCGTTTTCTAAATAGATTGTTTACGAATTTATTCTCACAACGTGTAGAAACAATATTAATACTTCTATCGATTATGTATGGCGATTATGTACATTACCTCATGTGTTATTTGAAAGATACTTTTCAGAAAATAAACGAAAATCCTACAGATCTTTATATTGAATCGAATTGATCAGAATTGGTTAGAATTGAGAGCAATATATCTTCACAAATATTTGTTTTTTTGTTTTGAGAAGTTGTGGGTTTGATACACATTTGAAAAGTTGTTTTTCGTTTACAGCTGCCTTTTACCTAAAAACGGCATTCCTCAAAAGTTTTGGGTTCTGTGAGCTGAGGATTAACGAAGTTTTACTTTTTGAGCAGTTTCAGTGCGGGTCCTGTTTCTCTTGTCAAAATAATTTTATTAGCAATTTTTCTTAAATTGTATTACCGCCTTTATAATCAGAGATTCAAATTTAATTTGTCTCGATACCGGTCTAAATAGACACGAAGTAATGATTAGATTCATCTGTAGACACATACACATTTTTTATTTTTTTCTGCATGTGATTGATTTTTCTGTGAAAGTTTTAATTTTGGGTTTCCATAGCCGAAAAAAATGTCAATAGTTTCCCAACAATATCACATTCCCAACTTTGTTGGGAATGTGATATTGAATGAATATCACATTCCCAACTTTGTTGGGAATGTGATATTGAATGAGTTGAGAATAAAATTATTAACGTTCTCATTATACAGGGTGATTCAAAAGTACTTTGACAAACTTCAGGAAGTGATTCCTCACAATATTCTAATATGAATTGTCCAAATAAATAAATGTCCGGAAATGCTTCGTTTCCAAGATACAGGATGTTGAAGTTTTATTTTCGTTTTATTCAAATAACTTTTGAAATACTGAACTTAATCAAACGAAACTTGATAATAGGAAGTTTTTGAGGTGTCGAATTCGAACCTGATGTTCTTATTGCTCTTACTCGTAGGGGGCGCCACCTACACGTCTTTTTCTTTTTTAAAGATTCATAACTTTTTTGGGCGTACTTCTAGCACATTTTTCAGTAAAAAAATCGATTCCAAAATCGATTCCTCTATCATATCTACGTAAACAAGCTACCCTTGTTACTAGTCGCTGTAAGCAACCGTTTTCTGAATATTTGGACTTGAAAACTTCGAGTCGATTATTTGATAATCGATGCATGTTGAAGTTATTACGAATATTTTGCATTTTTCACAAGAATGCTTTGGAAATAAATTTGACGTTTGTGAGTAGTTTTGGTAATTACATATTTTGTGACAGTTAGACGTTTTGTTGAAGTTTCCGTAAGTAGAAGTAGAAAACACTTATTTTGAGAAAATGGATTATTTAAACAATAATGCTCATTTAGCCGATATGCATTTCGTTTATGGCCTTGCGGATGGCAATGTGCGCGAAGCAAGACGTATTTACCAGGAGCGATTTCCTAATCTAGTACTGACTTCAGCTCCAACATTTGCTAGTCTCCACCGTCGTTTGACAGAAACAGGTAGCTTCAAGAGGGCAGCTGATATTATTGGAAGACCACGAGCAGTCTGAACCCCAGAATTGGAAGAAGCTGTTTTGAACGCTCTCGAGGAGAATCCAGAAACAAGCACAAGAGTAATTGCTGAAGCTGTCAATTCTACTCAGTCCACAGTTTGGAGAATTATCCACGATCAACAGTTTTATCCATACCATATTCAAAGGGTACAAGCTCTTTTGCCACGAGACTTTTCCCAACGCATTACTATGTGTCAATGGTTTTTGAGAAAATTGTCTGGAAATTTAAGATATGTAATTTGAGATATGTACTCTTCACGGACGAGGCAAACTACTCCCGAAATGCTATCACAAACTTTCATAAGGTCCCCAAGGTCCCCAGATCTAAACCCGATAGATTTTTATTTTTGGGGACATTTGAAGTCACTAGTTTATAAGACTCCAGTAGTGAACGAGGAAGATCTAAGAAACCGAATAGTAGACGCCTGTGAAACAATAAGAAACACACCAATAATTTTTGAGCGGGTACGAGATTCAATGACTAAACGACTGACTGCCTGTATCTGAAGGTGGACCTGACCTGAAGGTGGACACTTCCAACAATTTATTTGAATACAATTTAGTTTCGTTTATTTAGTTTATTCTACATATTCCTGAAATGAAATGTTGACATTTCTTGCAAATTTTATTAAAACAAATACTGATTATGCACCCCTGATACAAAAATAACTATTTCGCTTAAGGATGTCATAAAGGAACGTACCCAACAGTAATGGCCTCTTCAAACGAGTAATACATCAAATTCATTTCCAAAGCATTCTTGTGAAAAAAGCAAAATATTCGTAATAACTTCAACATGCATCGATTATCAAATAATCGACTTGAAGTTTTCAAGTCCAAATATTTAAAAAACGGTTGCTTATAGCGACTAGTAACAAGGGTAGCTTATTTACGTAGATATGATAGAGGAATCGATTTTTTTTCTGAAAAATATGCTAGAAGTACGCCCAAAAAAGTTATTATTCTTTAAAAAAGAAAAAGACGTGTAGGTGGCGCCCCCTACGAGTAAGAGCAATAAGAACATCAGGTTCGAATTCGACACCTCAAAAACCTCCTATTACCAAGTTTCGTTCAATTAAGTTCAGTATTTCAAAAGTTATTTGAAAAAAACGAAAATAAAAATAAAACTTCAACATCCTGTATCTTGGAAATGAAGCGTTTCCGGACATTTATTTATTCGGACAATTCATATCAGAATATTGTGAGAAATCACCTCCTGAAGTTTGTCAAAGTACTTTTGAATCACCCTGTATATAGCTCTGAATTTCAATATTTGTCAATTTTTCATTTCTTCGGATTCCAAATGTGTTATTACTTTTTTAGAAAACCATAAACCGAACCTTCACTTTCAACTTCAAACTAACATTCGTCGTAGCGTACCCCCGCTAGGTGGCTACCTTGTATATGAATCGACATAACTTTTGATTTTGAGTCGATTGACATGACCCCTAGCGTCCGGAAAGGTCAAATAAAAAAGTCGGAGAACGCTATATCAGCGTTGCGACGCTACTTGTTCTTTAGTCGTCAGTTTAGAATTTGATTTCTTTTCCGAAGACACCGATGAACGGTATCACTTGAGCTCAACAGCAAGGCCTTCTTCGTTCTACTAAAAAGTGCATCAGACATAGGTGTGCCATGAGTGTCATCGAGCAAGACCCAGGTGTTGGACGCTTCCGATGCCCGAAGTATAAGCAGAAAGGTTGCGCTACGATGTCATTGACGGCTAAGCAGTCAGCATGTTTATGTATGGTCAAGGTTAGGTTAAGTTAGGTAGGTTAGGTAGGTTAGGTTAGGCAGGTTAGGTTAGGTTGCGTTAGGTTGGGTTGGGTTGGGTTAGGTTAGGTTAGGTTAGGTAGGTTAGGTCAGGTTGGGTAGGGTTAGGTTAGGTCAGGTTAGGTTAGATTAGGTTAGGTTAGGTCAGGTGCGGAACCTCTTTTCATGGAAATATGTTTTTCTAATCCATTTGGAACAAGTTTATCATTTGACCTCTGTGGACCCTGCCTTTTTTATTTGACCTTTCCGGATGCTAGGGGTCATGTTAATCGACTCAAAATCAAAAGTTATATCGATTCATATACAAGGTAGCCACCTAGCGGGGGTACACTAAGCCGAATTTTTACCCAACTTCAGTCCTATTTTTGATGGGATTGAAGCTCGATTGAGAGATTGTATTTATGTAACTAGCTCTTGTACTATTTATTCATATGAAATTTCCACTGCGAGTAAATGATGTATCAGACATAAAAATAAATAAAAACATATATCTTTGAAATGAAGAAAGGTCAAACGTGTTTACTTACCATTGATTCATACGAGTATTCTCAACGGAATGTATGAATATTTGATTAGGAGATGGAAAAAACTGAAGACACCAACTTGGTTGGTGAAACGCGCGTCTAAAAGAGAATTGCATTTCTGGTGATTGGAAAAAGTGCTTGTTTTAGATTTATTTTTCACCAGAGGTTCCAATTTCACCTTTTTCTTGAGAAGGAACTCCCAATATCAAGACTTGGTCCACTGAATCTATTATGCTAATGAAATTCCTTATTAGAATTGAATAATTTGAAAGTATTGAGTATTGTAACTAATGCAAAAATTGATAGTCGTACTTTATACTTTTGAATATTAATATTTTCATATTGAGATAATATTTCCGAAGAGAGATTTTTCATAAACAAATAAAAAATGTTCAATTTGGCTGGCTCCAAATTGAATTCTTGGAAATTTTCCTAACTTTTATATCAAGACTACCGTTTTCAAGACCGTACATATTTATATTGGCCAACAATAGTAACTTACCACCAAACATTCCCATTTCTCACTTTCAATACAAACAGATAAAGAATGTTTTTTTATTGTAGTTTCTAGAAAAACTAGAAGAGATAAAAAAGTTTGATTTGACCACTAATATTACGTAATCATCAGATTTGATGAAGTTGATTTGTTTCCAGATTTATAATCATTCAATTTTAATAAATTGATGGATGGAGCCGTTACTACGTGGTAGGAAATCATAATGAAAAAAGAAATGAAAATTTCTATGTTTTTTACCACTTTTATTTGTAACTAACGTTTCTGCAGTTTCGTGCTATACGGACAGTTTCAAACTTATACAATAAGTTTATATAAGTTTGTAGTTGTAGTTTGTATAGATTTCTAGTTGTGTATAAGTTCGAAAATGGCCGTATAAGACGAAACTGCAGTAACGTTAGTTTAACTCTGTGAATTATGATCACAATAGTTATCAGTTATAAAAAATTCTTCAATATGTGCTGTGAATATACACAAAACCGATTTAAATAATTGGTCATCAGTGATGGAGGTGAACGGAGCCGGAGGAGGTCATCATCATCACAAAGAGATGCTAATACTTAATTAAACACATGCAAAAAAGTAAATGACTTTCGAATGAAATCTCGTTCTGGGAATTACCCAGTATGAGATCAGTCTTACCGTGGTCTATTCTGGAAACAACTTACTGTAATGATAATAATATCGCTGTTCTTCTTTATTGTACGTGAAGTTGATTGCTTTGTAATTGGTCATGAAGTGCAACTTTTGGAACTACACTGGCAGTCATTATGTCGGGTAACTGAATGCTATAAATCAAATGAACTCAATTACTGGAGTTTTTTCCCAACATCAAACCGTTATTTCAACACCTCGACACGTGTTTCGGTCACCAAGTGATCATCTTCAAGAGGAAGATCAAACAGTTTGAGGTGTTAAAATTACGGTTTGGTGTTGGAAAAAAACTTGAGTAATATTCATTACTACACCAAAGATTCCAAACAGTGCATCACAAGAACTCAATTTCAGTTGATATAAAACATGGTATATTTACAATTATTCACTATTAGTGTAGTCCTACCTGTACAAAAAAGGTCAATTTATTCGCCTCAATCATTTATTTGATTATAAAGCTTCAGAATTATTCAGAAACGTGAAAAATTTCAAACAGATGAAATGTACTTCAGAATAGGATTCAGAAATTCACAGGGAAAAATTATAAAACATTAAAAAAAATAATTCAGAATCAAATATAGTTTCAACATATTTCATAAAAGCTGACAAAAAAATTCATCAAGTACACAACATTATTCATCAATTTCTATTTTGTCCCCTTCAAAGTAGTCCCAGTCAGATATAATACACTTCGCCATCGTTTTTCCCAATCCTCGAAGCAGATTCTGGTGTGTCCTTAACCTCAGCGATTCGGTTTTTGACTCTTCGCATGGGTCCAAATCTGGTGAGTACGGTGGTTGAGGCATGATTACGGTGTTGTTTTTGGTAAAAAAATTACGAACGAACATGACGAGGGAGCAGGTGCATTATCGTAATGGAAGAGCCATGAATTATTTTTTCACAATACCGGACGTTATCTCCGTATTGCTTTTTGCAAGCGGTACACAACTTCAAGATAATACCCTTCATTGACCCTACAATCGTTTAGCAACTCCTGATGTACAACGCCATGGTAATCAAAGAAAACAGAAAGCAAAACCTTGACATTTGATTCAACTTGGTGTGCTTCTTGGTCTTGGCTCTCCTGGGTTCTTCCATTGGGACGACTAGACTTTGGTTTAGATGTCATAACCATATACTCATGTATAGGAAAGTAGGCTTTCACCACTGGCGTCACTGTTTTGGTTGGTTTGCGTTAAAACGTGTTTCAGTTATCACGTGTAATTGCTAGTTACACATTCTGTTTAGAATCTGTTTTACCGTTAATCAGCTATCGCACCCCTACGAACGACAACCCTCACAAGTCGAAACTTGTGCGTGCTAAAGATTAATGAGGTTTTACCTTTTGACGTGTGATTTTCAACGTGAGTTGGACGATAGCAAGTGAAAATCGATCGTTTAGCCTGGGACTTAAACCACTGATCTACACGGCGGTCAATTCAAGTGAGTGAACGAAGCACCCACGTCGAACCGGTCGGTTACCGACCAGTACTTGATATATTAGGTTTTCAAGTTGAGTTTGGCACAAAATGACAACAGAAGGGAGGTTTCATCATTTCATTTCAAACCTCAAACAACTTGGGCTGGGTTCTGTAACAAATTTCGCTACTGACTCATTCCTTATTGAACCAAACGATTGTATTATTCTAGAAGATCTATCTGTTTTATAATATGCTGCCATAGATCTACTAGCTTCCTTCAATTACGATATTCTGAAAAACAATTAATGGCTTTTGGATTACGATAATGCACCTGCTCACTCAACATGCTTGTTCATAAATTTTCGGCCAATTATACTAATGGATAATTTTATTTTCGATAATCTATTTTGTATATCGTAAAAAACTTCTAACAGTTATGAGCTCCACTCCTTGAAAAGCTGATGTGTATAAAAATATTCAAATCACCTGAACAACTGATTTCTATTATGTTTTCAAGTCTGCTATTGATAGGCTCACAAATGAAACAGTTTTCAGCTCTGTTCTCAGTAGCAGTCGTGTCAAAGAAACCAATTTACTTGATATTAAACTTGATGGATGGGTAACACCTTCAAGGTTACAAAAGTTCCGGGTTCATTATTCTAAAATAAGTGATAATTGATCGTTAGTGACGATAGTCTGATTAAGATTTTTGGAAATATCACAATATATTTTTCTTCATTGCTAATTTTCTAACGAGAGTTTCACAGAAATTATACAGTTATAAGAAATGAGTACATGATAGTAAAAGTCAGAAATTAAAAGGTGTGGGATAATGTATCAAACTGTTCCTACTTGCACGGTATTATTTCCACAGATCCGTACAGTATGGCTGAGTTGCACATACTCTTTGAATCATACTTTTTTCATTGACCGTAAAGATATGAAACATATATCTCATGTCCTAGTTGCGTATTATAATGCCTATTCTAGCAACTCAATACTAACTTAGCTATATTCAAAATAACAAATCATTTCTGCAGTCTCAACAATCTAGGTCACCATATTTGTTGAGAGATATGCAACTGATCTGAAGGGTTCGATGTAATATAAGCAACCGAATCATTTGCTGGTTTCAATCAACTCTGGTATGACTTGATGAAAACTACGGACGTGTGTGTCAGTTACCATACACAGAATGAGACATGGTCGGTGAAAGGTTGCGCAAACCAAGGATCTGTGTAAGAGAGAAGAAATATTTAAAAAATGAATGAAAACAATAAATTAATGTCCCCTTATTATTACCAATGAAAAGGCGGTGCTTATGATCGACCACGCTTCAATTTGTGTACAGCACCTAATTGATTCCTCTTGAAAAATTTCAATACATTTTCATTCTCAATTATTTGTGAATATCATGTTTGTGAATTCTTATTTTGTAAATATTTCTGGGCAAAGTATGCCATGCCACTGCTTTTTCAAAAAGAATTTTTCATTATCATCAAGTATGTTATCTGAAATGAACAAAAAATTATATGTATTCGATAATTTTGATATGTTTGTATCATAAATAGAAACCCGAAGACGAATTTTTTAGTGTTTGATCTACTCAGGGCCGTCCCCAAGAGGGCGATGGGGGGGGGAACCTCACCCCCTGCTTTTTCGACTTGGGAAAAAGTTGGGAAATTTTGGGCCATGAAGATAGAAAAAAATTATATTAAAAAATTTATTAAAAATTAAAAAAATGAAAATGGGAGAAAAGAAAAGGAGAGGTAATAAGAAAAGGGAAAGAACCAGGAGAATGTTGGGATTTTTCAACATGCATAACTTAAAGAGAATTCTGAGTGGTTTGAAATCTCCAAAAAAGTTTAATTTCTCCCAAGTAAGAAAATAGCCCTGAACAGTACACAAATTTTGAAGTGACAATTTTACAAAATTCCCAATTTTTTGCTGTTTTTCCGACTTGGAAAAGTTGGGAAATTTCGGGCCGTGAAGATATAAAAAATAATAGTAGAAAACAATCAGCACAATATTATTTAAGTGTTGTTTCTTTTCATTTGTATTGAATATTCCTATACATGATGGATATTGTGGAAGACCAAAGACCTTGGTCCAAAATCACGAAAATTTATTTCTATAATAGAAATATCTTGCAGTATCTGTAGACTTCGACAGAGGCACTGTCAAAGTCTACAGATAAAGTGATGGAAGTTTTGAAGAATCTCCAAATACCAAGAGGAAATTCTTGAGGAGACCTCGTTTCTTGTACACCCCTCAACTAGTATTAGAACAAACAAAGGCAACAGCGTGTGTTCGCTGGTTGGGCTCTGGATGAGGCCCATTTCTGGATGAATAGGCACCTGAACAAACAAAATTGTCGAATTTGGTGATTTACCAATATATATGAGATCCAAGAGTGTTCAATGCATCTGGAAAAAGTCACTGTTTGATGTGGATTTTGGGCTGGCGGCGTGATCGGTCCATATTTCTTTGAGAACGACGTTGCCAGGCCATCACTGTCAACATCGATCACTATAGATCCATGATTACCAACTTTTGGTCTAAATTAGGTGATCTGAACACCGACACGTGGTTTCAACAGGACGGCACTACGTCCACACAGCTCATGCCACTTCGGATATTTTACACAAGCGATTCGGAGACATGGTCATCTGACGTGGAGGTGATGTGAACTGGCCACCAAGATCGTGCGATTTGACCCCGTTAGATTTTTTGTGAGGTTTTCCCAAGTTGCTGGTGTATGCGAATAAACCACAGCGGTCCTCAAAACCAACATAAACCATGACATCAATAAAAGTCAGCCTGATTTATGCGCCAAAGTCATGGGATATTGGACATTTCGGATACGCTTCACCCGGAGAAGCGTGCGGACATTTAAACGATGTTACATTCCACACATAATACCATCAAAAGGCCTTTCAAACGAATAATGATAATATCTCATACAAACTTTGTTTCATTTGAATTTAAAGATAGGAAGAGCATTATTCTTCTATGATGAAGGTACAAATTCAGAATTTGCGCGAAGGGAATATTTCGTGAATGTGGCTTGTGAAATATTGACATAACGTTCTCCATCCAAATAAAATGGCAACCATCGTCCATAAATGAAATGGTTTTGATAAAAAATGCATTTTTATTTTCCATTTCTCTGTTTGTATATTTTCCGGCAACTGAGAGGGCGTGAAATATTTCTGTCTGCTTAACAGAAATGAGATCAAACTCTTATCTCTGCATGGCCCGTGACTATGAAAAGCAAAAATTGAAGAGTCCCTATTCATGTCAGCTATACTACGCACCAAATAACTTGGTTGGGTTTTCCTAAAGGAAGAAACCATAAGCACCCTTCCACACGGGGAGCTTCACGTCTCTCGTTTCCGAGAGATAGGTAGGCTCAAAGGAAGGCGTCAAAATGAAACGAGTTCAATGGAGTTTTCAGACGGAGAGCGGAAGCCGCCACGTCTCGGAAGACGAGAGCTCTCACGTCTCCTGCACGTCCTTAAAATGTCCTCCTCAAAATACAAAAGGATGAGTGTGGGCTTCCACAAGAAGAGTGAAAACGGCTCTCCCTGGTTGACGCTTCACACTATTTATCATGGCAGATTACGATATGGAGCTGTTAATTAGTGCTGCCTGCAAACGACTCGCTCATTGGGTTAAATGTCTTGACATTTATAAGGAACTCTGTAAGGTGCTAAACATAGATTTCGCAACTTTATCCATCTCACTCTGGATCGTTGACGTTTCTATCGTTGAGGTTTTTCTCGACGGTAGCGAAGGTATATGGCAACAGCTCGCCTTCGATCCATTCTACGACTAACCTCAAGGAGCCAGGAACTAAAAAGACTCCCGTTGTGAATGGGCGGTAGGTAGGAGTGATGAACGCTTCTGTATAGGAGCGAGAAACGTGAAGCTTCCCGTGTGAAAGAGTCATAAGTGCCACTGAGTTGGAACTTTTTCAAATAAGGCACTTCAGTTTGTACCTGGGTAGGTTCAAAATCTTCAAATAATAAAAAAACAAGGTGAATTCAGAATTTAAGGTGAATACAAAAACTTCGTTGAATTAATGATGAAGTCTGAACACTTTATGAATATTCAAATTATAAAAATTGGCACTAAAGTAGACAAAAAAGCAGTTTCATACAAGTACGATCGATCTCGGCTGAAGACAAATCACCAGTCTAAACTCTAGAAAAAGGTATTTATTATTTTTTATTTTTAAATTTCAAAATTATTTTAGATTTTTTATTCCACTCCTAACATAATGATCATTCATGTCCATAACATGTATATATTCACTTTAATGAAATGAATAAAAACACTTTTGTCTAAATACCACTGGAAAATTTTATTTTATGACCGTTTCGGGTTTCATCCCATTATCGAGTATAAAACTGAAATCTGAATTTGGAACATCGATTTTACAGAATTTTCAGGTATGCTGCAAGGCCAGGTATTTGGGAGACAGGATGCCAACTCAAAATACCATCCTGAAAATTCTAGAGGTTGTTAAACTCATAAATTCAAGAGAGGATACCTACATAGATCAAGTTGCTCGTTTAGGGGTATATGTTTCTGATTTTTAATTGGTTTGTTAATTTCCATGGCCTCCAACAGATTCATTTTTCTCCCTTCATTACATATATGTAGGATTTTGAGGTTATCTTCATTTATTTTGTGGTTTGATTCTTGAAGATGTTCATACATTGCAGATTTTTTGTTCAGACGTGTTCACGCAGTCTTATTTCAAAATTTCTACCGGTTTGGCCTGTATATACTGCAGCACATTCGCCACACTCTATTCTTTAACACATACCTGACTTTTTCATTCTATCCCGTTTGGGTTTTGCATTAAACAGGGTATAATTCACTCATAAGTGTTTTGTGAACCCGAAACCGGTCGTAAAATAAAATTTTCCAGTGGTATGTAGACAAAAATGTTTTCATTCATTTCATTTGAGTGATCATGAATTACCATGAAGTAAACAGGTCATCAATCAACAATATGTATCTATTCACAAAATGGAGAGACATCTTCATCTTCTTGTCCCCGCCGAATATAAAAATTACAATATCTGGGTTTTCCACTTAGTTGAAATCACGAGGTAGAGTATGTTTCTGATAATCCAGCTTACACTTTGAGCCAAATGGAAAACGCAATTTATAATTGCCCTCTGTGACTAATCCCAATCAACTATTATTCATATAATTATTCTCTCTTCCGAATAATCAAGTAGCCTGAAAACGAAACCTTGAAACTCGTTATATTTTTACAACATATGCAATTAAATCAGCCTCTGTATGTAGACATAATAAAAACAATAGAATCAGCATACCTGGTGACCTAGAAAATAATTGCTACTGTCACATATTTTGGTATATCACTAGTGAAGGCACATTTCAGAATGGAGATTCTTTTCTATTCAATATGTTTGCATGGTATTCAAGTATAACTTCATTGTGAGAACTTGCGGTTGTGTGAACTGAACAGTTTTCAAAACCGCAATCGTTTCAGAATACAATAAATTCCACAGGCGCGTTCATACTCACAATATTCTACCTAATCAGTGCTTTTTATGCATCAACAATTTGATTAATTAACGGTTAGGAGGTAGATATTATATAAATATCACTGGAGTTTACTCCCAACACCAAACTGTCATTTTCAACACCTCAACACGTATGTCGATCACCAAGTGATCATCTTCAAGAGGAAGATTAAAATAAATATACATACAACGTTGTCCTTATTTACTCTGGGGTCTCTTCAGTATGAATAAATCTTCGAGCTATCCTTATTTATACCATAGATACCTTTGCTATGTACCTGCATCTCAATTATCTTAAATTAATTTAAGGTAATAGTCAGGTAAATCTGATGAATAAAATATTATTTCGACGAGCTATATAGTATACTATTAGGTATTGGTTCACCATCGTTATTCATAATATCATTATGTTTACTTATTTCTACATTCTAGTAGGGATCTAGATGCCGGTTGCTGTTTACTTGTCTAACTAATCTTAATGAACTAAAGTCTATAGAATGGTTTTGTTGCAAAATATGGTATGCGACTGCTGATTTTTCTGGTCTTCCATATTTTAGGTGCGCTAAGCGTTTCTTTTATCTCATTTCAATAGGTATTTTAGTCTGTCCATAATATTTTGCATCGCAGTCCTTACATTTAAGTTCGAAATATTACAGACTTTTTCGAATTCTCGACTGTGTCCTTTGAATTTCCTGAAAGGCTCTGTAGTGTATGACTTGTTTTGAATACCACCGTCATACTATGAAAATCTTAAAATTATTCTAACGTTCTTCGTGTATTGGTGGTGAACTGAGATATAATTTTCTTGGTTTTCGTCGTTTCTAAAAGTCGTGATTTCGTTCATTCCTAATCTTAACTTTTTCTTCCTTATAATATCATCTACAATACCCCTCAAGGTGTTGAAAATATCGGTTTAGTGTTGGGATAACACTCCAGTAATATTAATTACTACAGCAAAGGTTCCAAACACTGCATCACAAGAAGATATCATCTACTTCTTTCTTTTCAAAAAACTATGAAAACAAACCGTTTACCAGGTCTATCTCAGTTCAATGACCGACATACTTTGGTGAATTCACCAATAATGTCGCTCGTATATGGGATGTGACTTGGAGAAAAAAAAATCTGTTTTTCTGTTAATTAGCTGCCGCCCTCATACGAACGACAACTCTCAAAAGTTGAGAAACTTGTGCGAGCTAAGGACTAACGAGGTCTT
This sequence comes from Leptinotarsa decemlineata, assembly GCF_025532065.1. Classification (NCBI taxonomy): domain Eukaryota; kingdom Metazoa; phylum Arthropoda; class Insecta; order Coleoptera; family Chrysomelidae; genus Leptinotarsa; species Leptinotarsa decemlineata. The sequence goes on from NW_027412532.1 coordinate 23,176,963, forward strand.
ACCTTTTAACGGTACAAACGATAATTTGAATAGACTCATAAAAAGCAATGAAGGCAAAACTTTAGTGTCAGACAGATGAGGAGTATACAGGGCTTTTCATGATGAGCGTTAATTAGCCGTTTCTGGCAAACTATTCAACGGATCAACCTGAAAATTCCAAAGTATGCATAAGTCAAAATGACCTACACGCCTAAAATATTTTAGACGAAGCGGCGTTGTCGCTTCTACTAGCGTAAGTAGCTTCTAAGTAGCGGCTTCTTTGATTTTTCAAATGAAACACCCCGTATATATTATGATTCATTATCACTTTGTCAACAAATTCATATACCATTTCCCTATACCTATCTATCACCGTTTAGAAGATATAAATTAATTTCGATATTTTTTTACCAAACATGAACTTTTATAAATGCTGATAATCCTGAACTCTCTTGCACTGAAACGATCAAATTTGAAATGGAGTGGAGTGATACTATGAGGATCTTCACTTCGAATCATATTTTCATTTGCCTCATACAGGGCCTTCAAAAAATGCAGATACTTTGATCTCATGAAGAAATGAGTGGAACTCAATTTTCTCAAATGGAACACCCTGTATATTTCAACATTTTTGAGTTCTACATCCAATTTTAGATTGACTTTGTTCAGATAATACTATTTCTATTTTGAACCGTTTTCGAGATACTTAAACTGTTTCCAACGGAAATTGACATGGTTTTCTTGTTCATCACTCATTTTTGATGTTTCTCAATTAGTCACAGATAATACAATGAAAAGATAATTATTAAAATACTCCTCAACCATCGAATGAAACTTCTCTTCAAACAATAGTTTTATTAACGCTGAAACACGAAATGAAAATAATAAACCCATAAATTAATGAGTTAATTTAATCGTCAGTGTATTTCAGAATATGTTCAAACACATCTCCACCTCTACTTAAACAAACATGTAATCTTTCCAAAAGATTGTCATGTGTAACGCTTCTGATCAAGTCTGGAGTCAAACTATTGAAAGCAGTTGTAACTCTCGATTTCATATCTTCCATTGTTGTTATTGGAGTAGAGTAAACCATATTTTTGATGAAACCTCACACGAAATAATCTAATGGATTGCCATCGGGTGTTCTAGGAGGCCAACGAAAAGGTCCATTATTACCAATCCATCTGTCTTTGAAAATTTCGGTTAAAGCTTCGCTGACTGAATGAGAATTATGGGGTGGAGCACCATCCATTTGGTACCATACATCTTCCTGGTCTATTATTTAAAATCATTTGAATTCCATTCCTCAGTAAATCTTCATATTTTGATGCATTCAAATCATCATCATAAAACTCGATATAAAAAATTGACTCATTCTTTATGGCACAAAATACATTGAATTTCCATCTTTCTTGAAAACCCCTTTGGCGGACAACATGGGGATTTTCTGGCGCCCAATAATGACTGTTGTGTCTATTGAAAACTCCATTTTTTGTGAACTTGGCCTCATCTGTCCATATGATATTGTCAAGGAAATGTTCATCCTCTTGAGTCTTGACAAGTAACCATTCAAAGAATTCCACTCTACGAGGTAAATCAGTCTCTTTCAAATGTTGGACACAGTAGAACTTATAGGGATGCCATTTATGCTTATTAAGAATTCGACAAATTGTCACGTAGGGTATACCTATCTCCCTTTCAGCCTCGTGCAGAGAAGCATTTGGAAATGCATGAAAGTATCCCAAAACTGTTATACCATTGTCATCATCATCTACTTTAGTCTTCTTACGAATGATTTTTGGACGGAAGGTTTCACCTAATCTTGACATTATTCTATTATAATTGGTAGCTATCACAATCAGTCAAAACCACCAATGAAAGTCTGACGTTAAATAATTGGTTTATTTATTTTTCTAAAGCACACTATTAAAAAATATTAATGTGTACTGTTGTACGTTAGAGACCAATACCTCAATGTATACAAATTGTAACTTTTTCTAAGGTAATTACATACCAATTTCGAATTGACTGATGAAAAACTGGATCAAAAAAAAATTGTACTAAGTATAAAAAAAATGTTGAATATCCAAAATAAGTGATGAATTAAAAAAAACGAGCAAGAAAACCACGTCAGTTTCAGTTTGAAACAGTTTATCTCGAAAACGGTTCAAAATAGAAATAGTATTATCTGAACAAAATGGATCTAAAATTGGATGTAGAGCTCAAAAATGTTGAAATATACAGGGTGTTTCATTTGAAAAAATTGAGTTCCACTCATTTTTTCATGAGATCAAAGTATCTGCATTTTTTGAAGACCCTGTATGAGGCAAATGAAAATATGACTCGGAGTGAAGATCCTCATAGTATCACTCCACTCCATTTGAAATTTGATCATTTTAGTGCAAGAGAGTTCAAGATTATCAGCATTTATAAAAGTTCATGTTTGGTAAAAAAAATCGAAATTAATTTATATCTTCTAAACGGTAATAGATAGGTATAGGAAAATAGTATATGAATTTGTTGACAAAGTGATAGTGAATCATAATATGATATTATATTCGGGGTGTTCCATTTGAAAAATCAAAGAAGCCGCTACTTTATAGTAGAAGCGACAACGCCGCTTCGTCTGAAATATTTTAGGCGTGTAGGTCATATCGATTTATGCATACTGTGAAATTTTCAGGTTGATCCGTTAAATAGTTTGTCAGAAACGGCTAATTAACGCTCATCATGAAAAGCCCTGTATAGGTTGACTCATTGTTCTTGCCCATAACTCCATATTGGCTAAACGGGAATAACCTTTTCCTAAAGAATAAAAGAACATAGGAATATTTTCGCGAATGTGAAGACCAATTTCACATTTGCCTCGAGTGTAGGTGAGTTGAGACTGGCCTGAACGAATTGTTTTTATGTGTTTTGTTTTTATTGGGTTATTATATCAACTCCAATATTTCAAGTGTGTAACGGACATTCAGTAATACCGTGAGATCAAACGGCATAAAAAAATCAGGAGTCCGCAAGACAAGTGGTTTTTTTCTATTAGTGGGTGCCTGAGAAATAACAAAAGTTCAAATGAATTGGACATTTATTTGAGGACATTTTTAGGTCTAGTGGTATTCGTAAAGACTATTTCTTGAAATATTCTCAGCTGAATGCATCGATATTAGAACAAAATACCTGAATAATGAGAAATTTTAACAAGGAAATTCAGTTGAAACTACATTGTTCCCATAATATATATGAATAGAGTACGTAAATAAGTGAAGTCATATTCTTCAATAATGTAAACAATAACCAATTTACTTGAAGCGGCTATATGCTTCACCAATACGTCGTATTGCGTTTCCTTTTCGATGTCATTGAAATTGAAAATAAAGGTTTCACTCATGTTAAAAGTTTTTTACAACAAATAAGTTTGATTGATATTTTGAAATTTCTGAATATCATATTATATAAATTGTTGGTATTCAAGAAAAAGTTCAAATCATTTTTTATATCGGTGTATTGTATCTGTGCATTGTATTGGTGAGTTTCAAAGTTTCGATGATTATTCATGATCATATTTTAATGTATGAATCCATTGGTTGAATTCGAATAAAAAGCGAGATTTATTGAAATTGTGAAAATGATACATAAATAGGCTTCAAGAGTCACATTTATTCTATATACTATTATAAATGTAAAACTTTGTGAGGATGTATGTATGTCTGTTGTCTCTTTCACGCCTAAACGACTGAACGGATTGAGATGAAAAAATTTGTTCAAAATCTGTTTTTTCGTTAACCATCTGTCGCACCCCTACGAACGACAACCCTCAGAAGTCTAAACTTGTGCGAACTAAGGATTAAAGGGGTCTTACCTTTCAACGTGTGATTCCTAACACTTCAAATACAGCTATGTATCAGAATAACATATAGGCTACAGTTTACATAGGTTTCGTGTAATTTTGATCATGATATAACGATAAGTATTAGGTGAGTTGGAAAAATTCTAGCTCTCTGAGAGCCATCTTGGCGTGTGCTGCCTATACTGTCTGAGTTACATGGAGATAATTACCGTATGATTGTTCATCTCCAATAGTTCTGTTCTAAATAAAAGTCCGCTAGAGTCCCACAAGGTTCGGTACTGGACCCACTTTTATTCCTAATTTACATTAATGACCTATCGTCTATAAACATCCAAGGAAAATTTACTTTATTTGCTTCATACGTTGTATGAAGTTATTGAGAATGACATCACGAAAGTGAAAGACTGGTTTGGCTCAACTCTCTTGAGCTTGAATTTATCAAAAACACAAGTAGTGTCCTATCGTTGCCAGATTGCAGCCGTACATCTTTATAATATTCAAATTGACAACGTACCAATTTCTAAATTGCTTGGCTTGTTCATTGACAGTAATTTAAAATTCACCAAACATGTAGATACTTTGGAATCGGAGCTCTTCTCTGGATGTTGTCCAATACGAGTAACTGCATTTGAGCTCGGATCTGCAGAAGCTAGAATGGTTTATCATTCCCTTTTTGAATCCCATCTTCGTTATGGTATTTGCTTTTGGGGTGTGTGTTTCTACCACATGCCTCCAATCAGTATTACTTATACAAAAACGTGCAATACGATGCATATGCAAAGCCAAGCCTAGAGACTCTTGTCGACCTCTTGTCGGCCTCTTTTTGCCTCTAACAAAATCCTAACTGTGGTCTCTTTTTATATATGAAATAATCTACCTTCTCTTCAAAAATAGGGTATTGTTTAACAACTTGGACGCGCCAATGTATCAAACCAGGCAAATATTCAGCTTTAAATTACCGCTGCCTTCTTCGACCCTAATTAAAGATTCCATTAATTACAACGGTCTCAAAATGTTCAATCACCTTCCTCTAACTTTAAGAAGCCTAAATGACCTTAGAGCTCTTAAGAAAAAGTTGAAAGACTTGCATTCTATGAGACCTTATTATAGCTTATCTACGATGATAATTTTAATTCAGAAGACTAACTACGGTATTTTATTAATTTGATTTTATTCAATTTAGTTTTAATTAATTTATTTAATTTTATTGACCATGTTTTTATACCCTGAACGTTTCTTATATTTATATGTCTCTTTTCAGTTCATGTTATCACTTACTTTTAGTGATTTTACTTTGGTGATTTCATGTATATGTTATTTATATTTATATTTGACACGGTCGCGGCTTCCCATCTAGACGAAAGTTACAAGTCTGCTGGAACTGCAGCATTGTCTGGCGAGAAATTGAAAAGAAAAAAATACCAAAATCTTGGAAACAACTATCTGTTTCATCCAGTAGCGGTTGAAACTTTTGGTGTTTATGGCCCGGAGTCTCTGTTATTCGTTCATGAACTCGGAAGGAGAATAGGCCAAGCAACGAAAGATCACCGTTCTACCTCTTTTTTGATAGAAAGAATTAGTATTGCTATTCAACGTGGCAATGCTGCTTCAGTACTTGGAACTATTCCTCCTTCACATAATTTTTTGATGAGATCATGCATTGCCCTAATTTCAGTACGGAACTGAAACCTCTTCGAAACAAGCCAAAATATGTGGCCAGTCTCCTATCAAGCCAGTCTCCTATCAAGGTTAATTCACAAGTGATTGATCCACCTTCTTCTTTTTCAGTGCGGTCAGTGGACTCAGGTCATTCTTGGCTTCAAAAAATGAGTTGTATTCCTCGTAGAATTGGTACCATTTCAGTGAAAGCGCTTCTTGAAACAAGAGCCGAATCGATCCCTCTACGAAACCCTTTTTCACTTGGAAGGATCGATCGCAGCTTGAGAAATGGTTCTTATGGAGATTCTGTGAAACGTTTTCTTCCTTACGAATCAGTAGAGAGTTGTGCTTAAAATCTAGAGAAAAAAATTGGATTGGATAATTTAGGAAACACTTGTTACATGAATAGCATTTTACAAGTGTTGTTCATGACGAAGAATTTCAAGAACGAAGTTTTAATGATGAACGAGAACGGGAATGTTTCCTGCTTATTCATCAAACTCAAACAACTATTCATGCAGCTGCAGTTTCGTAAGAAGGTATCATCTTTCCCTCCAACCGATTTCCTGGAGTCCTTGAAGTCCACTAAATACTCGTTAGGACAACAAGAGGATTGTTCCGAATTCTTGGAGTTCTTGTTGAATACTCTTCGTGAGCAAAACAATAGCAAAATCAATACTCCCAGCCGCTCTGGACTGAATGATTCCGTACAACCCATCTCGTCTTGTGTTTGTAAATCTTTTGCTGGAAAAATCCTCACTTGTTTACTTTGTGGTAAATGTTCAAGAAGTACTGAAAACTTATGTGAATTTCTGGAACTTCATCTAGCTTTTCCTAATACGACTAATTACCAGTCCGTGCAAAGCTTATTGTTAAATCATCTGAAAATGGAATTTTTAACGGGTGATGATCGACTGTATTGTCAAACATGCGCCAAACTAACTGACAGTTATACGGAAATAAGTATAGCTGAGGCACCAGTCAATCTAATAATAACACTGATGATTTTCAAACAAGACTCAACCTCTAACGGAAGCAAGAAACTCTTTGGAAGGTTCGAAATAGATGAACATTTCAACCTAGCAGACCACTATTATAATATTCATGCAGTCATTGTTCACTGTGGTTCTGGCGTTGATAGTGGTCATCATTACGCCTTGGTCAAAGAAGGAACGGACTGGTTTAAGTTTGACGATAGTCGTGTCACGAAGTGTTCTGGCGATGCATTGAATTTATTGGAGCCTCTGGAGACACCCTACATTTTGTTTTATGAGAGAGAGGACATTGTTGGATCAAGATCTTCAGATGATGTGGTGCTGCAGGTTTTTCCGGGTTTTCCTGCGGCTGAAAAAGCAAATGCGCCACTGGAATCAATGAAGTCGCCCCGGAGCGCCAATTAATTTTTATTGTTGTATTTATTTTATATTTATCGTTGTCTTAAGTTATAAGTAAAAAAAAAAATTATGGTTATCTATCATGTGGTTGCCACTATATGCAAAATACTGTGCCATAAATACAATTAACTTGGATACTTTTTTTACAAGGCACGTTTTGGAATATCTGTCGAATTCTTATAAAAATTGATACAATTGTCATTTTAAGCATTTGATATTGATAAACTTTCTTTCACACTAAGTAATTTGGACGAATCGTTAAAAGTTATCACGATAAGATTAACTTGACGCAACGTAGTAAGCCATTACGCGTCACGTTTACTGTGAGACTACGAGGGACGATGTGCGAAGATAGAGGGACGAACTGAGAAATGAAGCGCCATCGCTGAAAATGCGACCCGAACGCGGGCAGACGCATGAGGGCGGACGTCATTGACGCTTGTGTTAGTTTTGCGAATTTTTAATAGGTAACATAATTCGATTCTCGAAACTATTCGTTACTTAGTCCAGTTGGCATTTTTATTTACTGTATTTTTAAAGTAAAAATACGGATTACTCGCTGATGTCCGTTCTTATATTAACGTACAGTCGAGGCGACTAAACCTAAAATCTTGAAATATGCAAGCAGGTTCTTTGTATAGCGTAAATAAGCATTGCAAGCAAAGATTGTAATTCAAATTCGTCAGTTTTGAAGTTGGAAACCTGAAGTTCTGGGTTGATGTAAAAATATTGTAACTATTTGTTTAAAATGCTCTGTCTCGAAACTCAATGTGACAAACCAAATTCTACGCGGCTTCGCCCGCGTAGAATTTGGTTTGTCACATTGCGTCCATCTTTCACACTGCTGCCTATGTGAGTGATGATAAGACGACGACCTTTTTCAACTGGAATTTTCAAACCAGTGGACCAACCTTCCATAAAAGCTTGCCTTTCACTTTTGATGTTCTGATCTTGCCAAACCTTCAAGACTTTATGACCCTGATTGACTCATGTTTCTTCACGAATGACTGACAAAACTTTATTTAATGTAGGTATTTCGTCTTTCGTGTAAAAAGAGTGTATTGTTCTCCTAAAAGAATTCTTGACTTCTTCATCGATAACCAAACACTTTCTACCAGTGAATACTTTCGGCTCGAAAAAGTTGTTGTTTTCCTTGAGTTCCTCGAGAATTCTAAAAATTGTCGATCGATTGACACCGGTCATACTTGCGCATTTTTGCTCTACTTCCTCCTTATTTTTTTATTTCGGATAATTCTTAGATAATTATATACATTCATAACAATTGTTTTTTCATTTATATTTAATGGTAACAATATCGGACGCTTCACGATTCCCGAACAACTAGCTTTCATGTTGTATAGCTGTTTATTCAACGCGCTCTCAAAGTAAACTGAAGAATATCACGAATAACCCCGTTAAAAGCCAAGTCGGTCTTATTGATGGGTGCGATGTGTCTGTTGACAGTATAATTCAAAGGAATATCTATTTATACCGCCTTAAAAAAAACAATGTTTTTTCAATCCCCTTCAACTAAATACCTATTCGTTGGAGAATGTCTTGGTTACTACTGGATATATTTCCATAAAATTGGATAATGTTAGCGACTGGAGAAATGTATGGTAAAATGGATTAACAGGGTCTCTCAGTCAAAAAATCAAAAATCAAACTCTGCTTATATATATATATATTATATATATATATATATATATATATATATATACATATACATATACATATATATATATATATATATATATATATATAATATATATATATATATATATATATATATATATATATTTATATATTTGATTGATGCAACTAATTTTCCTTCATTTTGAGTATTTATATTCAATATTAAATTCTACAAAAAGGATTTAAGCTTTATATCTTCTATTAATTATCTGCGAGCGCTTTCGACAGTTGGTAGTACTGTCATCTTCTGGTACTCCTCAAACTGCAGTTTAAGGGGTGTTCTCAGTAAGACTATTGTCATTAACTTTAAAACTTCCACATCTGGAATGGAACATAAGTACAATGAATACTCATAATTGATGAAGTGAAATATATAATTTCAATACCCTTAATTTTCAAAATAGAATATCAGGGAGTAATTTCATTAATTTCTACAAGTTTCAGTGAGCAAATATATGTGAATGTTAGTAGAAAAAAAAAAAAGGAAATGTAGTATGTTAAAATTATGTCATTTTAATTTTTTGTGTTAATCGCTGTGTGTTGTGTTTTAATATTCTTTAGAAAATTTGGCATTCTACTCATGATAATTCGATTCAATAATGTTGATTAATTGTTCAATTCAAACAAGAGTTGGGAATGAAATACTGATAATGGAAGTATACTGAAGAAGTAGGGCGGGCCCATATCGAAAAAATTCAACGATTCATTTTCGGAAGTAGGAGGCAGCTCAGCATATAAAACATCCAATATGAAAATTTCGAATCTAATGAGCCAATTCTCGAAATGAAAATTAATTTTTGCTCTCATTCGTAAATGAAAAATAATCAGAACTGAAAAATGTCAGTAATAGACGGTATAAAACAAAAGTAAGGGCACCAATGTTAACGAATCTTATTAACTGCAATGGAAACCGGAGAAATTCCCCTGATTTTTAAGAAAGCAGTTGTTATAGCGATAAATAAATGAAGACCAGAAAATTTAATATAGTAAACAAATATGTGAATTGGAAACCCTGACGAATGTAATGCCCTAGGTAATGTCCTTGTTCCATTGTTGTGTTCTTTATATATGGATTACCTATTTAAAATTTAAACAGATGGTAATATCATTCGTTTTCCGATGACACGGGCATTTCATATCCAATCGATACGGGAGATGAGCTGAAAAATAAAACAGAACGATTTTATCAAAATTAGTGATTGGTTCACGCACAAAAAACTCTCGATGAATCCCGATAGAATCCATTCTATTTCTTTCACAAGATACGAGTGTCATGAAAATTGAGTATCTTGGAGTAACACTCGATTCACATATGCCATGAAATTTCTACAGTAGTCTAGTGAAAAAAATCAGGCCATTATTATACAAATTAAAGAGCCTGAGAAACATACACCTCAAGATATTATAGCTTACGTTGGCAATCACGATTGCCCTTTCACCCTTTCATTGGGTGGGTGTAATAGCCACTGTACACTTGTAAAAACTGAAAGTTTGTCACAGAAATAATGAGAACGAAATATTAATTCATTAAACGATTCATTTGACAAAACTAAAATTTCAAACCTGCGAAAAATATATGTGTATAATTCAATCATATCAAAACACAAAAATAATCATATATCACTCAATCAATAGAAACTTTTTTGTTTCTTTATTTTTCTAGACTTTATATATTTTTATTGTGTATAGTGTGTTTTATATTTTCTTTCAATTATTATTCAAATATTCAGAATAAGTACTGTATTGTGAAATAACAAAACAGGATAGCCCAATGCGCAACCATAAAGGGTAAAATGGGAATCTCATTGTTTATTTACTGACATAGTAGTAGTTATGAGAGACCCGTGAAACATATATGTGAATGATCCCTGTATTATGAAAGACACAACAAAGTGATTTCTTCTGTTTTTCAATATGGTTAAAAATATCTTTTCTGTAAAAAATTTGTTTTGAATTGAAAGTTCTGTCTTCTACTTACAAAACGTACGATATCTCAAAGTAATCAATCCTAATGAAAATTGTTTGTGAAAATTTTGGGTAATCTTTCAGTATAATTTTCTCAACTACCATGATTGTCTATCGGTGGATACATGAAATAAAAACTAACTCACTCAAATGTGAGTATTAGGCAAATTATTCAATTACTGTTTTCTGGAGAGATACAAGATATTGCACAAAGAATACACAATCTTCGTCTTTGATAAATTTATGCGATATGATTTTTTGAATATAGAATGCACAAGTTTGTTATTTTTTTTATAATATTCTGTATTTTTGTATTCTATTCGATGCTGATGTTACTTGACTGCTGAGCATTTTTCAAATATAATAATTGTCTAAGAATGTATTGATGTGCACATTTTCTGCAAAGAACTGAAAAATTCAATGAAGATGACATCATTGTATGATTTAAATAAATTATATTATCATAAATATTTTGAGTCATGATATTATATATTTGTTTTCTATTTCAGACAGACTATGTGTGGTTGATGGCAAAGGACATTTTAAAAGATCTCAAAGATATTGCCCCCAGCTGGATATGGCAGTTGATAGTAAAGTAGATTGTATTGTAGCACCAGATAGGTGAGTTATAAAATGAAATATCGAATTGAAAACGAAGCTTTTCAAGAATTTCGTTTCTTCAAATTCGTGTCTCTGTATGGAGATCTCGTAAAGACTAATAGATAGAGAAACCTACTTCTTGCAAAGTACAATTTCATGACATTCGATTTCTTTCTGTTACGGAGATAATCAGCAAAACGGAAAAATTCAAAGTTTTAATTTTCCACAAAACTTCCATATATGGTATCATCTGACTTTGGTCACCTTACTTTGAAATACAAATCTGTGTTTTTTATTGACATTTTTGATCGACGATATTCAGTTTATAATATGCAGAAATAGAATTATGTTCAGTAAGATTCTACAACTCGATTGTTATTGGGTTTTCATTATTTTTCTCTAATAAGCAGTCGAATGTAAGCAATACTGACATTTATCTAGCACCTGCATTTCGCACTGATTACTACGACTATGACTTCGCGCGAAAAAATAACATGGAAAATATAAAGAAATCGAAATCGTGGTTGGATGATGAAGAATGATGTGACCCAATCTTGTGAAGCTCATACTGGGTTTTTGTCATCCCTGCAATAAACAATAGCAGCAAAAATTATACTTTACTCTCTCAGTATTTTCGAAACTGAGAAAGAAATGTCAAAACTGTGACGAAAGATCATAGGTTTGTACTTATACATTTTCAAGTTGAAAATGACGCCAGCTAGGCAAGAGCGCGATGCTTTATTGATGTTATCACTATATTTTATGCTAAAATAGATTCGAATTGCAATCAAAAGTTCAAATTTCTGAATACTCAAATAATTTTTACTGGAGTCAAATTCCTCAAGCTCAAGTGGCATTTGTTGACGTATCGAATTGAGGTGAATTCATAACGCCATTACAATCATTTTCATGACAATATGTAATTTCCTAACATTTTTCATACAAGATTTTTGAAATTTCAAAAAATTTTCTCTCAGATGAGGAAATTATCGATTCTGCAAATTTTTTTGTTTGTTTGATGTCCTCAATAGAGGCGATGGTACAAAATGTTTTACATTCGATATTACCAGAAAAATCTAACTACTTCGCTTTAAAAGGAGATATTTCAAGATTTGTAAAATGTCACTTTGAATGTGAAAATTAGAAAACTTGATTATACAGGGTGTCAATTTGGAAACTTCCTACCCTTCCAGTAAACAATATGGGGAATCGAAAAAACAGGTCTCACTGTCAAGAAAGACAGTTTCAAGGACTATTAGTAGCTCTCATAGTTCAACCCCCTAGGAGGGGTAGATGTTACCCTCAGAATTTCAAATGGGAATGGGGTCAAGTGGCACATCAATTTTATTAGCGTTCAGTTCTGCTTTCAATTGTACCCTGACCTATCATTTTTTGATGAGCATTTTTCGAAAAATAGCATTCTAAACTCACACATATTATTAGAATTTGCCTGTTCTGAAATGCATTATTGTATTGACTGCTTTTAATAAAATTAGTTGGAAGAGTAGGTGGCAATGTTCCAACCCTTGAATGACAGGAATAAATGTAATAAATGTATGTATGTGGGATTTTTCATTTGTTGGTTATTGTCCTTTCACAAAATAAAATTTAATTTGCGAGAAATACATTCCAAAGATAAAATCTACTTATGCTTACCTCATAAACTATTCGAAATGTCTTCAATTCCGCTCCAAACAGTATTGAAGTCTGGTTTTGAACTCCCCTCTAGCACTAGGAATTGTCTGGCATGCTGCTGTAATTCGTATTTTAAGTTCTTCAATATCAGAAGGTGTATTATAAACAACGGATTCAAAATGCCCCCAAAGAAATAATTCTTAGGGTGTTGAATCTGGTATTCCCGAAGGCTATTCTACTGCTCCCCTTCTGCCAATCCATTTATCTGGAAATCTCTCGTTTAGCCACTGTCGGACGGAAAGATAATAATGAGTTGGAGCAACCTCCTACTGAAAATGTAACAGATCCTCCTGCAAAAGTTCATTAACTTCTGCATCCATTCGAGTTTCTAGTTCATCAGTTATGAGAGAATCAATAGTCTCTTCAAATATTCAAAGGTACAGATTGTCAGTCAAGTTTTCTTCCAGAAATGATGGACCGATAATGGCATCTTCAAAAATATCAGCTCCAACATCATCTTGTTGTGGGTGTTGTGTATGCCCTTTCCAAAAAATAAGTGGGTTTTCGTCACTCAATTTTGTCTATTAACATTGCCACTCATCGCTGAAACAGATGTATAACAGAAGATTAGGGATGGTATTGACTCGATGAGACAGGATGTCACAAATCTCTATTCTTCTATCATAATCATCTTCTTGGAATTCTTGAAGAATCTGCATTTTATAAGGATGAAATTTATGCATTTTCCATGCTTTTCTCAGTCTCGCGTGACATTCCCCTCTGTTCTGATACTGATCGTAAGGAGTTCGTGGGCTCTGCAGCAAATGTTCCCAAAACTTCAATTTGGACTGCTCCATTAGTACTTTGGGGTTATTTCTTTTATTTGTTACTGAAATAGTTTCGTAAAACATATTTACCAAACCAAGCACTTACCAGTGACTTACATTACAATTCGGATGTCTTTCGTTAAAAAGGCATGCCGCACTTCGTAGGCTCTGCAACAAATGTTCCCAAAACTTCAATTTGGACTGCTCTATTTAGTACTCTAAGGTTATTTCTTCCCGTATTTGTCACTGAAATAGTTTCGTAAAACATATTTACCAAACCAAGCACTTACCGGTGACTTACATTACAATTCGGATGTCTTTCGTTAAAAAGACATGCCGCACTTCGTGCGCACTTTCAAACTTCGACATAAGCCATAATAATTTCAATTCTGTCTTGAAAACTGTAAACCATTTTTACACTTCAATACACTTATTGAAGTAATCACCAAACAGCCCAACTGTATGTACAATACTACCATATCGTTCAAATTAGCGAACCAATTTTTTTGGTAACATCTATTCCTTCCAGGGGAATGAACCACGAGGGCTACAAATGGTACTTGAAAGTTCCCCCTTGAGAATAAAATTTACCTGTTTCCCCACCCCTAATATCCTACTGAAAGAAGGATATTAGTGGTGGGAAGTTTTCAAATTGACAAATTTCAGTACTTCTATTCATGAAACATGTGGAAAAGTTTTTGTCATCTATTTGTTCCACATCAATTGTAACTGTCGCGGAACTACACTTTCCCATTAAATTATTCTTCTTGCCCGGCTTACGTTAATATTTGCGACACTTTGATGTGTTAATACAAATATCACCACAAGTGCTTTAAAATTCATCAAGTTGTCTAGGAATAATTTTATGTTTTAAATTGACTTTTGTTATCTTGTATGTTTCGAGTAGATGACAAAGATGTTAACATAAATTTATAACTGCATAGAATTCCATGAATTTTATCTATTTAAAATGAAAAACTGATATTATCTGAGCTACCTTGAATTGAAACTAATTGAGATTCACTTCTCGTAATAATACGCTTGAGAGAAGTTCCAGTGTATTGATAATTCTAATGTTTTTTACAGATCGGACTGTTTACGAAAAATACTGAAAGGAAAGGCAGATTTTTCCGTATTTGCACCAGAAGATCTTATAACTGCATCCAGTGAAGGAGTGCAGTTATTGGTGACAAATGAACTAAGATACATCAACGGTAAATATATGAATTTCGTAACCATCTGATTTTGAAGGTCACTATTCTTTCACTGATTAGTTTTCCTTTGGTGTTGTATAATCGTTTAAACGCCATAATTCCACAAAATAGGGCTATTGTAAGAAAAATGGTGAACAATTAAGTCATGAAAGTCAAACTTGTTTTTCGTCAGTAAAGTGTAGATGATTACAAGGACATGCTACTCTCGACCATAAGAATGTACATAATTTCCACGCAAGTTTGATAATACAGAGTACCTGATTCAGTGAAAGTGCTCGTTTCTGACGGAAAAGTTTTCCCGCTTTGCGGTGGAATGTATTCAAACTAAAATGGAAGTCTTTATTAATGTAACGCACATATGGTTATATTAGGTTAGGTCCAAAGTGATAGGGTCTATTCAACCCTCCACCGCAATCTGAAAGGGTTTATTGTGGCTCACACCTATTCACATTCGACCAAGTAAAACCAGCTTCTTAACGAAGCCGATTAGTATGTATGGTGAGTGGTCTTTCAGGTCGGATGGTAAGAGTACGGCTCTGCCGAACTCTAAAAACCTAGTTCGGTCCCCAGCGGGGCAGGAACAAAGTATGTGCTCTGCTGTTTCATCATTTTACAAACAGAGGTGACACACACTGTCTTCCGCAGTCCGAATCTCCGCATATGATGATTCAAATGACAGTGACCTGAAAGAAGGCCTTTTAGACATCGTAGTTTATCCCTACTGTAGTCCAACTACTGTTTGGTATCAAGCTTCGCCTTGGAGTGAGCCAATCCTGCAAGATTCTGCCAGAAGTCTAGGTGTTCAATCTATGTTTGGCAAAGCCTAAAGCGATGCTAATGATAGGTTCTGGTCCGATGAAGCTGCTTGCATCGCCCTCCTTTACAAGGGAGTCAGCAGCCTCATGCCCTTCCGAGCCAGTATGGTCAGGAATTCATACCAGAGACAATCTGTTAAGTCTTCCTATTGAGAAGAGTCGTTTTGGGCAATTTGCTACCATAAATATTACTGGAGTTCTTTCACGTGGTTCGATCACCAAGTGTTCATCTCCAAGAGTAAGATCAAACAGTTTAATCTTCCTCTTGAAGATGATGACTTGGTGATCGAAACACGTATCGAAGTGTTCAAATAACATTATTTTAACACCTCGACACGTGTTTCAATCACCAAGAGGAAGATCAAATTGTTTAATATTCGCCTTGAAGATGATCACTTGGTGATCGAAACATGTATCGAAGTGTTGAAATAACGGTTTGGCGTTGGGTCTGCGACTGAAAACACCTGCTCCGGAACCGGAAGGTGTTTTTGATCCATCTGTGAACCGACAACTATCTGCTCTTAATATTTCCTTCTCCCGGAGGATCCAGTCCCCTCTAGTGAACATAATGAACATATGACACAAATAATTACTCTACTTTGTGAATCGTAGAAAAGTATATGTGTATAATAGACTAGAAGAGCTCTTTATAGGTAATCATCAACAATGAGCACTGAACATTCTGGCACAAAAAAGAAGCCGCGTTTTCACTGACTCTCACTCTCATCGGAAATGATGACGAGTCAACAGCACGAGAAATATGCTATGCATATTTCTCGTGCTTCTAGAGAAGAAACAATGTGTCTTGACATGAGTCCCCAATATTGAAAGATCACTATTCCACAGTATTTCCCTGGTCGTTTTTTTGTAAAGACAAAACACAAGCACTACAGGAACATCCTCGTTAGACTCATAAAGTCAAGAGAGGAGACCTACATAAATCAAGTTGCTCGTTTAACAACTCCTAGAATTTTCAGGTTGGTATTTCAAGTTGGCATCCTGTCTTTTAAATACCTGTCCTTGAAGCATACCTGAAAATTCTAATAAAATCGATATTTCAAAATTCAGATTTCAGTTTTATACTTGATAATGGGGTCAAACCCGAAACCGGTCGTATAAATAAAATTTACCAGTGGTATTTAGACAAAAGTTTTTTATTCATTTCATTCAAGTGATCATGAATTACCATAAAGTAAACAAGTCATCAATCAAACATATTAAATATTGTACTTTGTTATTCCTCACTTCGGTGTCCAGGAAGATATCGACATTTATTTTCAACTGGCATCAATGAGTGACAAAACAACAACAGCTGTCTAAAACTTCAGCACTATTCTTGACCATCCATATAAATATGATGAGTTAGAGTCAAGTGATCAGCTTAGATCTTCGATGACACCAACGTAGTTGATGAAACGCCCGTCGAAAAGAGTATTACAGTTTTGGCATGTAGTAGGATTCATTGGTATGAGACAGACATGCTTATTATTCGGTGCAGGGATTTTGTATCTTCGTTTCCTCACATCCATCTGCGAGTCACTCATTTGATACAATTCTTCAAGGAACGCTTTATGCTCAGATTATTCTGGTATTAACATCAGACATTTAGTTGAGAAATTGGTTGCATTTTCAACTACAATCAATTGATATTGGGTAATGTTTCACGCTACACAATTCCTTTACAGATGAAGTCACTTTTCGCTCAGTGTTCTCATTGATAAATTTTGTATCTTCCCATCTCAAGCTTTGGAAAAACTCTTTAAATGACTTAACCCTATTTCGTTACGCCACTTCTTGATATTTTTTATAAATTTCAAAAGTATGTGGTACTTTCATTGAATAGCTTTCAACTCGATGAATATGTAATGAAGATATTTTTCTGATAAGTATAACGCTTTGTATAAACATATTTCTGAAATAAGCTGGATATTCGCAATAAATATCATGACTCTCACCACAACTCATTTTACTAACAGAGTAGGTTTTTTTCATTCATGGTTTTCCCAAATATTCACATTAGATTACTGTGGTTTTCATCAGGTGATATTAAACAGAATTGTTGATGAGTATTATGTATTCCACGGATTCTGATGATGTGATTCCTATAACTCATAAAGGTCGTATAGAAAAAAAACTATTCTGAAAGTCTAATTGTGGTTGGATATAACACATTTTTTTGCTGGTGGAACTGATTGTTCCAGATCACTGAAACACAGAACACTGAATTGGAGTTACATCGTTTTACTATATTTTTCACCTACTCATTACATAAATGAATATTCTGGAGTAGTATTTAAAATATTTTCCTCTCCCAATGGTCTCAGGCAGTAGGTAGGATCTAGAAAATGTCTGCGGAATAATAACGTGGCTAAGGTTTGAAATTGGTTGACAATGTTTCATGATGAATTTCATTAGTTCGTTCTTCAGTTACCTAATGTGATATAAAATTATTTGAAATTCCTGAAAGAATTATTAAAATTGAAATGAAAAGCTGAAAATAAAAATTATATTATGCAAAAAACTCTGAATTGAAATGACAATAACATCAAATACAATCAACAATTGAAAGTTACTTCACGACGTTTCGATTTTTAGGAACCACAATCGTCTTCAGGTGATGACTGGACTTATTCCTCCATGCCCCCTCTGGGGTTGAATGTCCTGAGATAAAATCTTCCCCATCGGTTACTGTGTGCAGAACATCCCATCTCGTCCATCTACCACCACTCTTATGAGTGGACCTCAACCTACTGATGGGCACTTCAGCAAGATTTACATCTGACCTCCTGCGGTCGAAAGTCAGCCTTTAGGTGCTTTCACTTTCATAATCTGTTATTTTGTTTATCGTGAATTCACGAGTGTAATGTATGCATAGGGACCCCCTTAACCTTACCGGAGACAAGTGTCTTTTGATCGTGAACTATGTTTGTGTAAATGTATTTGTGTGTAATTGTGATCTATATATAACCTGTCAGCAACTCTCGTAGGTGGTCGTTGGTTCTGCTTCGTAGGCCTCATATGTTTATCCTATTCGCGAAATCTGGGGTCGTCCCTGTTGAGCGCTTCATGCAGGTCACGCAGCGCTGGACTATCGTGTGTTCGTATTCTTTCGGCGTGATCTCTCGTGTAAGCGTCTACGTAGTGGATGTTGAGGTCCAGGTCCCGGTGGAAGTATCTGTTTGGGGCGTTCACGGCAGCTCGTAGGCAAGCGTTCATGAACGTCTGAATACTGCGTTTGTATGTCGCTGCGCACTGGCCCCAGGCAATTGGGGCATACAGAATGATGGGAAGTAGTACGGTCTTGATGAGAAGCAGTTTCACATGGAGACCCGTGTTACTCCTGCGGCCTATGATTGGGTAGCTCTAGGCTCAGCCGTATGTGGGATCTGAACGTCAGTCAACGGAATCTCTTGTTCATTGAAGATGACATTTTATTTCGGGTAACAGCTTCCGAATGACCAGTATCGCCTGACTCTTGTCAGGGTTTATACTGATTTTCCAAAGGTTGGCCAATTCCTCTAATCTGTCCGGTTGCTGTTGCAAATATCTGGCGATTTTTGCATGACCGGTAGATGTCGCCAGTAGAGCTGTGCGTAGAGTGCCAACTTTTTAAAGTTGTTTTTCGGCTTGGGCATGTCTGCTGTGTATGCCGAAAAGGTGTGTTGGGAAATAACTGCACCTTGTGGGACTCCTGCTTCCAGAAGCCTCATGGTAGAGAGTTCGTGTCCTACTCTCCAATGGCATTGTCGGTCTGCTAAAAAAGATTCGATTAGTCTTACCATTCGTTTCGAGTAGCCAAAATGAGCAATTTTGGCTACTCCGACATGCCAAACTCTGTCAAACGCACTGTAGACGTCTAGGTAAATCACTCCGGTGTATTATCCTTTGCCCAGGTTGAAACCTGGCATAGTCTACTACCCTCAGGACTTGTAGTTCTGTTGAATGTTCTAATCTGAAACCGAATTGTTCGTCTGGTAAGATTCCTAGTTCACTGGTCCCTAGGTCACTGGTTGCGGACTCAATCCTCTGAGTGATGGCTATTTATAGGTCATGCGAGTGGTTTTACCTATCCCCTCTTTCCTCCCACCGCTTCACCGGCGATCAGAGCACCTTCAAACAAACTCTATGATATACCTTAGAAGAACCATCACGACCAGTATGAACCTACTCAGAGTGATCTATTTATAATTGCTTTTCTTTTTCAGAGGAACATGAATACGAGGTGGTTGCTGTCATTGACAACAATTCAGAAATAAAAAGCAGACATGATCTTGGAGGTAAAAAATTTTGCCATCCAGGTTATGGTTACGAGACTGATTGGACACGAATTCTTTCAAATGTGAGTAATGCCATTATATTGGTTCATGAATTGAAAAGGAAAATGGGTGGAACTTGCGTAATTATGTGGTGTTGTATTATCATTTCGTGGGGATTGTTGACAATCGTTTATTTTTTTTAGAAATACCTTTTGTTTGTCTTCGCACTCTTGAAATACTATAGAAAATAGAAATTTTTCAATAGAGAAAAAAATATTATTTTCATATATTTATTTTTGATCTTTCTAAAAAAGACTTCGTTTCAAAAAACTACTTCTCCTCGAGTATATAGAATTGAACAGTAAACACGTTTTTCCTCAATCTGAACAACAAACATTAAAATGAAAAGTAAATGAGATATCATGCAGACTGATATTAAGCTTCAGTAGGTTTGTTTCGGTTATGTATTTCGAACTGTTACCTTCAGTAATTGAATCGAAGATATTATGAAACGTCAAGTCAAAACGATATTAATAACCTGTCAATTTTCTAAACGTAAGTACATTTTCAACGTAAGTATAAACATATTATTTGAATGCAAAAATTAACTCGAAGATTCTCACGGATGAAGTATGATGAACTGTTTTCTCGGGTTTCGCTCCGTGTTCTATGTATTTTCTCCCCATAAGGATTATTTTCACAACGTTTCGGCAAAATCTCATTTGCCATCTTCTGGTGATGTCTGGTTTTTTCAACTAGACTGATTAGTTCGAACACTGTGTCTCAATTTATAGGGATGGATGTTTCCCTTTACCTGCGTTGCTGCCACTACCTGTGTTTGCTCGACTACCTGTTTTGGTCTTATTACCTGAGAAGCCTCTCCTGTCTCTGTTATTGTACCTGTATTGTCATGTACCGAGTTTTGCTTCTGGGGTTGAGTGGTCTGATTGCTTGTGCGACGCGATAAAATGGATCTCCATGTTGATGGTAATCTTTGCGCATCATCCCTCTTGTTCATATTATTAGGTCGTTTTTCAATTTCGATAGCCTCTCTGATTGTTCGTGAGTAAAAGTTTTCGTTGCTTGCTAGCATTTTTGTGTTATCGAAATTGATGTCCTGTTTGAAGTACGTGTTGGAAGAGAGAAGACGTGGTGACTTTTCCCTTCACTGCTAGTTTGTGTTCATCTTTGCGAATGTTGATTCGTCTGTTGGTCTGGCCGATGTAAGTCCTGTCACAATCATGGCATGGTACTTCATACACTCCTTGTGACTTCAGTGGTATCTGATCCTTGGGATTACGAAGCATGGACCTTACTGTCCGTTCTGGTACGAACGAAGTTGATATGTTATGTCGGTGAAGAATTCTGCTGATTTTATCTGTTGTTCCTGCAATATATGGTAGTGTGGTTGTTATGACCGGTGAATCTCGAGTTTTTTGTTGTTTCCGTGTGGTCTTGGCAGCCGCTTTTATACTTCTTTTACTCACGAACAATCAGAGAGGAGATCGAAATTGAAAAACGACCTAATAACATGAATAAGAGAGATGATGCGCAAAGATTACCATCAACATGGAGATCCGTTTTATCGCTTCGCACAAGCAATCAGACCGCTCAACCCCAGAAGCAAAACTCGGTACATGACAATACAGGTACAATAACAGAGACAGGAGAGGCAGCTCAGATAATAAGACCAAAACAGGTAGTCGAACAAACACAGGTAGTGGCAGCAACGCAGGTAAAGGGAAACATCCATCCCTATAAATTGAGACACATAGTTCGAACTAATCAGTCTAGTTGAAAAAACCAGACATCACCAGAAGATGGCAAATGAGACTTTGCCGAAACGTTGTGAAAATAATCCTTATGAGGAGAAAATACACAGAACACAGTTCATCAATATATATATATATATATATATATATATATATATATATATATATATGATGATATATATATATATATATATATATATATATATATATATATATCATCATATATATATATATATATATATATATATATATATATATATATATATATATATATATACCGCCCACCTTCCTATGAGTGCTTTGTCCAATAACCTTTTTTCCATCGATAATACCATCTCACTAAATATCCCTCTATCTTTTTTGATCTATCTTGGACCCGGATGTCACGCAGGTTGCTATAGCTGCACCCGTGATGAAGTTGGGAGTTAGTCCTTGTAATCACAAGGTCTTCCAACGATGACACGAAATCGCAGTTGGTCCCTGATGATGAATCCGCTTGTTTGTTAGGACCCCTTTCTTGCAACCAAGTGTTGTCTATCCTTTACACTTGGCTGTACCGTACTGACGAAGGCTAAATAGCCAGAAATACGTGTATGCGGTTTGCCCACCTTCCTATGAGTGCTTTGTCCAATAACCTTTTTTCCATCGATAATACCATCTCACTCAATATCCCTCTATCTTTTAATATATAAATCAAAAATGGAAATTCATGGACACAACACTCCAAAATAGTGAGCAAACCCCAATAACATCTATATCTTTATATATATATATAGATATATAGAAAGAACTTCGAAACCACTATGTGATTTCAGTTTGTGAGTTTACATTCAATTTTGAGGATGCCAGGGAGTAATAAATAGTTATAAATAGACACTGGTCACACAGTTATGTGATCACGTTTATTTGTGACTAACCTAAATCAAATATCCTCAATGTAACTATGCTGTTGCACAATTAAGGTTTCAATCTACGATTAAATGTAGATTGAAATCTAAATAAATTCTACATTTATACTGTTTGTTCTGCATAAGATGACCGAAGTTGTGATTGTTATGAAGGAACTAGCTTCTCTCAAACTCACGATATAAGTCCTGGAGAAGAAAATAAACATTTCCGAAAGCTTGACATAATACCAAAGAGTTTTCATCACTCCCTGGCATCCTCAAAATTGATTACAACCTCACAAACAGAAATCACATAGTGATTTCAAAGTATTTTCTTCAACTGGCCAGTCATGACCAACCCATATATATAACCATATATACATAATATTGTAAACAACTTATTTCAGAATTTTCAATTGATTATATTCTAGCCAGGATTATTTCAGCTAACCCGATTTATATTTTAACATATTAAATTTGGATTAAGATCGTTTCTATATTAAATCTGCTGCTAACAATTCTTCTTAGAGGAAATTCAGTTCTGTTTCGACTATTGATATGATACATTACTTTCAGTTCTTTGAAGCCTCTGTGGTGACACCGTCTTGTGACCCTCACCTCACTTTGTCTGAAAATCGAATCAAGGCTACTGCGGAATTTTTCCAGTCAGCGTGCAAAGCTGGACCGTGGGTGAATGATCCTGTCTTAGATAACCAACTGAGTGAGTTTTTTAAATGAACTTGATGTCGAATCACAATAATAAGGAAATTTGGAAAGAAAATCTGTCGAGAGTATGGAACGCCGTTTTATTTTTTATTGTCACAAATATTCATTCCTCAATTTATTCAACTAACAATGTATTTGTTTGGATTTAATTGATTCATGCATTTGTTCGACATATTAAAAACGATTGTTCCCAAAATTTGTTCTATTTTAAATGACACTTGATTTAAAATGTTACATGAATTAATTTGTTTGATGAAAAGTTGCGAACAGTTATAATATTGATTCATTGTTTGAAATTTTTGGATAAATGTTTGTCATATATACTTTTTTTGTAACTATCGAATAATTTACTATAATTTCTGTGAAACATGAATAAAATGGTTTGTTGATAATTATAGTTACATGAATTAAAACGATTGTTGATAATTTTAATTCGGCGCTAGCGTCGAACGGATTCTTGCAGAAGCTGAATTTTTAAATCTGGCAACATGATAGTTTAGTGACAGTAACACAATATTCCGTCCGACCGCAGCGCCGAATAAAAATTATCAACAATCAATTTAATTCATGTATCACCTAAAAGCAACAATCAAAACAATTCATTTTTACAAAATACCAATAGAAAGTAAAACGGCGTGCCACGCCGTTTTACTTTTTTTAATATTCCTTTGAAATGATTTGGATTATTTTGTTTGTTGAATTTCAGTGATACATTAATTAAATTGATTGTTGATAATTTTTATTCGGCGCCACGGTTGAACGGCGTGTTATCGTACTATAAATGAACTAGCATGTTGCCATATGTAACAATTGACTGATGACAAAGACTGATGAAATAAAATGATACTTGCTTGAGAATGTTTTGCACAAAAGTTGTAACCAAATTTTAAATTGAATGCATCAAAGTGAATGTTGCAAATATTGAACACTTTCAATAAAATTGAGATATAACAATCTTTATTATTCATAGAAAAATATTCAGTATGGAAAGTTAATTTGCTATATTTTCAGACAAACGAAAGTCTATTTTTATTATCAACAATGTTTCATGGAAAACTTTGACAGTCATTCAAATATATTCATTGAAATTTTATTCCCAAACTTACTTTTAGAAAGTGAATTTAAAAATTCATTGTAATTCAACAGTCATATAAATAACTAACATTTTATTGAAAGGTCAAAATTATATGCGGAATTGAAACGTTTGTTGAATTTACTCGAATAATACATTCCATTGATTGTTAAATCAAAATGTTGGTTTATTGCTGAGTTGAACTATATGTATATAGATTATTTTTCAGCATAATATATAATAAATTGGCGTTCCATTTTCCAATACTCTGAAACAATATTCTTCTTCGGAATCAATAAAAGCTTCAAGTTATTTCATTACTCTTTTTTATTCAAATAACAATTTTATTCATGTAACATTTTAAATCAAGTGTCATTTAAAATAGAACAAATTTTGCCGAACAATCGTTTTTAATGTGTCAAACAAATGCATGAGTCAATTAAATTCAAACAAATAAATTGTTAGTTGAAAAATTGAGGAATGAATATTTGTGACAATAAAAAGTAAAACGGCGTTCCATACGAGAGACAGTATTTTTGTGATTTGGGAATAGTATTTTATTCAAAGAGCAAGAAATGTGACCATGCTCATGCGAATGAAGTTTGTAGTCACAAGCCAAAAGTGATATTGAAAACGGTTGGTGAATAAAATGGTGAATAATAATTTGCCCAGTTCAAAAAGTCTCGTTTGCAAACACTTTT
Organism: Leptinotarsa decemlineata; assembly: GCF_025532065.1. Classification (NCBI taxonomy): domain Eukaryota; kingdom Metazoa; phylum Arthropoda; class Insecta; order Coleoptera; family Chrysomelidae; genus Leptinotarsa; species Leptinotarsa decemlineata. The sequence goes on from NW_027412532.1 coordinate 23,202,010, forward strand.
TTGGCGAATCGCGAACATTTTCCCTCAAAACATTCTCTCTCATATTTTTTACAGACTTTCGAAAGTGAATTTCATAAAAAATTCTGTATCAGAAAGGGTATGAAGAAATGGTATATTCTTCATCTCTTTTTGCAATGAATTTTTCAGCAACTTATTTATTTCACTTTTTTATTTAAGAATTGATCAGTTTTGATAATGAATTTTATTTTTCTCAGAAATGGTTCTATGTCATTATCTTCGTTATATTTTTGAGTATTCTTCATAATTCTTCTATCTAATTCAATGTAATCATTGAGATTCAACAAAATACTTGCAATTTTTTGCCAACAATCCATTTCTATTCGGTTGCAATCTAAGCGGCAACCAGTGTTAATTTTCCTTCCCATCAGCATCTCTGTCTTTCAACAAAGATAATGCAATTTCATGATCCCCACTTTTTTTTCCATTTCAAGTATGATTCTAAACCAATTTATTCAACTTTTTGATTGAGTGAAATGAAAACAGCATACGTGGAAGTTGTTCCAGGTAATTAGTGTATCAGTGCAAAAAAACCTATAGTTTCAAATCCAATGTTTACTACCTACGCTTGTTTTCATTTTTGGATCTGTATTGTTGATTGATTGATTGATTAATGGAAAAATGAGGCGCGGTACTATACTCATTCCACTGTGTGCTGGCAATATACAGTGCATTTCTTTAATGTCCCCCCCTTTTATTTTTTGAACGGGTCAACTCAAAAAGTTGAAATTTTGGATAATGGAATTATTGCATGAATACTTTATTTTGAAGTGAAATTGATAGATGAAACTTTCAAGATGGCGACTGGGCGCCATCTGGTAAAAAAAATGAAATGGAAAGGGGGTCTTGTGACACACCTTTTTGAAGCTCCTGACAAATGTTCCACAAACCTAGAATATAATGTAAATATCTTCAACTACTACAAAATGGCGGAACTTTTAATAATTGCCTGAATACATTGACATTCAACTACATAATATGAGTTAATAAGCTTGAGGTCTGTTCAGAAGATGCTCGAAATGGTTTCCTTGTACTTCTTGACATATGAACAGCTTATCCGATATTTCACGCCGAACATTTTCGAACATAGTAACGTCAATATCTCTACAAATATTTATCATTCTCTGTCGTATATCCAATATTGAAGCAGGTTCAGTTTCGTATAGCTTTTGCTTCAAATAGCCCCATAAAAAAGTCCAAAGGTGTCAAAAAGGTGCCAAGTGGGCTGGTCATTCCGTAGGACCTCGACGACCAATTCAACGACCGGAAAAAGTAGTATCTAAATAGTTTGTTACTTTCTGGAGTAATGTGGTAGTGCTTCATCTTGTTGGAATATAATATCCATATCGAATTCATTAGGATTCGCTTCGACAATTTCAGTGATGAGAGTGTTGAATATTTATCAATAAATAGAGGTTCAACAATATGGTTTCCCATCAATATTCCTGCCCGCACGTTACTTTTTTCTGGATATTGAGTATGTGTTTCCTGGAAGGTTGGTGTCACTCCAATAACGGCAATTTTGTCTGTGAACATTACCGTTTACAAAAAGTGTACATTCTTCACTGAAACAAGTATTGTCAAGATAGGTAGGATGCCTTGCAATGTTGTCCGTCATGATTTCGCAGAATTATCTTCTTCGATCAGGGTCATCTTCAGTTGATTGTTGTACCATTTTAATTTTGTATGGATGATACCTATTTCTCTTCAAAGGTCTCCACTCAGTAGAAGGAGACACCTCACGAACATTCGCGACGGAATAAGTAGACTGTTCAGGATTAACTACCATTTCACTTGCACTTGCTGTTCTTCCGGAGTGGACGGATGACCTGGGGCTTTTTTGTTATGTACACTTCCGGTAGTTGTGAATTTGGATAGAAGTTCCCTCAAATATTTTCTATATATAGGAAGATTCGGAAAACGTTCATTGAAAATCCTTTCTGTCTCGTGAAAGTTACGCGTCGCACCATAAAAAAATCGCTTCTATTTTTTCTTCCAATGGACGAGAACTAACCATTTTAGAGATTGTTGACGTGGTACCTTTCAGCTAGTAAAACCGAAAACTAAATGAGAATATTCTAACTGAACAATGATGATCATTGTCATACTGATATTTTTTGTCGTTTTTATAAACAAAAAATAACTTAACAAACTCAATCGGGTTGTTGGAATTGCCATATGGCAGATAAAAAGCAATATTTATAGAAATATCGATAATAATGTGTTCGTCTTCAGGAAATTATTAAATGTTCCGCCATTTTTTAGTAGATGAAGATATTGACTTCATATTCTAGAGTTGTGAAGTATTCGTCAGGAGCTTTGAAATGATGTGTCAAAAACTCCCCTTTCTATTTGATTTTTTTTTCTTTGATGGCGCCCAGTCGCCATCTTGAAAGTTTCGTCTGTCATATTCACTTCAAAATAAAGTATTCATGCAATAATTTCATTATCCCAAATTTCAATTTTTTGAGTTGATCCGTTCAATTATTAAAGGGGGGGATATTAAAGAAATGCACTGTATGTATGCATACATTATAAACAGTTGCAAATCCTGTATGAATGCACGTCGAAAAGTTTTCAGTACGAGAAAATACGTGGCCAGTTTCGAAACTTCTCTTCCTTTCTCATATTAATGGGATGAGAATTGTTGCCGTCATGTGCCAAAAGGAAGCTTAATCCATTAGGTGATCTGAGAGATCGATATGTTCTCAACTTGCAGACTCTTTATGAATACCTTGTGTAGATGAGTGTACGTGAAGCAACATAGTCTCGTGAAGCGACTCTTTCTATCCTTTTTATGTACGCAATTCAAACCTGTACGTAATTAAGATGTACATCATCAAGAATACTTCCAAGAATACTCGATTTATTATTATCGGAATTTTGATTCATTCTTTCCGTATACATTCAAACACATTTCAGATGGTCTTCGTTTTTGTAATATCTGAAATTTTTTATATCATTGTGATAAATCATTGATACTTCATTGCTAATATGCAAAAGCGTTCATGATTCGACTACTTCATCCATTTCAAATTGTCGTTCAGTCAATACTAGAACCAGATTGAAAAAATAAAAAATACGTCCACAATATCGAAATACTTTGTTGATAGTTTCTTCATATTTAAATATTCAAAATTCAATATGAGTCACTGAATTATGTCATTGGCTAATAATGTAAGATGAGATTTTTGTATTAACAAAAGTACATTATCATAAGCACGTATTACGGTATTTACATCACGATTGTTGTAAAAACTGATCTCGTTTAATTTCATGAATTGAAATATTTTGGATATTTAATACAATTTTTCAATAGTTCATAAAGTTTGATTCCATATAAGTAATTTTAGAAATGGACCCAAAATTGATCTCAAATCATTTTGAAAACATTTTTTTTCATCATCGAGAGTGTTGGGCATCACTTTGAAATATTTTTCACACATATTTATCAACAAGGGAGAGCTTTATACTTTCCATTCGAGTAGACCTATTTTTGAAAGCCAAGCATCAGAAAATAGTGAATCTAAAGCTGTTTCCAATGAACTCATTTTTGATCGAAAAAAAATGGAAGATGACACCTCCGATTGGAAAGTTGAAAGTTTTGCAATGGTTTTAGAATCAAACTTGTCCTTGTCACAAGCATAACAAGCTTTCTATTTCAGCAAACTCAGTATGAGTATGTTATCTTCCAAACTACCTTGGACACAACTAATTAAAGAAATCGAGTCCTCGATAGAATTTCATGTATTCACTTTCTCAATTCACCAAAACTGATGAATAATCGATTGTGTTTATTTACTTGAAACGCTTATTTCAGAGGAAAAATATCCACAACTCTGCGAACTTTGCGGATCTCCCGGAAGATGTACTACTCACGATAAGTACTGGGGAAGACGAGGATCACTTCTCTGTTTGACTGATGGTGCTGGAGATATTAGCTGGGCACGACTAGATGACGTCAAATCGCACTTTGGATTAGTTGCAGGAAGCGCCGAAGCAACTCCGGAAAGATATAGCTTTTTGTGCCCCGATGACTCCATAATTCCAGTTAATAGTAGCAAACCTTGTGTTTGGGTGGTGAAACCATGGCCTGTTGTAGCTGCAAAAAGGTATGAATAGATCACTTCAATCAATACTAAATAAAACTATAAATCCTGTTCTTTTTCAAATTGAAAAATGATGTTTACTTATCTGCTTGCTCTAAGTCCCGTACTATATATTCAAAATATTTTCAGTTATTAAATGAGAAAGATATATTTCTCTTTCGAATACTCAACCATTATAGAGTCTCTGAACAATAATTGAATTTCAGAGAAAAGGCTGATGAGATTCAGAAGCTGGTATCATCGCTATCACATAAGGATCAAAACACCTGGAAGTTCAGTTTATTAAACCTCATCGAGACATCTTATACAAATTTCTTCAAGTTGCCAACACTGGAACCGATTGAAAGCTATCTGGATCGGGCTACAGGTAAATCTCTTGCATAACAGTGGAGTTATCGAAATTCAAAAATGTTCTCTAAATACTTGTTTAAATCACTTATAAAATGATAATAGAGACACGACCCGGTTCATATGGGTTCATATGGAAAATGGTTCCCGTTTTTACTTGAAGAATGTGATTATGAAGAGATTAGGGCTGGAATATTCCAGCAAAACATTTTGTAACATTCTGAAAGCGTTCAACATGGTCTGGAGCGTAAGGTAACCTGTCACGTGTTTACGGTATAAAAAACATCATCCTTTTTTTTCCGAATTCAGCCCATTCGACCTGGGAAAAACGAATGTCAGGTGCTTTATTAAGTCGAGATCATCAATATTGCTGAAGAAGATCCCATGCATTATTCGCGGAAAGAGTTCTTTATAAAAGTTACCTCATCGAAGTGGCAATGTTCCACTCCGAAGTAAGTATACGTCTCTTCGTCATCCAGATGATGTACGACACCTTCAACCACCAACTGCACATTCTCTTCGTGAGCAACACATCCTGTTAACGTTTTTCCAAATGGATACAATTTTCAGCGATCCAAATCCAATGTGAATCGCTACTTTCGCACAAGCACCGCTCTGAGAGCAGTTTAAGAATTTTCCTATAGTACTTGTGTTTTGTCCTAAAAAAATCGTCCTCTTTCGATATGGATTACTGCATATTTTTGTGTTCCGAAATTCATACCGATACATGCGTCTAGTCTTCTCCAGAAGTATAGAGCTTGAGTTATTCATATTGAATGAATCAGTTATATTATGGTTTCGCCGGATGCCGCAGCTAATGAAATCCCCTTGAAATACATCCCGTCTGAAACTGACTCCAGTTTCACCGGATATTAAGGTAGAGCGAGTCTTCTAGAGTGATATCAGTTGTTTCAAGACATCTTACTACTCGGTTTGGTATCGCAAGGCGTCTGATCAAATGCACAAAGTGTTCATGTCATGTTTTCTAGAATTCCTTGCTGTAATCGATCCAGGCGATTATTGCCCTGAGTAGTTTCAATGAATTTGGCACCTCTTATTATTCACAACGGATTCAATATCTCCCGGAGCATACGGCAACACCGGTGTCTCGTCAATTCCAAAGGAGAGCCGAAGTTGATGATGGAGCATAATAAGGGCCACGTTATTTCCGTGGATATACGCTGAAATCGCATATGTTAGATATACTCCCAGAACATGCTTATACATGTTCAACAACAATTCAGTGACAGAATTGTAGTCACCGCGTTCAGTGTCGAAAATAAAACCAAGTTCATCGGCCCCTTGGGCAGCTGTCTTGAAGAGAAATGTACAAGCGATTTTTTTTTACGATCGTCACCATGAGAGGATCCGAACTCTTGAAGACTTTGCTGGCGCCAGCCAACTACTCAAAAGAGTAGAGTAAGATCGGAACGGCAAGCATGTTCGTGGAAGCAACATTGTTCTCTCCCGACAGTTCCGATGACCACATCTGTCAACATATTCAGTTTTTGGAAGTGATTGTTTTCTCCCGACAATTCCGATGACCAGATATGTCGAAGTATTCAGTTCTTGGAAGTGATTTCCACCCCAGATGATGTAGAATGCTTTCATCTATGAACTGCACATGCTCACCGTACATCGGTCTGTTTTGAGATATATCGTTTTATATTTGTCTGCTCCCAATTTCATACCGATAGCATTCGAATTGTAAGTTCACGCCACAGGAACCACTTTTTGAAAATACTTTAATTAGATTAACAGACTCTATTGAAGATTTTTCATCGAACTTTTTTGGGTATTTGTTACCTTCTAAAATCTGAAAAATATAAAAATTAGAATGGGTAACTTTATACAAGTGTAGAAGGGCAAACTTTTAAGTTTACCCCGATGAGTTACTGCGTAAAAATCAAAGTATATTTCACAAAGAAAAATCTTCTATTTATCAGTAACTTGTCGTATTTAACAATTTTGCCTATCAAAAAAAATATTAAGAAATAATACTTATCTTTTACGTTTCGGAGGCCAAAATCTGCCTCCGTCTTCAGAAATGGATAAAAAATTCGAATATATTCGCAGTTATTTCTTTTTTGATATTTCATTTCTTTACTTCTTCGACAGATGTCAAAGAAGTTTTGAAATATGAAATTATGTCAATGTTTTTGATTGACAACTGAAACATTCGATGTATTACAAGGTACTCTCCGATATCAGTTTGTTGGCATTTCGCCACTATCCAAAGTTTTCTTCAAGATAGGTAGCCAAGTACGGTCTATTTCTAAGGAGCTATTCGAGATACAATTTTCTCCAGACATGAGAATATACGCTGATTCTTTTAGCTTACGTCTCTTAGAATGAGGCTCATTGGTAATCATTCTTGTCCTATTCCATTCCACCCGATGTTCACCGTCTGATTTCAAAATGTGTTCTGATAATTTTGATCCTGTCAATAATCTCGATGTTCATTTTCACGCACTTCCAATGATCTTGAGGTTTCACCAATGTAACTTTTACCACAAGAACAAGGTATTTTACAAATACAATTTTTTGTTTTTTCTTCAGTGTTGTTGGGTTTTGTATGTGTGAGTATAGATCTCAGTGTATTTTTTGTTTTGGAAGTAGTTCTAACATCATACCTATTTCCAATTCGTCTTATTTCTTCAGATAGTCTTGAAATGTAAGGTATAACGTTAGTTGTGAAAGGTGTCGGTGGATGTTGAGTCGGTAATTGTTTAGTTGGATGTTGTTGAATTTGTGAAGCTGTTTTTAAGTTCGTTTGGTTTATGATTGACTCTTTATTTTCTATTGCATTTATCGTTGAATTTATGAACGAATCTGGATAAGCGTTATCTTTCAAAACAGATGTAATTAATAATATTTCTTTATTGAGATTTTCAGTTGAATTGCATATCGTTTTAGCTCTTTTGTAAAGGCAATTAATTATACCTTTTTGAACACTCGCATGATGATTTGATGTATAGTGAAGATATTTGTATGTGTTTTCTTCCGATGAACATTTGTATCAAGTTGATCTGATGACTTCTCTAGCATTACATTACATTAACATTTGTATCAAATTGATCTGATGACTTCTCTAACATTACATTACATTAACATTACACAAAAATGACTTTCGTTTACTATTCAAGATGTTACTCTTACGAAGCTATTGACAGAACTGGCCCGTAAAGATGGGATACTTTTGTAACCTAATTACACGCAACATTTTGTTTGTTGATGTGCAAGCAAAAAGGGGGATTTTATATACATTACTTCTACATCCCTAAGATGAAAATGATACATTGCCATTATTTTCATCAGTACTTTCTAAGTAAATTTCGGACATTAACTTGTTCTTTAAGGCATTCATTAAAACTATTTAAGTATTTGGAATTCAAATAATATAAGACAATCAAAACCATGATAGAAATAAAAATATACAATAATAATAAATAATAATAATAATTGTAATTTATTGAACAAAATTACAATTTTGCTCAACTGGCTATCGACCGAAGTCCTTTTGCCCGTGTAACAAAATTGCTTTGAAATAACAGCTTATTCACAATATAAAAAAATATTTATATGAAAATAAAAATAACAGTGTTTCTGTTAGGTGGTCAATGTCGTACTCTTGCATGGGGGTTTCTTGTCACAGCATACTTTCTAATGATATCTATATTGTTGTTTTTTCTAACAAACTTCCGAGTAAATTACGGTAGTCTTTCCTCGGTAGGGATAATACTAGTGAGTTGGTACAGCAGAGGGTTTGGAGGGTTGTTTTTGGGGTTATTGGTTATTGGGATGCCTTAATCTTGTTATGTAACTTATGGCATTTGTTTCAGATACTTTAATTGTTTTCAAAGCCCTTTGTTTGATATTGAGAAACAGTGGGTGCGAGTATTCCATAAGTGGACGACAGATTAGTTTATATATTCGGCTTGCTGTTGATATGTTTGCACCTATAATACATAATAAATATTATCGTCTTCGAGATCATGGATGGGTTTCCGTTGTTGAATTTTTCTAATTTGTTCAATATGTCGTCGATGCTTGGATTCAGATATCTATCGTCAATTATTTTCTTGTTCAGCTTATGATAGTCAACAACTATGCTCTATTTTTTCCAGAGGCATCCGTTTTCTTTGGTATAACCCATATTGGGCTGCTTCAAGCAGATGATGATGGTCGTATTATTCCGTCATTTGACAGTTTCCGGATTTGATTATTGTCTTTTGCTTTATGACAATGAGGAAAATGATAAGACTCAGTATGAACTGGGATTTTTTCTGATGTTTCAATTCCATGTCCTGTTTCATTTGTGAATGTGAGTTTTTACTGAGAATTGACGGCAACGCATTCGTTATCTTAGTAATAGCACCATGTCTGTCAATTTTGGTGAATCATGTTCTGTTTTAAAAATTTCAAAGTATTCTTCATTTATCTGGAAAGTGAATTCTTTCTTCAATAATGCCCGATGTTTTTGCATCAATCTATATCTGAGCTCTAGATATCTCTGACTTTGCCATTTATATAATGCTTAGGATATATTGATTCAATGTATCGTCAGAACGCTATGATATTTTTTATAAAATGTATCAATGGCACTGATGAACATTTCGAGAGTATCTGAAGATTCTTGGTTTACTGGTATAGATGTAAAAAAATGAACGAATGTAGTAAGCTTTCAATTGCAGTGTCAGTCGTATTGTTCATCAAATTCATCGGGAACAATCACCCAATAAATCTTTCAAGTTTAAATACAGTTGATACTCAAAGCTGGAGACAATATCTTTTGAATTCGAGCTAGCTAGAAAAATATTTTTGAAACATTATCGTTATTTGAAAAAATAAACACTTCCTATAAACTTATAATTTAAACCATTTACTTCCTCTGCATCAGCGAATGTTACAAGCTTTTTCTGTTCTATCACTCAATAAAAGCACTGCTTGCTAATTATAGAATGTGAATAATGTTGAATATGCGTTTTCTGATTCGCGATTTCTATGTAATTCGATTTCAATTTCTTTTATTCGTTTTCATTCCTAACCTACTTGATTCCTATAGAGAAAAGTTTCATTCAAGCCGTTTTTGTTTTAGGTTACCTCAGTGCAAACAGTTTCTCAGGATGCCATCCACCGAGAACAATCAGAATTTGCACAACATCCATAATTGAAAATGCGAAATGTTCATGGATGCGAGAGTCTGCGGGAGTATATGGAGTGGAACCAGATTTGGAGTGTATCAAAGCTGATAACACAACTCATTGTATGATGGCTATCAATATGAACGCCGCAGATGTTGTGATGGTTCCTCCTGATATGGTCCATGAAGCAGTCGAGTAAGATAAACCAAATATTTGGATAGATGAATGAACATATATGAACATAAATGAAATAAGTGATACATAATGAATATTACTGGAGCTTAATTGAAGATAATCACTTTGATGATCACTTGATGATCACTTGGTGATCGAAACACATGTCGAGGTGTTAAAAAAGGTTTGGTGTTGGGGAAAAACTCCAGTAATATTCATTACTACGCCGAATATTCCAAAAAGTACATCACAACTAGGTGATACAGTTACACCAGAATGATGACATGAACATTCAACAAATACCCTGGTAAAAATATATCGCGCGTATTTCAAATCAAAGTTCCATCATAAGGCTCTCGGGTACTACTGGATCCTGCGGGAGAAGGGAATATTAAGAGCAGATAATTGTTGGTTCACAGATGGATCAAAAACACCTTCCGGTTCTGGTGCAGGTGTTTTCAGTCGCAGACCCAGAACAGAGTTATCTACCTGCCTAGGAACTTATGCGACTGTTTTTCAAGCGGAAATTTACGCTATTGAATTGTGTGCGGAGAGATTGGATAAATCCAACCTCACTCACAAAATATTCTCGGACAGTCAAGCGGCGTTGGAAGCTCTTCGCTCCCACCGAGCAACGTCTAAATTGGTAGCAAACTGCCAAAAAAGACTCTCCTCGACAGGAATACTAAACAGATTGTCTCTGGTCTGGATTCCTGGCCATACTGGCCTTGAAAGCAATGAAGCTGTTGACTCTCTTGCAAAGGAGGGTGCTGCAAGCGGCTTCATTGGACCAGAACCTGTCATTTGCATCGATTTGGGCTTTGCCAAACAAACGCTTAACACCTGGATGGCAAGGAGAGTTATGGACTTTTGACAGAATCTTCCAGGATTGGCTCACTCCAAGGCGTTTATTCCAAACAGTTGTTGGACTACAATAGGGATGAACTACGATGTCTAACAGGCCTTCTTACAGGTTCCTGTCATTTGAATCATCACATGTAGAGACTTGGACTGTTGGAAGACAGTGTGTTCTTTGAGTTAGGCAGATCCATACTCTCACCATCTGACCTGAAAGACCACTCGCCATACAAACTAATTGGCTTCGTTAAGAAGCTGGGTTTATTTGGCCGAGTGTGAATAGGTGTGAGCCACAATAAACCCCTATGGGTTGCGGTGGAGGGTCGAATAGACCCACTCAATTCAGACCTACTATTGGGGATCACAATTTCTGGATTGGTTACCAAGCAACTCTAATATTTCAGCTTCCTAGAAAATGCTAAAAACAAACTACTGAAAGAAATTGTCACAATTGCAACAAATCGACTTGTGATGTACTGTTTGGAACCTTTAGTGTAGTAATGAATATTATTGGAGTTTTATCCCAACATCAAATCGTTATTTCAACACTTTGACACGTGTTTCGATTACCAAGTGATCATCTTCAAGAGAAAGTTCAATCTTCCTCTTGAAGATCGAAACACGTGTCGAGGTGTTAGAATAACGATTCGGTGTTGAGATAAAACTTCAGTAATATTAATTGCAACAAATCGAGAATGAATAAAAAAATCCCCTGATCAATTTTTCAAATTCAACAATTTTTCTATTATTATTTCATATTCTATCATGAAATATCTACCTTACGTCGCGGATTTCTAGACTTTTGTTTTGCAATATTCTGAAGTTCTTGTTATCAAACAAGATATTATCAGAGTAGTTGAATCTATAAAATGCTCAAAAATACAATAAAAAAAATTGCTAGAATATCATTAAATTTCATTTTTATTTTTCACGTTTCTCAAATTTTGTTATGTTTATATTTGTGTAGAATTATTAGAATAACGTTGTGCTGCAATCTAACTTTTTACAGCCAGTTGCTGGAAAATTTTTAAGGATTGTTTATATTTTTCACGTTTCTCTAACTTTGATATGTCGATATTTGTGTAGAATTATTAGAATAATGTTGACTTGCTGCAATCTAACTTTTGACAGTCAGTTACTAGAACATTATTGAGGGTTGTTTTCATGTTTCACGTTTCTCAAATTTTGATATTTGTGTAGAATTATTAGAATAATGTTGACTTGCTGCAATCTAACAGCCTGATATCTGTATCTAGGAGAGTACATACTAATGGTACGAGAAATATTTTGGAGTATGGTATTATCCGTAATGGTATCATCCAAGGAAGTAGCCGCTTCCCAACAGAAATTTGACAAATTCTGCAAATTGGTGTTTGAATAATCCATTTTTTCAATGCCAAAGCGGTAGGAATTTGAAGAAACCAATCGGTATCACCAGAAGACAATGCTATCATGTTTGTTTCAGAATGCAGCATAATCAGGATTTGTAAAAGTTCCTATTTGATAAATAAGTACAATCCAACTCTTAATACGAAAGACATCATACAGAATGACCCTATCTAAAACAGAAATCAGTTATCAAAGTAGCTCCATATTTTAACACACCCAGAATTTTATGGAAGACATACAATCACATTTCTCGACATAGCTTTTGTGAAGATATCAGATAGCTACAAAAACACAACAATCAGTTGAAACTTTTTAAAATCTGTTTTTTCGTTAACCAGCTGTCACCGCCTCATGAACTACAACCCTCATAAAGTCGACATCTTGTGCGAGTTAAGGATTAACGGGGTCTTACCTTTTAACTTGCGATTCGTATCACACAACATCAAATCCGGTTTTTTAATTGAATGGCATTTTACATAAATATGTTTGGTACGTTTATCGGGTTTGATATTTTTCGTTAATCGATTGGCACTTGGATTGTCAAAATGTTAGTTTTCATTCCCGGAAGAAGACACATGGAGAATCAACCAAATATTCTGATTGAGTTGTAGATTCCACAACAGTTTGAATAAGTAATAAATGACCTTACTTACCGGTCTGTAGGTATTTGTGTAGTTGAGACAGGTGAATATTTGGAATTGTATTCTTGGAGGACATACATAAATTATTATTCGTGGCCAACAGATGAGTTATATTGTGACTAGTTCGACAAGTGTTTTCAAATCAAATATTCAATTTTCTATTTTATCGTACGTTTTGAAACGTATTCCATAGTCTCTTGTTCCATTATCAGTTACCTTATGATTTAAGCTTTCAGTATGAAATATTACATTCTACGAAATGTATATAAGATGTTTAATGGGCAAGAGTTTCAATATTTTTTTAAAATATTGATGATTTGACTGAACAACAGAAGTATTGCTCAGTATGTTGGAACCACTGGTGTTCAGATGTTCATATCAACATTGTCCATTTTAACATTGTCAATTATTAGTAACCATTGGTATGATGTGAACAAAATATTTGGAGATCAAGAAATAGACTTTCACCTACCAGTCTATTTCATTGCCAGTCGTTACTATTACCGAAATAACCCATCAGGCAATAAAGAACTGAGTAGTGTTTCACGGGTGTTATTATTAGATTAATTTTGTTGACAACATTCAATTGGTGATGACGTAACAAATTCCTTGACCAGTTTAATATTTAAAACATCATTCACTTCCATTTAACGAATTCATCAGAAGTCAGTGAAAGTTGTTATTCAATCCATTCCGTTGCCTCTACAAATTGTTTTTTTGGAAATATAACTCTACCTTGCTTTGAGGTCGTTTCTTATTGTTCCAACGTGTAAGTGATATTCACTAAATTATGCAACTAATAATTCCTAATATGGAAAAGTGATTTGAATGACCCAACGAGGATTGGGCAAGAGCGAAGCTATACGATTTTTCAGTAAAATTTGTTGTCGTGTCGTTAAAAATCAAATGTTGGCTCACAGAATATCGTTAGAAAATTTTGGAATCTTTCTGGTGATTCATATAGATTATATTTCTCAGTTCTTCTGTTTTTCGTTAGTTTCATTCCCTGTAGCAAGAACGATTTTTTGAAGATCATAATACACAAGAAAATAAGTAAATGAAGAGTTTTTGAGATGTTTAAAAGTATTTTTCCTGTAAACCTGCTATCGTAATTTGTAATCAGGTAACTTGTCATATTCTCTGTCCTAGACGTCTCTCGATTGTTGCCATATTGAGTTTTGTGTTTCTTCTCCCGCTTCTTTGCAAAATCGTCAAAAAAAAATGACAATCGACTTTACAACTTTGATAGGTGGCAAACAAATAAATGCAGCATTTTCTGAAAATGTTGAAATCGAATTGAATTCACAGATTCCATTCAAATATTTGTATATGTATATTGTGAATATTTAGCGAATTAATAAAACATTGAATTCATCTCAGAGAAGAAAAAAGTAATTAGGAATATAGATCGGGAGCCCGTGACAAAAATTTTGGCCCCATTTTTTACCGTCTGCCTTTTTCAGAGGACATATTTACAGACACAAGCAACAATATTATGTGTTGAACGATTTTTTTTTCCATGTTACACATGTATAAACATTAACTCTAGTTTGCATAAGAAAAGCTTCTTAGACTACCATTTTACTGTCTGTCATTCATGCGACTGGAAGGCTAGGTTACGCAACCAAAAAAAAATTGGCAGACGGTTGAATGGTGTTCTGGCTAAAGCATAAATTTTTCATTTATTCAAAAAAATGGTTGACTAAAATCAATTTTTAATGTCTGCCAAGCATAGCTTAGACTAACAGTGGCATGAAATGAACGAATTTTCACAAGGCAGACGGTTTGCCGGTGTATTAATAATTTTTAGGCATAAGTTAATTAATTTTTTTTTACAGTGTCTCTTAACCATTTTTTACCGTCTGTCTCTTGAACGTAATACAGTTCCATAATTAAAATGTACTGCGACAACTGTTGGCAGACAAATTGGCAATGATTTAAGATTAAGCAGACGCGAATGAACTTGCAAAAAAATTAATAACTTCTACCAACATTTCACCATCTGCCATTATTTTCTTGCAATATATATGATTATAAAGTAGACTAATTGTCAATTGGTAGACGAGTTAACCGTGTTTATACAACTGAAAAATATTTTTTTATTTGCAATAAAAAATGTATTTTAGTTTCCAAAATCTTGTCTTGAGAGTTACTCAACATTTGGTGAAGTGAGCGTGCAGTTTTGAAAGCTTCTTTTATGTATAACTCCTTGAGATCTAATCCAATAGTAAATTTTGGTTTATATGAAACAACAGTGAATTTTGAATCATTGTCTTTTTGAAAAGCTAAATATCAACGAAGATTCACGAAGACAGCGGAAAAAGATTTCCTTTTATACTATGTAGTGATATGTTATATCAATATTTGGCTCTCTTCCTGAGAGTCGAAATAAAATCTTCCACCGTATAGTTTTTTGTGTAAAAATCACTAAGTCCGTGGAAAGTAATGCTTCTAATTCAAATTTGCTCAGGAACAGATAAGCTCAGAATGTGGACGAAGACTTTTCTATAGCTATGTCCTTTTGATGTCGATAAAAACAATTGTTGACCTGCTTCATGCATATTTTTGCACATAGTCTCCGAATACTTCTTGACGAAGACCACACATATTGATTAGTTTTTGTTATTGAAATATTTTAAAAGAATTAGTATTCAAATAAATCTAAAATATCTTTTTCTCGCAATTTCACATACTCAATTCCTCTTTGAACTCTTACGAATCAAGCATCATCATTAATTACCCTGTATTTCCAGAAAATACAATTTGAAAACCCTCTTCTACGAAACGGTACTCGAATCGGAGAAATACCTCACTGTTGCTGTCACTCGTCAAGGTGCGAACATCAACAGCTTCGAAGATTTTCGTGGAAAAAAAGCCTGCTTCCCAGTGTACGACGGTGTAGCATGGAATACCGTTAAAAACACACTCTTCTCTAAGAAGTTGATCAAATACTGTCCACTAGACCAAGAAATGGCCAGCTTTTTTGGGCCGAGTTGTACACCCGGCCTACCGGAAAAGGAGGGCGGAAATCTGAAGAAACTCTGTCAGCAAGAAGACTTCAACGGCGAGTTTGGAGCTCTCCATTGTTTGTCTAGTGAAGCTGGGGATGTGGCGTTTGTATCTAAGAACTCCATTAGGAAGTTCACATCAGGTAAATTTTCAAGATATTATAGCGTTCGATGACTGTGTGAAGTTTTTATGGAGTTTTTGAGATGAATAATTGGGTAACTGGATACAAGATATTAACATTGAGCTACAAATATTGTATGAATACAATCGATACTATCTATTTCATTAATATAATTGTTCTGTACTCAATTATTTCAATGAAGATGAAAGTTTAAGAATCTCAAGTTTTCTATTAAGAAGGCCAAAATAAAATATGAGGAACTAATTCAGATGATTAATACCCTTTTGTTTTCATTAGAAAAAATGAGGCTTAAGATATTTATCAAACCGTATTTGCTTTGAAAATCTCAATTTTAGGAAGTTGGTTGGTTTGTAATTGTTTCATAATTATTAGATCAATTGAGCTCTTCCTGTGATTTTTCTAGTTCCGAAAGTTCTGAATACCTCTTAATATCCAGTATCCAGTATCGCGTAACGAATGTTTCGAATTCAACTCAAACTTATGAAGAACAGAACATCACACAGTTTTCCATATCTTGCACTTATTGAAAAGAAACATAAGATAGTATAGTTTTTTTACGAAAGAGCCGATCGATACCCATGTCAGTGTTGCTTTCAATAGTTTCAGTCAATTTATCAGGACACCTAATATGAAAAATAGATTGTTCTGCAACCAACATTACTTGTGAAGCCATTAATGGTTTTCTATACACAAATTATCTTGATTTGTATGGAGTATTATTGTACGAAAGAAGTGTGATAATGATGATTTCCCCATTTTTTGTATCAAGATGGACTAGTAGAAAGCCAAAAATTATTTTCTCATGATTGATTTTATAAACTGAGCGTATATTGAGATTTCAAAAATGCATTTTTTATTTGCATCACGGCTTCCGCTGAATACCTACATAAAACATATTTTGATCTTTGTTTCTATACTTCTATGTTCTTCATTTCCTTCTCTGATACTATATGCATATATTTCAAGGTTTTCATTTAGTATTCCAAACTATAAGTGTACATTTTTGTACTTCGATGAGTTGCCTTTGAAGCTTTTGAATTCATTCCACCTAATAATAGCCCTTACACATTAATATTTATCAATGAGATGATTCCTGTATGAGTTCAGAAATCAAGTTGATTGGGTAACTAATCGATGGCATAGGAAGACGGCAGTTACCTGAAGGTAATGTCACTGAAAAAATTGTAATTGAAATATGAGCTTAACTGGTACATCGGAGTGAAACTTCTAGTACTTATATGTAAACTGTTGGTATAAGTTGACCTGTCGGGAATCAAATCCAACCACCATATTGAAACCAGTGCCAATTAGTGGTTCTATAAACTAACTTTGTGGACCACATAACTAAAGAGCTCAAAAACTTTTCAACCAGATGACGCTATTTCCATTTGCTGTCGATATCATTAGTGATACTAAGCTAGGAGTAGGCAAGAGTAAGTAGTAGGCAAGATGTAATTCATTGGCATCAACAGAAAATTCTGATATTTGATCTGATCGCTTTCATCTACATAATTTTCTGTTGTTCCTCATTCATGATGCAATCTTGACCACTCCTTACGAAAAATTGTTCTTGTTGAGAATATATCATTTCAAACAGTGAATGTGTTATTCGGCTAGTACCACTTATGATATCTATATGTTCTAAACAGCGCTGTCTGGTTTCGGAACATAAACCAAAAATACCGAATAAACTTCAACTGGTTTCGACCCTATTCTGATTCGACATCAATGAATCGGAATTGAAAATCGATCTACGCAATAGATATTGTGGAAAGCATTGAAAGATGAAACAAATTGAAAATGAAATAAGTATCTATATAATAAGTATGAGGAACAAATATATAATGTAGAATGCCGTATTTCTGACAACTATTGACTTTGTATTGTCTTCATTATCCCAAGAGACAATAAATGTTTATAAATAGAGATTAACTAAAACAACTGAAAATATAAATTCAATAAATTAGAAATATTGAACAAGAAAACACAATTAATTGATATGAGCAGTGAACGTTGAATATGTTAATAGGGATTAAAAAGTAAAGTTTGAAAAATTATTAATATTTCAATAAGAAAATACGAGTAGAATAACCAATAAGTCAAATGTGAAATCTTCCATAATTAATATAAAAATATCCAGATGCTTTTGGTTAAATTAAAATCTTATAATCCTGTATTTTTTTTATTCATTGAATACTTTTTCGATTTATTTTCAAATTTGAGAGTTTCAGATTTTTTCATTGAGTTGAGTTGTAAAGCAGCCTAGGCTGACACTTCACCTTTCCTAAATTTTTGTATTTCATTTTTTATATTATGTCGATGAAAGAAGACGATTATTATTATTATTATTAATTATATATTATTTCATGATGATAAATTGATTACTGCCCAAAATTAGATTTTCAATTACTGACTGAGAATAATTTCGTTTGTCTAGTGTTATGATTATAAATATTATTGATTTCTATGGAATTTACGTTTGAAATTTTTGATTTAATTGTTATTGAGTGAATGAAACAACAACTTTTTTCATTTTATAGTGTTTTCAAAATTTTTGGTTTATTCAGTGTTGGTTCTGGAAATGATAATTTATGTATGCATATAATAGTTTTATTAATTGTAACGGTCTAAATTTACTTGTAAATATTGTAGATATTGTTCGTTTATTTACTATGGAATCGACAGAATTGTCATTTATTGATGACGAACTTTTCGTCACAGCTAGGGACACATCTGGTTTGTCAGTGTGCCCAACCTACATTTTCAAAGAAGTTGTTACGTTTCAATTTAGCCCTAGATCAAACTGCTCTTATGTGACCTTTCAAAAACACTACCTTTCCTTTTAAGATCTTTATTCAGAGGATATTAACAATGTAATTCAGTTACAAGTTCATTTTATTCATTTAACATCATAGTAATGGGAATCTTCCGTTCCATAGAAAACCATACCTGAAATGTATAAGAATAAATGTATGCTCCCTGACTAACTGCTTTGACCAGTACTTACGCATTCTCCTATTGCCAATCGACGTTGGAGATCCGAAATTCCTCGCTAGGTTGAAATAGTTGTTATTGTTTGTTTCTCAGTTTTCTTCACCTATCATTTTTTTTCAGCCGTTGTCTGCCGTATTCCCTATACCTTTCCGAGAATATTTCTTGCATAGATTGTTATTCATCACTTCCAGAAGGTTTACTGACATATTAGAGCCATATCGCCTGAAAAACAATATTAGTTACCTCTGGGTTTCTGAATACTGTTTGATATTTTCGGTAAATATTCTGCATAATATGAATGCTCTAATATTTGTACTGAAAGGGAAGGTTATGGCGACTTACCTTATATGTTTCTATTCCATCGCATGAATAAGGATTGGTAAATAGTTGAAAATAGGTTGGAACAATATATTTTGTAAATATTCGTAAACAAGGTTAAGAGACAGCTGTTGGTTGACATCTGCCGAACTTTCGTAGTGTCGTTCCGTCGACTTACACCGAACTAGTTCTACAGTTGTTCACGGGTGAGGGATTGATCGGTTACTCAAGTTGTCAAGGGTTGTTTTAGGGTTGCATTGCTTTGAGAAGGAGTTTTGATGGGTCATGGACTTGTTGATGATGTATCAAGTGGCTGTGGAGGAATTGTTAGATTTATGATGTTGTGCACAGCGCCCCTTGGTGCTTGTAGTGTAGATTGGATGCACTGTGGCAACAACTGGTTAGCTGTCAGATGTGGCAGTCGCTTAGTATTTGGAAGTTAACCTTCGGTGAGCTTGGTTCGGAGTTCAAAGGGTATCATCAGACTGATTGTAGGATATATTTGGTTGTATTTGTGCCATCCTTCACGGGGATTATTTCTACAAGTCAGGATTGTAAAGTGGAAGACTGATTGGTCATTTTGGTGTGGATATTTGCAGTCGGAAACTTAAGCTCTTTTGAGGATTTGTGGTGGTTACCGAACTCGTGCCAGGTGGGAGGATTTCCGAAATTAGGTATGTCTGAATCACTGTCGCATCTCTCATGTGATCTTAGCTATGATATCACTTCTTCAATTCTACAACCTTCGTTTCTCGTCTCTAGATTCATAAGAAACAGAAGGCCCTCAGTCACTCATCAAGTCCCAGTAGGACTTCCGTGCAGAGCACCGCACACGAAGAAACGTATAGAAAACCCTTGGCCAGGGTAAGAATTTTACCATTAAATGTGTTTTTGATGAGTTTAGTAATTTCTGATTCCATCGTTATATCTCAAATGAATATTAGTATTGAAGAGAGGTTTCAACACTCATTCAATTTTATTGATTTTTACGGATCATATGGTTATACAGGGCACCCAAAAATATACTCTTGTTATCTTGCTACTTTGCTTGATGAAAATATACCAGGGGTATTGATTAGTCAAATAGTCCTATTGAATGGGGGTTGAATCTCACCTTGTTTCATCTGATTCTGATTGAGAATTTTCTTCCGTAGGGTTTTTCTTCCTGCTTTTCTTTTCTTCCTGTTTTTCTTCCTGTTTTTCTTCCTGTTTTTCTTCCTGTTTTTCTTCCTGTTTTTCTTCCTGTTTTTCTTCCTGTTTTTCTTCCTGTTTTTCTTCCTGTTTTTCTTCCTGTTTTTCTTCCTGTTTTTCTTCCTGTTTTTCTTCCTGCTTTTCTTCCTGCTTTTTTGTCTTCGTCAAGGGTTCCTGTTTTCCTTTATTTTCTTTCTGGATCTTATTTGGTGATCCATTACTGGTCCAGCTTGTCGTGCCCTACAGGGTGATCTATCTTGGTGGTGCTACAGGGTGATCCATCTCCGGTGCTACAGGGTGATCCATCTCCGCCATACTACAGGGTAGCCTAACACCATATACCGGGTGGCCCAAAAGGAGCACGCAAGTTATAATTGATTTAATTGAATATTTGTGATATACTGAGATATTTGAATAATTGTTGCCCTTATGTTTATTGATACCTGTTGATATAGTGTTTGTTTATCGTTTATTGATTAAGAGTTTGTTATTGATACCTGATTGACATAGATATTTGTGAAACGGAAATTGAGGTATATTCTTCCTTTCACGATTGCTGATTGACACCGATGCGCCTACGCCTGAGCTCACGCGACGCAAACGAGTTTGTCTTACCATCCGATACTAGTATTTACGATTTCACCTACTCAATTTTCGTGGTAGTTTTACTCGACGTATTGTAGTTTTTTGAGCGTCGTTACTACCGTAATTTATGGCTGATTGAATTCGTGGTTAGATACACCGCGCTCTTGTATGGACATTTGAACATCGCGTAGTAGTGTGAATATTGCATTGTTGTCTTAGAAGCGTTGTTGGTTAATCCATGTAAGTTAGGATTACTGAATAAATCATATTGGGGATTTTTATCTTTTATTTCCAATATTAATTGGTAAGTTATTGATATTGTGAGTTACTTAGGGTATCTGGAGGATTAAATTTACCTGGCGCCCATTAAGATCTATTTGAAATTTGCTAAGTTGTTTAACCCACTCCCGTCTCCACTGTTTAGCTTAGCCGCGGATACCCATCTGTCTTATTTGTTACCGACAGATGATTTAGTCCCCTCTTGTGGTTTGTGAGGTGACATTTTGGCGCCCAACGTGGGGCCCTTAAAAGAAGGTTTTTTTTTGCGTTTTGGCGTTAGTAGGTGACTTTTGGAAACTTTGGAAAAAATATAATATTTTTTTTTTTTTCAATTGATACCACTCTAGTAGAATAGCGTTATGGCAAGAAGACTGGTAATAAATCGTCTTGATAAAGACGAACTGACCTATGAATTAGCATATCGGGGCGTAGCAACTGGCACTTGTGAGGAAATGAGACATCGTTTGGTTCAAGTAATGCAGATGGAAAGGTACGGCGAGAGTCTTCGATATCCTTCATATCCATTCACTTTCGAGGAAGATGAGGCTGCAATCAGAGGGAAACTAGATGATATCAGAAGGCTGATTGATGACATAACCGATTCTGGAACGAGTAGCGGGGCAATGAAACTTCAGACCAAGCTAGCACATGTGTTGAATCGTATAGACAATATGGACCCAGATAAGGATAAGGACAAAGAAACCCGGAAATCCGAACTCCTGGGTTTGGCTCTGTCGTTGATGGACGAATTTTCACATAAAGTTGACAGCAGCAAGAGAAGTGATACGAAGCGTGTGCCGGTTGCACTAAATCAATTAGAAAGCAGATTGGGAGCGCAATCATTCCATGCTAACTTAGGAGCAGTTGCTCGATCGTCTCTGACGGAAGATCCAGTCTTTGACCCATGCTCAACCAGTAAAATGATTCCGCCTTATAAATGGAATCTGAAGAAGTTTTCTGGAGATGGTAAAGGAATGTCGGTGACAGCATTTTTCGAGGGAATAGAGGAGTTGAGACTAGCGCGACATGTCCCCAACGCTGTTTTGTTGGACTCAGGTGTGGACCTTTTTGCTGACAAGGCGTATCAATTTTATAAAGATTGTCGGAATCGAGTATCGACCTGGGAAGAACTAGTGGAAGAGTTTCGAGAAGAATATCTCCCTGCCAATCATTCTGACGCATTGTTCGAAGAATTGCAGAAAAGGACTCAACACCACTCAGAAACCATCGGAGTTTATCTTGCAGTGATGTCAAGCTACTTCAGCCGCCTAGGTTGCCCAATGACAGAGGAAGCTAAGCTGAACATAGTTATGAAGAATTTACATCCCTTTTACCAAGACAGATTACGTGAACCCTTACCCACAACCATTTCAGAACTTCGCTCGGTATGTCGAAGAATGGAAGCCAGAAGGGACATAATCAATAGCTACGTAGAACCATCAGCACGTCGTGGCAACGTGATAGAGAAGGATTTGGCTTTCGTAGAGGTCACCAAGGAATTGAATGCCTTAGAGATAGCAACGGCACGAATTCCGTCGAACAATCAGTCGAAGGAGATAGTATGTTTCCGATGCGATCAACCCGGACATCGTGCTATAGGATGTGCTCTACCGAAGCAACTGGAATGCTACAGATGTAAGAGAAAAGGGTTATACCGTTCGTAATTGTCCAAACTGCTCCGTGTCGGGAAACGACAAGCGACGCCTTTGAATCGTCGAGGGGAAGGCGCTCGCAAATTGCACTCGGCGACTGCTATTCAACCAATCCTTGATTATATTCTGGATCACGCCGAAAACGATGAGAGACCCTACCTTAAAGTTGAAGTCTTGGGGCGTAGTAGTTTACTGGGGTTATTAGACTCAGGTGCCTCAGCCACTATCTTGGGACACCCAGGTTGGCAAATCGTAAAAGATTTGGTACATTTGAATTCAGCAAAGAGAATTAGTTGCACTGTTGCCAATGGTCAAGTATGTGAAAGTATAGGAGAATGTGAAGTGCCATTTTGTTTAAGAGGCAAGCTGAAATTAATTCGAGTTTTAGTGGTTCCTGATGTCCCTCATCACTTAATTTTGGGAACGAATTTCTGGAGAGCAATGGGAGTGGTTCCGAATCTGAGGCACAACGAGTGGAAATTTTCTGAGGAAATTTGCTATCTGAACGCATTGGACCATCTTCGAGGACAAACAGTTTTATCACCATTGGAATAGGCCCGGCTAAACGCTGTAGTAGAGAAGAACAAGGAGCTCATGGGGAATAATTTAGGCTGTACGAATCTAGCTGAACATGTCATCGTGACCAACTCACCACCCATCAAGCAGCGTTATTATCCAGTGTCGCCTATTATTCAACAACATATTGATCGAGAACTAACAGAGATGTTGAAGAACGATATTATCGAGAAGTCGAATAGTGGCTGGTCGTCACCGGTTCTTCTCGTTAAGAAGAAAGATGGGAGCTACCGCTTTTGCGTTGATTACAGAAAACTAAATTCGGTAACGGAACGAGACAGCTACCCTCTCCCATATGTTTCCCACACGCTCGATAAATTGAAAAATGCACATTATTTATCCTCTCTTGATATCAAGTCTGCGTATTGGCAAGTTCCTGTGGCGGAAAAGTCGAGACCGTATACAGCGTTTACCGTTCCTGGGCGTGGTTTGTTCCAATTTAAAAGGATGCCGTTCGGATTACATAATTCACCAGCAACGTGGCAGAGGTTGATCGATACCGTCCTAGGACCTGAACTAGAACCACACGTCTTCGTCTATTTGGATGATGTAGTGATCGTTACCCAAACTCTGGAGAAACATCTGACAATTCTTGATGAAGTTTTCCGCAGATTGAGAGAAGCAAATCTCACTGTTAGCTTCGAAAAGTGTCAATTTTGTAGGCCAGAAATGAAGTATTTGGGATACGTTGTAGATAGAAATGGGTTGCATGTCGACCCCGATAAAGTCAAGGCTATGTTGCAGCTTCCTAGACCAGAATCGGTAAAAGATGTCAGGAGACTGGTGGGTACTTTTTCCTGGTACAGGAGATTCATACCTGAGTTTGCATCCATCGTTTCTCCACTCACATCGCTGCTGAAAAAGGGTAGAAAGTTTGATTGGACCGAAACTTGCGATATCGCTTTTCAGAAGATGAAGGAACGTCTTATATCAGCACCAGTCTTGAGCTGTCCGGATTATTCCCTCCCATTTGTTCTGCAAACAGACGCCTCGGCATTTGGAATTGGCGCTGTTCTCACTCAGACTCGCGAGGATGAGGACGTAGTAATTTGCTATTTGAGTAGATCATTGACGAAACAAGAGCGCAATTTTTCTACTACAGAAAGGGAATGCTTGGCCGTGCTGTGGGCGATTGAAAAACTGCGACCTTATTTAGAAGCTATTCCGTTCACCGTAATAACCGATCACTATTCCTTGGTCTGGTTACAGAATTTGAAAGATCCATCAGGACGACTGGCAAGATGGGCAGTCCGCATGCAGCAATATGACTTCAAAATTGTTCACAGGAAAGGGAAGGATCACATCGTTCCTGACACCCTTTCTCGATCGGTCCCAGTCATTGATGCCATCAACCAGCAGATGAAAGAAGAGATTTTGGACAAGTGGTACCTGCGCGTGAAAGATCGAGTGAGTTTACAACCCGAAAAATACCCCAATTGGAGATTCTCTCAGGGATCACTCTACAAGTACGTCAAACCGTGTTACGTGGAATTAGAAGACCAAACCGACGTTTGGAAGTTAGTTGTACCAAAAGCGGATCGGAAGAAAATTCTTATTGAAGCTCATGCAGACCCGACCTCAGGACATCAAGGAATATTCAAAACCTACCATCGTATCAGGGAAAGGCATTATTGGCCAAAGATGAAATCTGACGTGTCGAAGTTTGTTCGAAATTGTTCCACTTGTTCCGCCTATAAACCCGACCTCAGAGGACCAAATGGACTAATGACTCCACAACCGAAAGTGACCCGGCCATGGGAAATGATCGCCAGTGATATCATGGGACCCTTACCTAGATCTACAAAAGGCAATAAATTTATCTTAGTCGTAACAGATTACTTTAGCAAGTTTTCATTAGTCTTTCCGCTAAGATCGTCAACAGCAGAAATCATCATAAGGAAGATCGAAGAGGAAGTTTTTCTGGTATATGGAGTTCCCCGAATTCTTTTGTGCGATAATGGGCCGCAATACCGATCTCGACAGATGAGAAAACTCGTGGAAGAATATAAGGTGAAAATTAGGTATAATGCCCATTATCATCCTCAGGCAAACCCGACTGAACGAGTGAACAGAACATTGAAGTCAATGTTGGCTATGTATGTGTCCGATAATCACAGGACCTGGGATTTCAACTTACCCAAGCTATCATGCGCCTTGAGAACGGCTCGACATGAGACGACTAACCACACTCCATATTTCGTGAATTTCGGCCGCTCAATGGTTTTGTGCGGAGAGGAGATCTCTCAGAGGAAAAATCTATTGGTTGATAGTGAACCTGCTGAAGATTCGAGGCCTGAAGGATTCAGAAAACTCTTTGAGGAGATAAGGAAAAGGTTAGATGTGGCTGCTCGAAAGAATGAAAAAACTTATAACCTTCGAAGAAGGAGTGAAGAATTTTGGCCAAATCAACCCGTTTGGAGGAAGAATTTGTGGTATCAGAGGCGGACAAATATTTTAGTGCTAAGCTAGCGCCAAGATTTGTCGGGCCTTTTTATATTAAAAAAAGGGTATCCCCGTGGACATATGAATTAAGAGATGAAGACGGTAATTATAAGGGAATATGGAATGCGAAAGACCTAAAGTCAGCTAGCGCTGATGAAAATTTACGCTAGTAAATTTTCTTGAGGCAAGGGGGGAATTGTAACGGTCTAAATTTACTTGTAAATATTGTAGATATTGTTCGTTTATTTACTATGGAATCGACAGAATTGTCATTTATTGATGACGAACTTTTCGTCACAGCTAGGGACACATCTGGTTTGTCAGTGTGCCAACCTACATTTTCAAAGAAGTTGTTACGTTTCAATTTAGCCCTAGATCAAACTGCTCTTATGTGACCTTTCAAAAACACTACCTTTCCTTTTAAGATCTTTATTCAGAGGATATTAACAATGTAATTCAGTTACAAGTTCATTTTATTCATTTAACATCATAGTAATGGGAATCTTCCGTTCCATAGAAAACCATACCTGAAATGTATAAGAATAAATGTATGCTCCCTGACTAACTGCTTTGACCAGTACTTACGCATTCTCCTATTGCCAATCGACGTTGGAGATCCGAAATTCCTCGCTAGGTTGAAATAGTTGTTATTGTTTGTTTCTCAGTTTTCTTCACCTATCATTTTTTTTCAGCCGTTGTCTGCCGTATTCCCTATACCTTTCCGAGAATATTTCTTGCATAGATTGTTATTCATCACTTCCAGAAGGTTTACTGACATATTAGAGCCATATCGCCTGAAAAACAATATTAGTTACCTCTGGGTTTCTGAATACTGTTTGATATTTTCGGTAAATATTCTGCATAATATGAATGCTCTAATATTTGTACTGAAAGGGAAGGTTATGGCGACTTACCTTATATGTTTCTATTCCATCGCATGAATAAGGATTGGTAAATAGTTGAAAATAGGTTGGAACAATATATTTTGTAAATATTCGTAAACAAGGTTAAGAGACAGCTGTTGGTTGACATCTGCCGAACTTTCGTAGTGTCGTTCCGTCGACTTACACCGAACTAGTTCTACAGTTGTTCACGGGTGAGGGATTGATCGGTTACTCAAGTTGTCAAGGGTTGTTTTAGGGTTGCATTGCTTTGAGAAGGAGTTTTGATGGGTCATGGACTTGTTGATGATGTATCAAGTGGCTGTGGAGGAATTGTTAGATTTATGATGTTGTGCACAGCGCCCCCTTGGTGCTTGTAGTGTAGATTGGATGCACTGTGGCAACAACTGGTTAGCTGTCAGATGTGGCAGTCGCTTAGTATTTGGAAGTTAACCTTCGGTGAGCTTGGTTCGGAGTTCAAAGGGTATCATCAGACTGATTGTAGGATATATTTGGTTGTATTTGTGCCATCCTTCACGGGGATTATTTCTACAAGTCAGGATTGTAAAGTGGAAGACTGATTGGTCATTTTGGTGTGGATATTTGCAGTCGGAAACTTAAGCTCTTTTGAGGATTTGTGGTGGTTACCGAACTCGTGCCAGGTGGGAGGATTTCCGAAATTAGGTATGTCTGAATCACTGTCGCATCTCTCATGTGATCTTAGCTATGATATCACTTCTTCAATTCTACAACCTTCGTTTCTCGTCTCTAGATTCATAAGAAACAGAAGGCCCTCAGTCACTCATCAAGTCCCAGTAGGACTTCCGTGCAGAGCACCGCACACGAAGAAACGTATAGAAAACCCCTTGGCCAGGGTAAGAATTTTACCATTAAATGTGTTTTTGATGAGTTTAGTAATTTCTGATTCCATCGTTATATCTCAAATGAATATTAGTATTGAAGAGAGGTTTCAACACTCATTCAATTTTATTGATTTTTACGGATCATATGGTTATACAGGGCACCCAAAAATATACTCTTGTTATCTTGCTACTTTGCTTGATGAAAATATACCAGGGGTATTGATTAGTCAAATAGTCCTATTGAATGGGGGTTGAATCTCACCTTGTTTCATCTGATTCTGATTGAGAATTTTCTTCCGTAGGGTTTTTCTTCCTGCTTTTCTTTTCTTCCTGTTTTTCTTCCTGTTTTTCTTCCTGTTTTTCTTCCTGTTTTTCTTCCTGTTTTTCTTCCTGTTTTTCTTCCTGTTTTTCTTCCTGTTTTTCTTCCTGTTTTTCTTCCTGTTTTTCTTCCTGTTTTTCTTCCTGTTTTTCTTCCTGCTTTTCTTCCTGCTTTTTTGTCTTCGTCAAGGGTTCCTGTTTTCCTTTATTTTCTTTCTGGATCTTATTTGGTGATCCATTACTGGTCCAGCTTGTCGTGCCCTACAGGGTGATCTATCTTGGTGGTGCTACAGGGTGATCCATCTCCGGTGCTACAGGGTGATCCATCTCCGCCATACTACAGGGTAGCCTAACACCATATACCGGGTGGCCCAAAAGGAGCACGCAAGTTATAATTGATTTAATTGAATATTTGTGATATACTGAGATATTTGAATAATTGTTGCCCTTATGTTTATTGATACCTGTTGATATAGTGTTTGTTTATCGTTTATTGATTAAGAGTTTGTTATTGATACCTGATTGACATAGATATTTGTGAAACGGAAATTGAGGTATATTCTTCCTTTCACGATTGCTGATTGACACCGATGCGCCTACGCCTGAGCTCACGCGACGCAAACGAGTTTGTCTTACCATCCGATACTAGTATTTACGATTTCACCTACTCAATTTCGTGGTAGTTTTACTCGACGTATTGTAGTTTTTTTGAGCGTCGTTACTACCGTAATTTATGGCTGATTGAATTCGTGGTTAGATACACCGCGCTCTTGTATGGACATTTGAACATCGCGTAGTAGTGTGAATATTGCATTGTTGTCTTAGAAGCGTTGTTGGTTAATCCATGTAAGTTAGGATTACTGAATAAATCATATTGGGGATTTTTATCTTTTATTTCCAATATTAATTGGTAAGTTATTGATATTGTGAGTTACTTAGGGTATCTGGAGGATTAAATTTACCTGGCGCCCATTAAGATCTATTTGAAATTTGCTAAGTTGTTTAACCCACTCCCGTCTCCACTGTTTAGCTTAGCCGCGGATACCCATCTGTCTTATTTGTTACCGACAGATGATTTAGTCCCCTCTTGTGGTTTGTGAGGTGACAATGTAAAGTATGCACTCAATCACATTATAAATATCCATTCATGAGTATTATTTGCAGATGAATCCGAAGGAAACCCTGGAAACCGTCTTTCCATGGATGATTTCCAGATTCTCTGCGAAGGTAATTCCAAAAACTGCCATCTGAGCTGGGCATCAGCTGCTCAGGCCATGATACGTAGTAATTCCAGTGACCTCTGGATGAAAGATTCCCTGGATGTTTTCTTGCAACTGGATGGATTATTTGGAAAAAATTTCAAATTTCTCACCAACCCATTTACAATGTTTGGCCAGTACGATGGAAAATCAAATTTACTGTTTCAAGATTCCACGCAAAGATTACGCAACCGACCAAATGCCAGAGATACAGATACTATGCCATATTTTTATAATTTCACACTGAAAACTGATGATTATTGTACTATAAGATCGTCGAGTTCTAATTTGTCACCAACATATCTATACATATTTATAGCGTTTATATATTTGTCCAAGTTGGTGCATATTGGAATATAATACAACAATCCTATACAACGATAAGCACTGAGAAATACTGTGATATAAAATAATATACTCTGTATAAAGATTGAAACTGTTTTACTTTGTATTGATTCGAATTCCAACCACCTGCCTCTAAAAACCCTATCGAAGCATGCATATATTATCTGTAGCGGCCCGTTATTGATTATTTCTAAGCGTTCATTGTTTTGTTGGCAACAGCATGACACACATAATTCTGTCAAAACATAAATGCTGTATTAAATTTTATTCTTTGTAGTTTGTTAATGTCAAAACAGAAGGTGAGTGCAACATTTGTTTGTCTACATAATAAATTTTTCACTAAAAACGTTTATAGGATGTGGGTAAAATATCCAGCACAAGAAAATCGTCTACTATTGCGTCTAAATCGAGTACAAGTGTTAGAGATGGAAGTACAGAGAGAAAAAGGGCTGAGAAAGTGGAAATACCGATCAAAAAAAAGATAATCTCATCGTCTTTGACAAACGTAAGGAAAAAATTGTCAGAGAGCGATAAACCAAATAAATCTGCATCTGAACCTATGACATCGTCCAGCTCCCCTGAAAAACCAGTAGATATGAAGTTATTGAGTAGCAAGAAGCGAAATAAACCAGAAGTGCCTGTAACACCTAAAAGTAGTAGGGTATCCAAAACCCAATTTTTTCCTAGTAAAAATATGTACTCACATGCACTCAGTTTAAAAAGTTCACCAATTTCTAAAATAAGTGATAAGACTAGCAATAAATCTAAACAAGGTGATAGTTTTGCGTCGGGTAAAACTAATAGTGTCAAAAAAATAAGTTCGTCCTACGAGTTACCAACGAGAAATTCAACAAGAATAGTTACGAAAAAAAGTGAAACGGAGAATAAACTACTCTCCTCAAAGAAATCGAAACCGACTGAAGAAATTTCTTTCAAGAGATCGACCTCATCGTTGAAACATGTGACATCTGAAATGAAATCCAAAATAGAAACTGGGCCAAATTCTTTGGAGTCTAACAACTCCGTGTATACATCACCAGATTCTAGTATTTTATCTGAAAGGCCTAGAACTGCCACTCTGAAAAGAGGAAGTATTGTCAACACAAATATTGTTGGACCAGAGGCTCCTATGATGAAAAAAATTGTTGACGGCCAATCTATCAGATCCAAGATGCCAAGCTCTTCATTAGCAATTTTAGATGACAATGAAGTGAAAGCGGATTCTAAACCGAGTCCAAAATCGGAAACTTCGGAAAATGATAATTATGAGGAGGACTTTGAATCATATGAATCTGACTTCGAACAATACTCTTCTTCAAGTTCCACTAATTTAGATAATATTACTGGAGAGACAAGCAGCATTACTACCAACAGTGATAGTGATACAGATGCTCCAGTAACATCAACACCGAAAAAAATCATTTCTATCGGCAGTGAAGAAGAACGGAAACTAGATTCAGGTCATTATGATATGTCTGATTATAATCATAAACATATGTTGGATAATATCAAGGAGTTTGTTGAGAAAGAAAATTCCACTTTAGTTGTAATGAATAACCCAGCCTCTTTGTCAGATGAAGGGTTTGAGGACCAAAAATCTTTACAGTTGATCAACTTCTTAGATGCAAAGAGAAAACATGAATATAGGAAGAGTATTGAAATGAAGCAAAAACGTGGTAAAGAAATACTAAGCATGATTAGATTACATTCTTTCACTTTTACGTTGTTTGATTTACCTCCCGTACCGTATGATGTTTTCATTAAGAATTATGGTGCAAGCAACACTGTACAATCTGCTTCACAAACTGGTGAAGATAATGTTGAAGAAGAAATTCAGACTGAAAAAATTATTACTTGCACTAAGTGGACACAAATCCCAATTTGTTTCAATAATGGCGATCCAGATGATCCAAACTATTGGAGTAACTATAAACAAGATTATTTAGGAGTTGGAGGAGATGAAGAATCGATTGAGAAGATAATTCAAAAACAGCTTTTTGATGATAATGCGTTGAACAAATTTTTAAAATCAGCAGGTGATCTCATTATAAGGATACAGGAAGAAGCGAGGATGAAAAGCACTGGAAATATTATGAAAAATCAGAAGCCTATTCCCTTCAGTGATGGTCATATTTTATTCAACACCAGTGACAGTATATTCGACGGTACTACTATAAAGTGCGTGTCTTTTTCCTGTGATACGAATAATAAAGTGATGACGGTTCATTTAAAGAGAAGTGAAGTACTTGCTAAGGGAAGTGTTCTAGCGATATGGAATATATGCAACTCTGAAGAACCGGAGATGGTTTATATATCTCATGGTACCATAACATGCTGTACTTTTGGAAAAGAAGAATTTGGATTAGTATTTGCGGGATTAGAAGATGGGTATGTCAGATCTCTGCTTTTTTAGTTCGGTAAATTGATAAAAATCATTTCTTAGGACATTGTCGATATGGGATACAAATAGGAATACACAAAAACTGTGTTTTTCCAATAATGTTCCTGTTCACTCTACGGATATTGGTTTTGGGCATCAATGCAAAATAGTTGCTTTACATCCTGTGAGAAATGATTCGAAAGAATATTTTCTTGAGAGGTCTTTGACAAATGAGGTAGGTCAGATTTCAATTTCGACAAATCTTTTGATCAGCAACATCATTTATAATGTTGATTAATTATGAACGTAGACATTCTCATATAACGCCCATATAACTTTGACAATCATAAAATAAGAATTGTGACATTTGAATGAAATTTGATTAGTACTTTCTTCTGATATTCATATTCTTCCTTCTCAGTTGACATATGACTCAATCTTGTTCTCTATTTCAGCTTTTTCGTTATTTCAATATAGTTTTGTCTTTTTGAGTTGTATCTATACAGATTTTCGCAAAAAAAATAGTGGACATTTTTCGAACGCAAACTATATATGGAATGATATTTACATTATTCTCATCTGAATTGAAATGTCGAGGAAAGTTAAAATGTCAAATGTTTATTAATGAAAATTCCTTTTGAGGAATCGAGTTAATTTTTGAATTTATAAATGTCATAAAATGCAATTTTTAGCTTTTCAGTGTGAAAAGGGTCAAAACTTCAAATCAATTTGAACAAAAAAATAGTCTGTTTCTGAAAATCAACCTTCATTGAATAATGATATTTGTAACTCACATATTTCAACTCATGTTTCAAACGATTACAATTTACTATCACATATTCAATTAATTTGAGGCTACTATGAATCAAGATTATTTCCAAATTTCACATATTATGGTTTGGTTTTATCTACATAAACTTCTTTCAACTCCATGTCTGTCTGTCTAAACGTAATAAACCCAAAAAATGAGCTAATTTACATATAATTTTCACACAAGGATGAAGTGAAAATACAAGTAAAGTGAGTAAAAATACTCAGTAACTGAGTATTTGTGTGGAGGATACCGCACTTTTCTTATGGAAAATGGAATGCCTACAAATTCTCCGGAATTTTGTCAAATTGCAGTCTTGACTTTTTTATCAAAATTGTCCATGGTTCGAAACTCAATTTATGAATAATTTTCGTGATACGGGGTTTTGAAGTTGAAATTTACTCATAAATATTTTGAAAATAGAATGAAAAAGTTCTAATTATTTTCAAAAAAATGTGTTTACTGAAATTTTTCTTGAAAACAATTGAATAAGTATTACATGTACTCTTTTCGAATTCTAAACTTGAAAAATATCTATATTTGAAGGCTAATAGTTGGGTGTTATATCTGCAATCATGAAAATTGTATCTTAAGATGCAGGATGATATGAACAAATATATTTTCGAAAAATCAACGTTATTTTTTACCCTTAGTTAGAGAGAGGGAGAGAACATTTTCTTTATTGTCGAAGAAATCAACATTCGTGATTGATGAAGCGTCTCTGAGAGTACATAATGCATTATGATTTGAAAGATATAAAAACACTATCAAATGAAATTCGTCGATTTAAAAGGAAAATTACCCCACTTTCATTAGTAGACTACCCTGTAGATGGCTGTGATGGATATCAACTGCAATTATATGCATTTATAATATCCAGTGTTGAATCAGCACAGTTTATGATTCCATTAAAATTTCCTCATCTCGTTTTTAAAATATGTTACAGAAACTAGTGATGGGCACATCTTATCTTTAACACCGCGTATTTCGAAAACTAGTTACATGATTTGACAAAATTCCCGAAAATTCCGAAAGACATTTTCCATAGGAGTGCGGTATCCTTTAGTGAAATGACCAGAGACCATCATAACGTCTCCATAGAATATTTTGGTTTCAAAATTTTGCAAAAATGGCATATACCACATCGCCAAAATTCTTGGAACCCCTTATGTTTGTCTAAATGAGACAGTATTATCATAAGTGAAGAAGTCTATCACAAAGTACATTTAATTTGGTTATGTAACCAACGCAAACTGGCTGAATTTAATTTTAACTGAACAAGGAAAGAAAATACAAACAAAAAATAGTGCATAATAAAATGATTACTAGAATATGAAATGTAGAAGAAAACCATTTTAGAGCGAAATCAAAAATGCATTAATATTTGCTGTGTCCTCTTCTGTTCTGTAATAAGGTGTTAACTCGCCTGTGCATGGAAACAATAAGGGCGTTAATGGTATCCATTGGGATGTTGTTCCACTTTTCTAGGGCCGCGAGTGTGAGTTCCGGGAGGGTGCTAGAAGGATTATTTCTGTTTGTGATTGCTCGTTTAACGAAATCCCACATATGCTCAATGGGATTCATGTCTGGTGAATTTGCTGGCCACGGTAATCTTTGACAAATCTCAACCTTTAGTGCATTTTGTACTCTTCTCGTGCGATGGGCCCTAGCATTGTCATCCATGAAAATGAAATTGGTTCCAGTGTCGTTTCGTAGAAGATGAATAATGAGTTCAATAATGTTCCGAACATATCTATCCCCCGTCTTGGTATCTGGAATGGGAATAAGCTGCGTACGACGACCATGCATATGCCTTCCCAAAATATTACTGATCTTCTTTTGTATGGAACAACTTCTCTAGCAAAATATGGTTTTTTTGTCTCATCCTGGCCCTGTTCAAACTCTGTGTCGCCGACTATCACCAACTAAACTAAATCTGGTTTCGTCCGAAAAAAGGACATTTTGCCACTGAGCTAGGAGGCAGTCTCTGTGTTCCTGTGCCCACTGTAAACGAGCGGCTACTAGAAAGTAGCCTGGGTACTCTTAATAGCCTTCTGTATTGCAAATTGGATCTAGCAAGTTTCCGCCGTATAGTAGTACTAGAAATTAATCGACCAAAAGTTCTTCTTAAATGAGTTCGGACTGCTGAGACTGTTATGGTTCGATTCCAACGTTATATCCTGCTAGATAAAGTCTTCTCTGCATAAGTTACCCTAGGACGCCAGTTCCACGTCTCCAGTCATCGCTGTTAGTTTAATACAAATGCACTATTCGTATCTGAAGCGCGGGGAAATCCTTAGTCTATCCGCGATTTGATGATTCGAAACCGTCATCATGCAAAGCTACTATTCTTGTTCTATGGAACACTGAAAATTTATTGCCAGGCATAATTGCATAGAAGAACTCAACAATCACTTAAACAACACGCTAAATCGATATGAAAAACTTCTTAAACAGTGAGATTTCGGAATTGTGTTCACCAAGAACGAGTTGGGAATTTCTGAGGTTATATATAGACAAATAATGGAAAAAGAAACTAAAATCCCAACAATACAACTCAAACATCCCCAATAAATTTGGAGTCGCAATCTGGTCAAATACCCTAATGAACACATATACACCAACAAGGTGGCGTTCCAGTGCTGATAAAACCATAAATGAAGTGTTTCCCGTGGCAGAGAAACTGAATTCACATGCATTGAGCATTAGTGCGGATTGCAGTAAATGTAATGTGGCCGATAATATTCCACATTGGTTAACAACATGTTGTTAAGCAAGGGGTATATGGGAGTGGAGTAGAAACAAACTAGTTAGCATATTATGGATTGACAACTATGTCAACGTCAAGATAGATAATACGTTGAATAGAAGAGTGTGGGTTTAGACAATCTGTGGAATTGTTTATTACACTTTATATGTTCATAAACACATAGGAGATTTTATTGATATGCTCAGAGCAGATAGGTGGCGTAAAATTATATATATATATATATATATATATATATAATATATATATATATATATAAAAGAATTCGTCCTTCAGTTGGAAGTAGTAGTTTCGTACAAAGCATCCTAGTAATTCCATGATTACTTGTAAGGATAATAGTTCAATTTTTTTTGTTTTTTTGGTTGTTGCTTGCATGTTATTTCATTGTAATTTCAGTGTTTTGCTCAATAAAATTGTTTTCTCAGCAAATCTTTTTGATTTTTTATAGATTTTTCCAGGGATTTCTAATCATTTTATATCATATTGACAATGCAAGTCCGAATTGATGAAATGCAACACGAAACATTGTCAACCACCTTCAAACAAACATTCTGTATTTTTCATTTGAGAAGAAATGAATATAACTTGTTTTCAGATATGCAGCTTAGACGAAAACGGAGAAATATTCTCTGGACAGTTATAGTAAAAAATGATGATATTTCTAGTGAACTGTCACATAATGTTTTCCTAGTGATGAACTCAACCGTATCACTGAAAACAGTTCACCCCATATTGGTGAATTGCAATGCACCGATTTCGTTGTAAACAGCATCAATCCAAATTTTGCTTTCATTTCAACCAATTACGGATTTATCGTTCATCATTTGGTCAAAGGTGGTAGAGCTATTGTGAAGAAATTTTTGTCAGGTGAGTAATAATTGCCAATTTAGACGAATTATATTTCAAGTTTAATCGACTCTTTATTATCGAGTTACATAATTTTTTTTATTTTCTAATCAAGTTCCCTTCTCCATAATTTATACAGGGTGATAGTTTAGAAAATCACAATGGCTATATCTGAGCAACCAAATAAAATATAAGAAATCGCTGAAAAAACTTTCATAATAGGAAGAGGGAAACAAAATGATGTAATAGCTAACTTGTTTCCTCTCACATCCTGGCCTCCTGCCACCCTAACTTCGTTTCTTAAATAGCATTCCCTTAATTGTGATACCTTATCCAAAAGCTCTTGAAAATGCTGTTCAATAGTATCTTACGGAGCTACATTTATTGTAGAAGGTTTTGGTTTATTGAATGAAGACAATTTATTCAAATTTGAATTTTATTTTCTATTATTTAGGAAATGATTGAAAACATTCTTGTTACCATAGTTGCATTAATATTAAGACTCTTAAATATTCAACGCCTGTACTATTTTTCTTTGTTTGTACCTGAAAAAAATTGACTCAGTTGATAAGTGAAAGTAACAAAAAAGGGATGCTTGAAATATTTGTTTTTGAGAGGTATTTTTGTATTGTATTTTTTACTTCAAGACGAGAAACTATTTCTTATTGTCTATACATTTGATTATTATCCGATACGCTGAACACGAGGAACCTAATTTTCATCTACAACAATGGTGTACAAAACAGCTGAACATGTCGAAATGAATTTCTTTTATGGTAGAGAAGATCAGTGTTTGTTATGAACAACTGAAGTATTTTACCAGAGGCACCCGGAGAGAAATGTAAGTCACATTTACATTCGCCAACTAGTAGCAACATTTCAAGAAACTGGTACTGTCACAAATAAAACAAAGGATCAACCAAGATGACTGGACGAATCAACGCAAATTGAAATATGCAGACAGTTTGCAATAAATCATACTTTCTCGACTCGTCAGGCAGCTACGGCAATTGGATCAAACCACGAATCTGCGAGGAAATTACTCAAATTACATAAATTTCATGCATATAAAATGCAAACCCTTTAACAACTTGGTGACGATGACACTTTTTATTTATGGGCACGCAAATAAACAAAACTGTCGTTACTGGAGTGACGAGAACCCACGACTATTTGGAGATGGTCAATGTTCGGGTTGGTATGCAATTATGGGTCCATTATTTAAATGACGAAATGTATTCCCACATGCTAAAAAGACCTATCGAAACTCGGACAGTTCATGATTCAGAGAATCAGAGAGACATACACGTCAATTTATTATTAGAATAAAATTGATTACATTCTCAGCAGGATGGGGCAACTCCTCATTATGAAGTTCCAGTTAGACAATGGTTAGTTATGAATTATGCTAATTAATGAATTGGAAAAAGATGTCCTATTGAATGGTCCCACAGATCCCCGGACCTATCTCCTCTTGATTTCTTTCTCCGGGGTCACCTGAAATCTATTGTTCTTCAGATGCAACCCGACTAAATAGAACAACTGTAGGAAAGAATAATCCAAGAGTGCAGAGTTCCACAGAAACATTTGCCAATATACGTCAAGAGTTTGAGAATATACTTTGTTATTGTCTTTATTGAGAATGGTATCATTTTGAACATTTCTCAAATTATTGATAGAAAATAAAATTTTAATTTAAATAAATAGTGTTTAATTTGATAAACTAAAAACTACTACATCGAATTTAGCTTTGTAGGGTACCATTAAAGAGCATTTCTTGAGAGCATTTCGATGAAGTTTCACATGTAGGGGGTTGCCATTTAGGACTATGAAGTTGAGATAGCTGAGAGGGAGGGGGTAAGTGAAAACAAGTTAGCTGTTACATTATTTTGGAAGTTGTTTTCAGCGATTTGTCATATTTAATTTGGTTGCTCAGATATAGCCATTGTAAGCTTTCGAATTGTCACCCTGTATATCGGAATGTGAATAGTTTTATTACAGATAAGTCCTAGGATTTTCCAGATTTAACATTTCAGTAATGATGAAAATGTGACACCCTGACCATACACATTTATGCGATGAAATAATCACATGTTTAGAAATATTCAGTGTTTGTTAGTATACCACTTTTTTTTCACTTATACACGTAAACGTGGCTGATCAAAAAATAAGGTGGATGTTCAAATTTCGTGGGCTACATACATACGATTAGCGATTCATTTTTTAATGTTGGTTCACTTGTCTCGAATATATATTCACAGTTTCAGCTGTTTAGCATGTTTGTTTTGTTATTTGTTTGAAAAATTAAGTTAAATGCTGGAAATATTCAAAATGATGACAGTGGCATACGGTGATTGTACCCTGTGTTACAAGCTTTTCACAGAAAGTCGAGATGTGAATGACGTCGCTTGCCCTGGACGCCCCAGCACATCAACAACTGATGAGAATGTTGGGAAAGAGAAGAAAATTGTTATGGAGATTCGTCGAATCACTATTAGAGAATTTGCTGTCGATGTCGACATATTGGTTGGCCCATGCCATGCAATATTTCTGTAAATTTTGGGCCTGAAGCGTGTGGCGGGCAGCGAAATTCGTTCTATAACGCTTTA
This sequence comes from Leptinotarsa decemlineata, assembly GCF_025532065.1. Lineage (NCBI taxonomy): Eukaryota > Metazoa > Arthropoda > Insecta > Coleoptera > Chrysomelidae > Leptinotarsa > Leptinotarsa decemlineata. The sequence continues at coordinate 23,240,958 of NW_027412532.1, forward strand.
GAATCGCTCTGGAATTGTTGAATGATGTCGTTGGCGATCCAGATTTACTCAAAAGGGTCATTTTTGGTGATGAATCATGGGTGTATGGTTATGACATCTGTTTGAATCTGTTTAAAATGTGTTTTTCCGTTAACCAGCTGTCGCACCCCTACGAACGACAACCCTCAGAATTCGAAACTTGTGCAAGCCAAGAATTAACGAGGTCTTACCTTTTAACGTGTGATTTCTAACACGGGTTGGACGATAGCAAGTGAAGATCGATCGTTCAGACTAGGGCTTGAACCACCGACCAACACGGCAGTCGATTCGAGTGAGTGAACAAATCACCCACGCCGAACCGCTTGGCTACCGACCGACATCAAAACCAAAGTCTGATCGTCCCAGGAGAAGCATACCCAGAGAGTCAAGACCAAGAGAAGCATGCGAAGTTCGATCAGATATCAAGGTTTTCTTCACTGCTTTTTCCATTACCGTGGTGTAGTGCATCAGTAATTCTTACCACATGGTCTTAAGGTCAATAAGGAGTATTATCTTGAGGTTATACGCATTGCGATAAGCAATACGAAGAAAACATTCGGTATTGTGGAAAAACAAATCTTGTCCTTTGCATCACGATAATGCACCTGCTCACGCTTCATAGGTTTTTCGTAGTTGTTTGGTCAAAAACAACACCGTACTCATTTGTTTGAAAGTGATTGACAATGTTTCATGGTAGAATTCACTAGTTCGTACTTCCACTGTCAAATATGATTCTAATAGTCATCACCCGAAGACGATTCTGGATGCTAACAATCGAAACTTCTTGAAGTAACGAAACATCAAAAACGAAAACAACGAACTATCGATTCCTGACGAATCAAATGCAAATACTTTCAACAAATATATTTGTGGAGAATCGCTCACCAATAAAATACCAAAAACGTCACGAAGACAAAATAGAACAAGGCTTTACCAAACTTTTTTTCTAACCCTGTAGACGAGAAGGAAATATTAACCATAATTCAAGAACCAGATTCCAAGAAAACTCCAGGTATAGATGGAATAAGCACAAAAGTGATCCAAGATATCTCAAATGAAATTCTGTCACTTCTTACTCACCTATAAATAACATATTTGCTACTAGCAAATGTCTGAGTGGTTTCAAGAAAGCCGTAATCACACCAATCTACAAAAATGAAGATGAAACTTTACTATCGAATTACAGACCCATATCAGTAATTACCTCTCTTGCAAAAATATTTGAAAAAGCACTCAAGAACAGAATAAATGACTTCTTAAACAAACATAAAATAATGTCTGATAAGCAATTTGGCTTTCGAGAGAAAATGTCAACAAACGATGCAATTGCCTACCTAACCAAAGAAGTATCCACGTCCTTAGATAAGAGTCAGCCCAATTTGTGCGTGTTCCTGGATTTGGCCAAGGCTCTTGACACGGTTAGCCATGAGGAGTTGTTACAAACTTTGGACGGTATAGGATTACGAGAAAAACCAAACAAACTACTCACTAGTTACCTTTCTGATAGAAGACAAGTAGTGAAAATTATCAATGTACTAAGTGAAGAAGGGGTGATCAACTACGGCGTACCCCAAGGTACAGTTTTTGGACCGATACTCTTATCTATTCATATAAATGACTCATTATTGTCGAATATGTCAACAGATTTCTTCTTTTCAATTTTTTGCTTATTTCATTTCTTTTTACTCTTTACTCGCTTCGCGACGATAAAAACTGAATCGCTGAGAGACCTCAAAGACATACCAAAAGTGCATATCAGAACTGCTTTGAGGATTTGAAGAAACCTCGGTACAAGGAGATTAAATTTGAGGAGGACTACTTCGAAAGAGACAAAATAAAAATGATGAATAAATAAACATTTTATAAGAAAAATGAAAATTCACCTTATCGGATCCTCGTTGCTACAAATTTTCAATGAGAGAAATTAATTTAATCTCGTAAATCTTTGTTTGTACAAAATCACCTGCCGAGATACACACTATATTTGATCGGTAAGATCAAATATATGTATATGTATCGACAACGTTCTGAATTTTTGCTCAAAAACGCTATGATATAATTCTCACTTGACTATGAGGAAAATGACCATTAAGTATCAGTAATGCAAACGAAGGAAGAATTTATTACCGTTGGAAGTTAGTGCTACTCTTGTCAAATGCAGTCAGAATTGAGGAAATCTATTGTATTGGGTAGATCCAGAAGTTTTGTCCATTTCAGCGTCATGCGTTAGACAATTTTGTACTCTATATAATGATGCTGTTCATCATTTTCTAAATTTGATGTTTCCCGAAGAGGTCGACCTACAGTAAACCAGGACGAGGATTTGAGGATAAAGATTGACCCATCACAAACGGTATGTGGGATGACGGAAGAACTGTGTGTCAGCTCCTATGCGGTTTTTGATACTTTGAAACGTATTGTGTCAATAAGCTCGAGAAGTAGGTGCCCCACGATTTGAACAATCGACAAACCAGATCAGACCATGGCTACTCTATGGTGATCAATGGCTGGTGTGATTCACTTTAACTTTCTGCAACCAGCCCAAGCATTACAGCAGAGTCATATTGTGAGAAAATCGACGAAATTATACCGAAAATTGTGTCAGCAGAAGTCGGCACTGGTCAACAGAATAAGTCCAATTTTCTATACGACAACGCCCGACCGCACGTTTAATAAATAATCGTCGGAAAATTAAACGAGTTGAGCGTCGAGAATATTCATATTAGTACCGCTATCAAAAATTTTAGTGAAAGTATCTGCTTTTGAAACTCATTGATACAGTTAATGTATGATTTTCACTATGAATGAGTTTTAATTTGGATTTTGATCAAGTATCGGCCAGTTCTATTCAATCTTCTTTTGACATATTAAATGACATACAAAAAAAAATTGAAAGCTTCAGATATATCGAATAATCGAAATAACTTGAGTATATGGGTAAAATTGTCCAGGAATTCACTAACAGTTGTTCCCAGAAAATGCCACATGAAAATTGATCTTCTATACAATCATTCCAAATACATTGATACTTAAAGTATTCATTTTAGTTGAGATATTCGATTCTAAAAATTTATGATAATCAATTAGTTTTGATTTATACTTTCCAGAAACGATTTCTAAAGCCAATTGTATGGACACATGCCCATTCACCCCAGATTATTTTCTCGCTGGTTATGAAAACGGAAATATACATCTCTATTCAAGAATGATAGAAACTCCTATTATGGTCCTCTCAGACAAAAAAAGCAGAATTCATGAATGCAGTATTGAACTCCTACAGTGGTCCAAAAATAAACCTTTTTTGATATACACCAAAGACAAACGAAATACAATACACATTTGGGATTTGAGCGAGAGTGACATGGTACCAATATATTCCATTCCAATCGGAAAGGAAATAACTTGCATGACATTGTCTCCTTCAACGAAACGTAGTGAAATTGAGAAATCTTACATGGTAAGTATAATATGGTAACGTACATTCGCACTCAAATATAGATAGATAGATAATATATTACCTTTTTGTGCCATTTCTACAATGTATAGGTTCGTCACATAGAATAAGAAATATTGTACAGTAAATAAAAATTGTATCACGCAAATATCAAGAAACAAAATACATTGTTACATCATATTAAAAGATTAGACTCATCAATTTTCATGTATGGTCCATATACTCATTCAGATCATAAAAACATCTATTCGAAAGAAATTTCTTCAATTCCACCTTGAACTTTTTTGGTGAAAGTTGCATTAGGTGATTTGGCAATAAATTATAGAGGTGAACACCTGCCCATTCTGGGGATTTTTTGTAGTAAGTGTGATTGAGTTTTGATTGATATAAGTGATGATTGTTTCGTGTTCTATACTGATGTATTTGAGCATTCGATGTAAGCTTTGTTTTGTTATTATGAACCAATATAAGTATTTAAATAGGTAAATGCAAGTGGTAGTCAGAATTTTATTTCTTTTAAAGGTTCCTCTACAAGACTCACCAAAATCTAAGTCGAATATTAATCTTATTATTCTCTTTTGTTGCCTGAAAGCACGCACCCATTCGTTGGCTTGACCCCAAGAGATAATATTGTAGCTAAGTGTAGAATACACCATGCCAAAGTAAACACTCATGAGTGAATGTCTGTCAAGAGTGTCTTTCAAGCCACAGACTGTGTTAATTTGTTCATTCCATTGAATGTTTGAATCTAAAACAGTTCCTAAAAATAGAGTTTGTTGGCTACATTTAACAGTATAAACATCAAATTCCATCACATCCATTGTGTCAACTCGTCTTTTGTGAACTCCATTATTTTTGTTTTTGAAATGTTCACCAATAGGTGATTAGCCAAACACCATCGGGAGAACTGTTCAATGACTTTTCTGATTTTCGAAATTATTTCCTCAGGAGTGCGTCCGCTGACCACAATCGTTGTGTCATCTGCATACATGAATAGCCTTCCCTCCTTTATATAGTTGGGAAGGTCATTCACATATAGCAGAAACAACAGGGGTCCAAGAACACTCCCCTGAGGAGTTCCAAGTTCTATTTCATATTTTTCAGAGGTATAGTCATCAATTTTCACTACCATTTGTCTTTCCCTTGTGAATGACATGAGCCAGTCGTTAATATGACCACGTATTCCAAGAGAATTTAACTTGATTTTTAAAATTTCATAGTTTAGGGTGTCAAAGGCTCGGGATAAGTCAAAGAAAATTCCATATACTAACTTATTGGCATCCATTTGGTCATAAATATATTGTACGAGTTCAGTAGTGGCTGTTTCCGTACTGAGGTCTTCGCGGAAGCCATATTGGCATATTGTCAATGATTTGAATTTAGCCAAGAAGTCATTTATTCGGATACACATGCCCTTTTCAAATATTTTTGAAATTGGATTCAAGATAGAGATACCCCTGTAGTTTTCAATACTTTCTGGATCACACCTCTTGAATATAGGAATGGTTTTGGAAATTTTTAGGACTGATGGAAATTTCCCACATTCTACAGAGAGGTTCAACAAATCAGCAATATAGGACGCTAGGAATTCATGGCAGTTTTTTAACAAAGACATTTGAACTTCATCTATGCTAGTGAATTTTTTATTTTTCATTTCCAAGATTATGTTTTTTATTTCTTTCTCATCAAAAGGCTGGAAAATGATTCTCTTCATGAAAATGTCTCAACAGTCAAACTTTTCAATGCGCTGAGGATGAGATAACTCATTAAAAAAGGTGATAGGGCCAAGATTCGAAATAATGAACATATAGTTTGAGATAAATTATTGAATACTGATGAAAGTTGATTCACAGTACATCTGACAACAGCGCCATTGTTGATATCAACGTTACTGATTTTCTGTTTTGATACAATATTGATCTTTGGATTTTCATGTCAGAAAAAATGATGGCTCCAAAAATAATTTGAACGTGTACTCAAACTTGAGAACTTCTGGAATAGATGTCCAAGTTGATTTTTGGACATCTTCTTCCCAAAAATTTATAGACACATTAATCATCTGAACATCACAACCCTCCACTCATTTGGTAAATTAGCTCATTTGGAAGTTTACGCTTCAACACTATTATTATACTACTCGAATAAATTTTCATGGACCGCCAGATCTAACAGATATACTAGCAAAACGGTAGTCAATCCTTTGATAAGTTTCACAAAAGTGAAATCGTTACGTCATGTGAACAATTGTTATATATACATTGGCTAAACAAGTTTCAGAATCAACTATTTAGCCTTAGCGAGTTAGTTCAGTTCATAACAATCACATGTTCGTGCACCTGCATCAAGTGGGTCTTATATCGTTATTGTGATCTGATATGGGTTATATTGGTGGTTTATGACAGGGTCATGGATACAACCTCTGTATATTGCATATGTCTGTTGTGTGAGAACAACATATTGGAAAAGACCAAAAAATCAAAGAGACAAGCCTACTGCAGCAGGCTTTTCTCTAAGCGGTGACAGAAGCCTTGTGAAGCAAAAATCATAACATGCCTAGAAGAGTTACTCGCCAGATTGGCGATCCGAACGTAATTAGTGAAATTGCTAGTTTGCAATATCGCGAAAAAACGAAAGACTGCCTCACACACATATTTTGACAGGGAACGACTAACGCCAATCACCATTTTCACATCAATCACCTCTATTGAAGCGTTTCGAAGGATTTTCTCTAATATTTTGGTATCTTCATAAAAAAACAATACAATCTTTTAACCCATATTTTCCCTTCTTGGCGTGGAAATTTCTGATTCCCTTTCTTGGTGCTCATTTATGCTATACAAAGAACCTACCTGCATACAATATTGAATAGCATCGGCAGAAAAAACTGAAAGGATAAGGATGAAATACATTGGTAATCCTACTAATCCTACTCCTACTTATAATATAAATGCGTAAAGTTTGTGAGGATGGGTGACTGTAATATATGTATTTACGTTTATTACTTCTTCACGTCTAAATAGCTTAAGGAATTCAATTATTCCAGGTCATAATCTATAGATAGATTATGACCTGGAATAACCCATAAGGTAGTTTCCCACGGTAACGCGGGTATAACAGTGGGGAATAGCTAGAATTTTTATAAGAATTTGACAGATATTCTAAAATGTGCATTATAAAAAAGGTATCCAATTTATTTGTATTTATGGCTCAGTATTTTGCATATAGTGGCTATCACATAATGATATATGCTACCGGGGACTTTTATTTAGAACTATTTGAGATAAACAATCTTATGGTACATTATCTTAATGTAACTCCAACGGTATAGGTAGGGCACGCACATATAGCCCTCAGGGAGCAAAACTTACACAAAACCTTTGTTAATTGTAACTTGTATGTTATTTTGATATATAAGCTGCATTTATGTGAAGTTTCATCTAAATCTGTTCAGTCGTTTAGGCGTGAAAGAGCCACAAACATACATACATACATACATTTATCCATCTCCACAAACTTTCACATTTATAATATTGTTATAGATTAGTATACATAGGCTGAAAAGCTGCACAACTAGTTGCATTCCATAATTCAATTATTTTATCACTAGCGTTTGTATCAAAACTTCAATCATTCAGACAGATTTATTTATTTACAGATGATTGGCACGAAAGACGGATCATTATTTTTACATCTACTGAATGAAGAACATGGTCAGCAATCCAAACAAATATATGAAGAACACGTCAGGACGTTTTTGAATTATGTTAACAGATTATAATATAAATGTTTGTCTAATCTTAATTCCCGTGGTTTCATCACTCATTCCATGTGTGTCAGTTGATTATTTTACTACAATTCAAAAATGCATGGGCATAGTGTGTGAAAGAAGAATCATGAAAGTTGGTGATCAATGAAATACCGAACACCCTCGAAAAAGGTGGTATACTGTCATGAACCTGCAAACAATGTAATAATCACAACTAAAAACCATGCAATAAGTATGGCAACAAAGTCTGAAAAACGTCAGTGATCCAACATCAGACAGCGCTCTTTTGAGGTATAAATGCATTGTTGTACTCGTTTCTCAAAGGACAAGCCCGAGTGAGTGAAAATAATTCCCCCTTTGACGAAGACGCCAATCATAGGATCGACAAAAGACTCAGTACACGAATATTAAAAATGAACGAGTCTTTTCTGAAGACGGTCTGTTGCAATGCCAATTCTCGACATATACCACCGAACAAGATTCGTCTTCTGTCTTTCACTGCAGGGCAACTAGATTTAATCAGACCCCAAAATGTGTGTTCGAACACCAGACAACGCTAACCCCCATCAGTGGTATTAGGCTGAATCAGGAATGCTTTACTGGACTCAACTGTTCTTAAAGAGCTATCATTGGAACGTGACATCTGTCTCCCACAGAAGTGAAATACAGAAGACGAATCTCATTGCAGCAGACTGCCTTAGACAGCCTCGTTCATTTTTAATATTCGTGAATTGAGTCTTCTGTCGATTCCATAGATGGCGTCTCCATAAGCAAAGATGAAATCGTCTTTTCATTGTGATTTATAGTGAGAGATATTATTTCAGTAGTAACCTTGTGAAATAATTAATGTAGGAAAAACTGATATATTACTTGGTGAGAATCAAAACACTATTCATAAATTACAAAATATAGATTTTATTTTCAATGCGCGTTTCACCACACAGCGGCATCCTCAGTTGGACTGTTCCACTGGAGGTTTTCTTGTCAAGTTAATTTTTCAGAAGAAATGCAAGATCTACACATATTTGTATAGAGTTGATTTTTTGAAATTAATTACTTTCATTTATTCCTTTGGAAGATTCTCAGATTTGCTTGTATAAAGATGGAGAAGTGGAAAGGCAAAACATTCCGAGGTTTCAGACCGCGCTTGTTTAATGTTTTTAGTGCATCTACAATAAACAGTTGGTGTTTCAGATACCTCATCATATGTGATGGAATTGGCCGATAGTTGGGAAAAATCTATAACACTCCATTGTGAAATTTTCACTGGACAGATAAATAACTGCAACATGTGTTACACGTGTTCGAAATACCTCGTCATTCAAGTTTATCAATTTACTATTATCTTCTGAGAAACAGGGTTCAATAACGCTAACTCATTAGATTTCGTTCAAATTGCTAAGAGATAAACACCCTTGTATAATTTTAGAATCATAAAGATATATCTAAATCAACTACTCCATATATGTATAAGCAGATGCCTAACATTTTCAGGGGTTCAGTTTTTTACAGGGTGTTTCAATTTCGATCTTCACCATTGGGATCTCGAAAACTATGAGAAATACGAAGATGAGCCGCTGAGAAAGTTTTGAAATTCCGAGTATATCCGGAGATGTCCGGAAAAAACAAATTTCGCAAAATGGTTTTTATTTTTTCTGGCTTTATTTTTCGAAGGATTCTAAAATGAATTGCATTTCCATGTTGCCATTTTTTCCCTGCCACATAATGGTGTTTTCAAATTTGCTATCCGACATTTCGTCTTCCGGCCACCATCATCAACTTTTTTTTTATAGGCGCTACATTGGATTCTTTCTGTTTTGAAGAGAATCAGATTTTACCTTTTCAATGATGTACCTATCAGAAGTTATCATTCTTTTTCGAAAAATTCGAGATATTGAAAAACAATTATTCTTATCATAATAGGTTTTGACTTTGATGTTTCTAAAACTGACTTTCAATATGTTACACTCAATGACATTTTGTTATTGTACAAGTCATTGAATTTTTGGCGAAAAATGGCTTTCACGAATGAAGAAAAAAGTTATGATACAAATTTATTACAAATACGATAGAAACAGTGTTAGGACATCGGAAATGTAAAGAGATATATATCCCGAAAGACGACAACAACCAAAATCTGATAAATGAGGTGTGTATGAGGTAAATTAAACATTGTGTCATTTTCAATGGAAATAGAACTTTGAACAAATAACAATAATAAACTGAAATGTAAAGACAATTGTAAATCACAGGAATTGCTCAAAATGCTGGCCTTGTTCATGATTACATAACTGTGCCCTTCTTCGAATATTATTCACAGCAATGCTGTGTTGAAGGTCCTCAATGTTTTTATATTCCCTCTGACTTTAAACTCTATTTTTCAGTGTACCCCATAAGAATGCATCCATAACACTTAAGTCTGGAGACCTTGCTGGCCACTTCACCGGCCTATTATTCTCTATCCATTTATCACCAAACCTTTCAGTCAGGTAATTAGATATTCGGTGGGTAGTGTACGGTGGAACACCATCATGTTGAAACCAGATGTTTTTATAGTTAGCCAAAGGTAGATCATCCAAATAGTCTTCGAAAATCGACATTGAAAACTGTTGATAGGTTTCTCCATCCAGAATAAATGTCAAATAAATGAGGATCCAAAATTCTATCTTTGTAAATTCCTGCCCACATGTTAATACTAAATCGCACTTGATGTCGAATTTCTCGGAACTTCCTGGGGTTGTTTATGCACAATTCGTAAAAGTGCTTCCATCTGTCCAATTTACATTTTCAAGGAAAACAAGAATCTGGTTTTCTTATTGGCCATTTACAAAATTCTAATCGCCTTTTGGGATCACCTGGATGCATTTTTTGAGTTATGTGTATTTTGTAACATTTTAAAGCGCTTGTTTTGAATTGTCTCCATGCACTTGTATGACAAATATTCATTTAGGAGGAAATATGACGTGTAGATTTCTCCGGTTCGTGTTTATCTGCCAATTATTAATTTTTATTGAAAAGGACACAATGTCTAACTTACCTAATACATACCTCATTTATCAAATTTTCTTCAGTTTCCTGATCCATTCTGTCTCCGTATTTTTTCCTCGGCTTTTCAAATGAACCAAACTCGGTGAAACTTTGATCTAATAACTTGAACATAGTTCGATGTGGTAGTCGTCTTTCGGGATACAAGTTTAAATACATTTCCGATGTCCTAACACTGTTTCTATCGTATTTGTAATAAATTTGTATCATAACTTTTTTCTTCATTCGTGATAGCCATTTTTCGACAAAAATTCAATGACTTGTACAATAACGAAATGTCATTGAGGGTAACAAATTGAGAGTCAAATTAAGAAACATAAAAGTCAAACCCTATTATGATAAGATTTTTTTTTCCAATATCTCCAATTTTTCGAAACAGAATGATTACTAATGATACATCATTGAGAAGTTCAAATCTGATTCTATTGAAAACAGAAAGAATACAATATAGCGCCCATAAAAAAAAGTTGATGATGGTGGCCGGAAGACGAAACATCGGATAGCAAATCTGAAAACAACAGTGTAGCATGGAAAAAGTGGCAATGTGGAAATGCAATATATTCTCGAATCCTTCGAAAAATAAAGCCAGAAAAAATTAAAAGCATATTCCGAAATTTTTGTTTATTCCGGATATACTCGGAATTTCAGAACTTTCTCAACGGCATATTGTTAGTCATGTAAATGCGCAACTCCTGCCCAATACAACCATCTTCGTATCTCTCATAGTCTTCGAGATCCCAATGGGTAGGATCGAATTTGAAGCACCCTGTATAGCATAACTCGGAATGAAACTCATCTGAATAGTTACCACAATCAATTATCTTTTAAGATGAGGCTCAATGGAAATGGCTTCACCAATATTCGAAAGACTACGAATATTGATATGGAAAATAAAAAAATAATTAATTTCAATCAGGTGAGTCAACACAATAGTCATCTTTGTCGCGCAATTGTCGCCGGTGAAAAAGACGAAGAAGCTCCTTCGGGTCATAATAATTCGATTTTCAACACTTCGGGGAGATTTTGTAGTTCAATGTTAATTTCTAAGGATGCGTGAATGATTGGAGGACTGTTGCTTCAGGAAATTTGTCACTCTATAATGATTTCAGTTCATCTGCAGTTATGTTGGGATGACACTTGTAAATGTTTAAAATTCATGTTGAGTCAGTGCTTTTATTTTGTGGTGATTTTTCAGTCCCAATTGACCAAGGATATCTTGTAACATTTTCTATGAAGGAAAAACACGTTTTATGCACGTGAACTCTTGAACGGATGATGTGGATATAACGGATATAACAATCGTCAGTGGCAATTTCAGTTACACAACGTAAAATACAATGTAAATAAAAGTAAAATTTTGAATAGATGGAAAGAATGATACATACCTGTATACAAGTAAAAGAAAATGGCACAATAGATAATTGGAACACAATAAAATATATAATATAAATATAACGATGTAGTGTGCGGTTTCCTAATTGAAATGATAGTACCTAATCATGTAGGTACATGGAATTCAAGTATTTTTTCTGTCAATAAAATCGGAAACTAATATCCTAGGTTGAAAAAGAAATTAATACTCTCATTTTTTTTAAACAAGTGAATTATTCGGAAAGTACGAATCTCCTCAGGAATAGTATTATACAGTTTCAGAGCCAGCTAAGTATGAGAGTGTTGGAAAATTGACTTTTGTATCTGGGGAATGACATGATAATTTTTTCTGCGGGTGTTGTGCAAGTGAGTCGGTAGAGCAAAATTTCTGTTCATATGGTAATGGATGATAATATTATAATAAAGGAGCTGGCGAATATCAAAAACTTTTGCATCGTTGGTTAGAGTTTCAGTTGAATAATGAGGCGGTTTGGACAATATTAATTTCAGTAACTTGTTTTGGAGCACCTCAAGAGGCCGAAGGTGCGTATGGTAGGTTCCTCCCCAACAAGTGATTCCGTAGCTCAGGTGACTCGCTACAAGTGCATGGTACAAAATTTTGAAGTTAGAGTTCGTTAATATTTTCACCAAAAATTCAAATTTAAAAGGTATGCAACGTAACTTATTACAAATATACTGAATATGAACATCCTATTTAGGATGTGAATCTATTATTACTCCTAAGTATTTCACTTTAACTTCGGGAAGTATTACATATTAGTAGTTGTTTACAGCTGATTCTCGGCCTCCCCCCATTTTACAGCTGATTCTCGGCCTCCCCCCAGTTTACAGCTGATTCTCGGCCTCCCCCCACCACTATGACGTCACGTGGGGTGGATGACCTAGACCGGCTCATGTGACCCTGAGAAATATGTCTGGTGCATGCCACCTTGAAAAATATGTATGGTGCATATGACTTTGAAAAATATGTCTGGTGCATAGGTGGTATGTGTACATCACAGATTACAGCCGGTTCTGGGCCTCCCCCCACCACTATGACGTATCAATTGCTTTTTTTTGTTGTTATTTAGTAACATCAAGGCGATGTGACCTTGAAGGGTCTGGTGCATGGATCGTTCAGAATTTTTTTCATATGAAATTTTGTGTGTGTGTGTGTGACATAGTGACGTAATTACATTTGATTGGTGTGTGTGTGTGAGAATGCACGGTACAGGGTTTCATCATGTGCTTGTCTATGTACAAACATACGTCTGCATACTTCGAAGATCCTTCAAGTAATAAATGTTCCATCGATGTGAGCCCGCCAAGTTAGTAGTGGTGTGACGTCACAGCATCCACCGTTCAACGGTAAGAGAGCGAGATGTTCACTCCACGACGTACGGCTGAGTAATGCGTATTCATCGGTGTGCCCTCACCGGTGTGCAGTGAAAGCTGTGACGTAACGCATCGCTCTAGCCTCGCTATCGATGGTGACACGCAGACGGCCGAGGACTGTGCTAACGTCTGCCCTCTCCGAGAGCGCGACGATCACTGCCTGTTGTTGGTATCGACATTCAGTTGGGAGGTGGGCTTGGCTGTGACGTCAGGCATCTCTAGTGGGTAGCGAAGTAGGGTGAACTGAAGAGAGTTAAATAACGTGCATTTGTATAGATAATATTGTAGAATCTCGTGAAGTAATAATCTGAAAATTATCAACTTGAGCTGTGCTCAAGGGCGAATTGGGCGAATTGGATACATATAACAATTGACAGAAATTCTCTCTATTATAGCAAAATTTGATCTCATATTTTCGCTTTGAAACCTCATTGAACTATTGAGGCCCGCGTCGGACTGCAAAGTTAAAGGTTATAAAATAATTGGAGATAAGTAATGAGAAGAGTTCATTGCATGTATTCAAATGATTCAACATGAAACAAACCAATGAAGCACAAGTGATAAGAAATGAGAGTTCAGAGAGTGGATTCTTGTTGCTTGTAACTATCCAATGGAATTTAAGATCTGAATCTTGTGCAATGTTATATTTATGATGACGAATGAAAGAACAGTTATTATTTAGGTCTATTTTATGTTTCTTCGATTGACGACTTGTTTATTTTGTGGAAATTCATGTTCACTGAGGATACACTACAAAAACACACTTTTGTCTATTTTCCACTATATTACATTTAAATGTAACCAGTTAGTTTTGAAAATGGTATAATAGCCGAAACCGGTCAACAATGAAGAAATATAGTGGAAAATTGACAAAAGTGTGTTTTTGTAGTGTATCCTCTATTTTATGTACGGAAAACACTGAAGAGAGTGAAATTGAATTACAGAATACATATTCGGAAGAGAAATAAATATAGTAGGATTTGGAAAAATCTTGAGGTTTGGTTAGAATTTAAAAATTGTCGAAAGAGACAACTGCTTTGATGAGCCGATTTTCTATAGTTTGTGCCTGTATTTCTTGGTCCCGTATGACAAAAACTTGTCGATTTTGATATTGCACGTAGCTTCTGCATTCCGTTTCGACCTTCACAGCATATGACATCAGCGTAACTATAACTGAAAAGTAGGATGTGCCATCACTTTGATCGAAAATAAATCCATTCACCTGTCATTGCCAGATTTACCCGGCAAGTTTGATTTGACTTTGAAATAAATGCAAGGTTATTATCTGCCCCAAAACAGATGCGTAGACTCAAAACATAACATTTTACAGGAGAACAGACTGACATTTCCCACGCATATGCATGTCTAACATGAACTAGGTACCGCATACTTGATGATGATTCAAAATGCTACACTATATTTTTTCTTGAAATATGATTACATTACAATTTGAACCAACATAGTGGATAATATTGACGTAACTTCAACTGAAACGTGGGTACCGCCTCACTTTGGTCTCTTTTTTTCCACACATTGGCAAATCTGATGGTGAAGTTTGGTTTAACCTTGAAACTAAATACTAGGATTTTCTCGAGGGTCGAGTTTTCATGTATGCCGATGACATAACATTGTGACGTCCCCAGATCTGAATGAAATTGAAAATGAAACGAAACTAGTAATCAATGAATTCGAATGTTGGTGTAGAAACAATCATTTAATAAATAATGGAAATAAAACACATTTATCCAGTTCTCAAGTAAGTATCAGCGCCCTTTCCAAATAAATCTAAGTTTCGAAACTGAATTGTCTTTCAATAATCACATCGAATACTTGTGCACTTCTCTGAAAAACGTATTTTGCCTTCCTAACAATGAAATTAAATTTTTTGAGACATAATCTCTTGGATATATACTATGGTCTAGTGTATTCTAAGCTTAATATAAATATTACCATTTGGGGACACTCATAAGAAATAAATAGAATCTTTATAAGGCAAAAACGCTTCATTAGAATAATTTTTGATCTCAAATACAGAGAATCTTGTAAGAAAACATTCCAAGACACAAATTTTTTTCACATTACCATGCATTTATCGTTACAAAATATTAAGCTACGTTCATGTACATTCCCATTTGCTAACAAGAAATGAGGAAATTCACTGTCATTAAACGAGACGGAGAAACGATTTCCATCAGGAAAAAATTAACCATAATGAAAAAAATTTTCTCATATTCAAGAAAAAAGTCAAAGACTTTTTGGTAACAAGTTGTTTTTACTTCCTGATGTGCTGATATAAGTGCTATAACAATGTGTAACATGTGTGTAACATGTGTTGATATAAGTGCTATAAGATAAAATATCTTTTGTAAAATGTGACGTGTCATATATACATTCATGTATCAAAAATGATGACTAAAATTCGACTTTGACTTCTCCGTCAATGTCATGCTAGACGGAGATTTGTAGACATGTAGTGTCAACACTTGACATTTTACAGGAGAACAGACTGATATTTCTCACATATATGCATGCCCTACATGAACTTCCGCATACTTAAAAATGATGTAATAATTTAAAATGTCATACTACGTTTTTCTTTTCGAAACATGACTGATTACAAATCTGAAGCCATACAGTAAATGATTATGATATGATTTCCACTGAAAAGCAGGTTTGTTCTCACTTTGGTCGGTTTCTCCCCCACCATGTCAAGATCTGACAGAGCAGTTTAATTCACTGTCATTAAACGAGACGGAGACACGATTTCCATCAGGAAAAAATAAACCATAATGAAAGAAATTTTCTCATATTCAAGAAAAAAGTCAAAGACTTTTTGGTAACGAGTTGTTTTTATTTCCAGATAGAGTTTGTAAATAATATTTTTGTGTAACATGTGCTGTTATTGATATAAGTGCTATAAGATAAAATATCTTTTGTAAAATGTGACGTGTCATATATACATTCATGCATCAAAAATGATGACTAAAATTTGACTTTGACTTCTCCGTCAATGTCATGCTAGACGGAGATTTGTAGACATGTAGTGCATGCCCTACATGAACTTCCGCATGCTTAAAAATGATGTAATAATTTAAAATGTCACACTACGTTTTTCTTTTCTAAACATGATTGATTACAAATCTGAAGCCATACAGTAGATGATTTTGATATGATTTCCACTGAAAAACAGGTTTATTCTCACTTTGGTCTGTTTCTCCCCCACCATGTCAAGATCTGACAGAGCAGTTTGGTTTGAGCTTGAAACTGAACGCCCAGGTTATGCTAGACGGAGATTTGCGGAGTTTCTAAAAGATATGCGTAGGGTCATGCCATTTTGCAATAGAATAGATTGATATTTCTCACACATGCATATGCTCGCCTAACAAGAACTTTCACGTATTGCAGTACAATCTAATCATTTGAAATTCAACACTATATTGCAGTATCTGACGGTGGAGTGTGGTTTGACTGTGAAAATGAATACAAAGTTCATTCTTAACGAAAATCATGCTAAACGGGGTTTGGAAGTTCTTCAAAACAATGTATATAGTCACAACACACCATTTTGCAGCGAAAAAGACATATTTTTCCCACCTAAATATATTCTCGACATGAACTTTTACATGTCGCATTACACATGTTTCAATTTGAAATGTATTACTATCTTCTTCTTAAAACCCAATATTATCCAAGATTCAAGCCAATATACCATATGACGTAAGCGTGTATTCAACTGAAAAGGAGGTATTTCCACACTTCAACCTGACAACTGATTCCTCCCCTCCACCATTTCATGATCTGACCTTGAAGTTGAGTTTGATCTTCAACTTGACTACGTGGTCATTTTCTGTCGATGTCCTGCTATACTGGTTTGTGAGTCCCCAAATATTACATAATGCACACATTTTTCGTACATACACACGCATGCTTCACACCATGCATGCTTATGTTTATGTTGTAGTATATTTCTCGAGAGAATTTATATGGTTGAAGCTGCGATGATTCTGCAACCGTGTTAGGAATCACACGTTAAAAGGTAAGACCTCGTTATTCCTTAGCTCGCAACTTCTCAACTTCTGAGAGTTGTCGTTCGTATGGGGGCGACAGCTGATTAACGGAAAAACAGACTTTAAACAGAAACAGAACATTTACTTGCTGCATGATAAAGATACAGTAATGCAACGTGTCGCTATCGAATTGGGTACTGTAATAGCGTGATCAACATTTTTGTCAAAATTTTTAGTGTTGTTCCTATGAATATAGTGTTTCAGACTAACATATCATCATAGAAATTCAGTTTTCTGATATACTATGATTGAGACATGTGTCTCAATAGCAGATTTTATTCATATTCATATTTGGTCACATTATTTCTAACGCAAAGTTTTCCCCGCTAGGTAGTGCTGTTTCTAATTTACTGTTCGAGGAATATTTTCTGGCTCTCCATTTCGGTCAATCAGTTATTGTTGAACCTGCTTCTGCATTTTGAAAAATGTTTGCTGATTTGATGAAATATATCGCATCTATCTTGAGCCTCATAATAGATGAATACAAGGATAGACTTGAAGAGTGTTATAAGGCTTCTAAACGAATAAAAAAAGATCTGAAAAATACTACTACTATGGGTGGGAAACAAAATCTACTAGCATTCTTAATCAGATGAATTTTTAGATGAAGAAAGGAGCAGGCCTGATTAGCCGGAAAGAGACATCCTCTAATCGAGTACATCGGCTTTTAATTCGCGTACTAAAGTGATTAGTAATCCCAAGCATAAGAACCCTACCTCATTTTTGATCGACTATAAGACCCTTTTTGTGAGTATAATTCAAAATGCATTGGAAAATGATGCATTTTTAAAGGATAATATGGTGGAGAATTTGAGGTTGTCAAAGGCGATCGAATCTTCAACGAATATAAGTATTTCTCAATATCTAACGCATCCATCCATAGTAACACTGATATGAATATGTGGTTTGAGGATCATGTTATGGTGTCAATCATGATAAAGTTGGAAGAGTTTCAGGAACGTGACAGAGGTTAGACGTTGAAAGCAGTAGTGAATTTGGGGTTACCGTAAACAAATTTGTGCCGCAGAGAGGTTCATCATACATTGAACTGCCTTCTCAAATAAAACGAAAAATCATGATAATGCCTGCTTCGCTTGGGCCATTGTTTCGGCGTTGTATCCAGTTCCCCATGGACAACATTCAGATCACATTCTATCTTATCCTGACTATTCAAAAGTTCTGAAGTTGTGAGGTATTCACTTTCCGATGAAAATTATTCAGATAAATAGTTTCGAAGAGCAGAATGATCTCTCAGTCAATGTTTACACGTTGAAACTTTTTAAATCCAAGTATACTGTTATACCGCTAAGATTGAGCATAGCAAAAAATAAAAGCAAACATCTGAATCTACTCATGATTCAAGACATGTATTACGATGAAAGATGTAAGGATTCAATAAATGTCTATGATGTTACCTCACCAACCAGAAAACACTTTGTTTGAATAAAAGATCTATCTAGTTTGGTGAGTAATCAACTCGACAACCATAATAGAAACAAATATTTTTGCCATAGGTGTTTTCACTGTTTTTCCACGCAAGCAATGTTAGATAAACACCTTGAAGACTGCTCGAAGACACATTTTGTTATAGAAAATATTGCATTGGATCTCAATGGAAGTGTCGCCGTTAGGCCGATAACAAAGGAAAAGTATATCTCCTTCATTAAAAATATTTCTGGTAGCAAGAGCCACTTCAGATTTTTTAACTCATTCAGATTCATGGGTTTTTCGCTGGCTACGTTAGTATCATATCTATCAGATTTCCAAATCTCATATCACAGTTCTCCAACCGCTCGAATGATGAAGAGTAGATTTTGACAAAAAAGGGTGTAATGCGGTATGACTATATCGATTCTTTCAGAAAATTCAATGAAGATTGTTTACTCCCTATCGAAACCTTTTTCAACATATTGGAGGAAAAACCGTGTCCTAGGAGATCTTACTTACGTGCCAAGCTGATATGGGCTACTTTTAATATAAACACATCGGGAAAATATACGAATCTGTATTTGAAAACGGATGTTATGCTTCTGGCTATGTCTTCGAGCAGTTCCGCTCAAGTTGTCATAAAACTTACGGTTTGGATCCTGCCCATTATTTCATTCTGCCTGGCTATACATGGAATGCTATGTTATTCAAAACGAAACAGCAACTTGAACTTCTCACCGATGTAGATCAGTTGATGTTTTTCGAAAAGGGAACAAGAGGTGGACTGAGTCAAGTTTGCTCCAAGCGAAGAGTCACAGCTAATAACAAATACATGGGTGATATCTTATGATAAAGCCAAAGCTGACTGATTCCTAATGTATTTCGATGTTAATAATCAATATGGTTGAGCAATGTCTCAATATCTACCATACGGCTGGTTTGAGTAGATGGACACCAACATTGATATCACAACTGTACCTGATGATGCCTCGGAAGGTTATATACTAGAAGTTGATATGGAGTATCCAAACAACCTTCACGATATGCATAAGGATTTACCGTTTTGCCCCGATCATGTGGATCCTAAGACAAAAAAATCTCGAATCGAAAGTACATCGGATGTGAAACAATTTAAATTGATGGCTACTCTACAGTCGAAGAAATAGTATGTGAATCAGTACAGAAATCTCAAGCAGGCCTTAGAAAATGGTCTCATTTTGAACAAGATTCATCGTGTTCTGAAGTTCAAGCAGTCCACATGGTTGAAGCCCTACAAAGGCTTGAACACACGTTTGCGAACTACTGCCTTGAATGATATTGAAAAGAACCTATTCAAACCAATGCCGTATTTGATATGTACTGCTATCTTCAAAACTCAATTTATTTCCCATATATATAAATATTTGTTTCAGGGAAAACTATGGAAAATCTGAGAAAGCACTCTGATGTTCGCCTTGTAACGAGTTGGGATGGGCGATATGGTGCCGAAGCCAGAATCTCCAATCCTCGGTTCAAGAGTTTGACTGTCTTCGATGAAAACTTGACTGCCATTGAATTGGGAAAATCCAAAATATTCTTCAACAAACCTATATATGTTGGAATGGTAGTACTGGATTTGGCAAAGTTGACCACATATAATTTCCATTATGAATACATGGCTCCTAGGTATAGAGAATTTTTTTTGCGCAGTTTATACTGACACGGACAGTTTGATTTATGAAATTATAAATTATGATCTATATGAGATGATAAAAAAATGATTGTCATCAGTATTTCGATACTAGCGATTATCAATCAGATATCATTTATAATATTCCCCGAGAGAATAAGAAAGTGATTGGATTGATGAAAGATGAGAACAACAGAAAGCTTATGCTCGACTTTATTGGACTCAGTTATAAATTATACTCAACTAAAACTGCAACGTCAGAAGATCAAATCACTGATCTGTAAAAAAGATTGAAGCAGGAGAATTATGAAAATGATGAAATGAAACAAATTGTGGCCAATTTCGGAGTATCCAAGAAAGCGAAGGGCGTTAAACATAATGTTGTCAAAAAAAATCGCTTTCGAAGATTACGTGGCCTGTTTGGAAAATTATACCGAAAAAGCAATCACAAAAAAAAAATTAATAAAATCCTATAAGCCTAGGGTGTATTCAACAGAACAAACGAAGATTGCTCTGAATCCTAACGATGATAAACGCTATCTAATTCCTGAAACCTACCATACTCTTCCATGGGAACATTACTCAATTCAAAATCTATGAATATTGATTAATAACAATATCAACTACAAATTATTCTCGTCTCACATGAACGGTTCTATGTACGAGTGAAAATCACATATCACATTGAAAGTTTTTGTTAACATATTATCTTGTTGCTGATATACAGGTGTATTTTTGTGAGTCAAAGCAGAACTACTGGAAAAATGAACCCTAATGTCATTTATTTCGAATTGAACTACACACCTATTTTCTTTCGAGAGAGGTTTATATAGGGCTATTGGCATAAAATTTCAGTTTTGACCAAATTGCAGTATATTTCATAGCAAAGCACTTCATTAATTATGAATCTCGATATTATAGAAAATGCCAAGTCGAACAAACATGTTATTATCAGCATATACCCTTTTCAATATTAGTCCTTATTGAGATTAAAATCTTTCATAATTACCAATCAACCACATCTATCCTTCCACTATTCTAGACAAATATCTGCAATTTCATCAAAAGTCAAATATGGAGCTACATAATCGAAAATTGGTATGATGGAGATTGCGATCATACTGTTGGAATGAAACAATCACATTACAATTGTAGCGAATCAATTGTTTTGCTAATCGTCTGTAGTTTTGATCTAAATACATAACATCGATATCTTTATGGCTACACATTGAAAACATTTTCTCAAATTTGTACCAATATATTTCAAATACGCACTTGGTGTTATGAGAGTTTACTTGATTTTGAGATTTACTGGTGTGTAATTTTTCTGCGTATCAGTAGAATGGCTTCAGTTTTATAGGGAGACCAGATCAAGTTTATTTTTTTCGACCATTCTTAGCTGGAAATAAAGCCCAAACATAACGCATTTATGATTCAATACCGGACAGCCCTGTTTCGACCCGCCATAGCTCTCATCAGTGGTGTTACGCTGAATCACAAATTAATTGCTAGAATCAACTGTAATTGAAGAACAAGCTATAGTAAAGAAGCGGGTTCACATCTCTACCCATGGCGGGGGTGGAGTTTGCAGACCGGTTTCAAGTCTATAATGAACGTAAAGTCGAGTGGCCAAACTGCCCGAAACCGGTCTGCAAACTCCACCCCCGCCATGGAGAGAGATGTAAACCCGCTTCTTTACTATAGCTTGTTCTTCAATTACAGTTGATTCTAGCAATTAATTTGTGATTCAGCGTAACACCACTGATGAGAGCTATGGCGGGTCGAAACAGGGCTGTCCGGTATTGAATCATAAATGCGTTATGTTTGGGCTTTATTTCCAGCTAAGAATGGTCGAAAAAAATAAACTTGATCTGGTCTCCCTATAAAACTGAAGCCATTCTACTGATACGCAGAAAAATTACACACCAGTAAATCTCAAAATCAAGTAAACTCTCATAACACCAAGTGCGTATTTGAAATATATTGGTACAAATTTGAGAAAATGTTTTCAATGTGTAGCCATGAAGATATCGATGTTATGTATTTAGATCAAAACTACAGACGATTAGCAAAACAATTGATTCGCTACAATTGTAATGTGATTGTTCCATTCCAACAGTATGATCGCAATCTCCATCATACCAATTTTCGATTATGTAGCTCCATATTTGACTTTTGATGAAATTGCAGATATTTGTCTAGAATAGTGGAAGGATAGATGTGGTTGATTGGTAATTATGAAAGATTTTAATCTCAATAAGGACTAATATTGAAAAGGGTATATGCTGATAATAACATGTTTGTTCGACTTGGCATTTTCTATAATATCGAGATTCATAATTAATGAAGTGCTTTGCTATGAAATATACTGCAATTTGGTCAAAACTGAATTTTTATGCCAATAGCCCTATATAAACCTCTCTCGAAAGAAAATAGGTGTGTAGTTCAATTCGAAATAAATGACATTAGGGTTCATTTTTCCAGTAGTTCTGCTTTGACTCACAAAAATACACCTGTATATCAGCAACAAGATAATATGTTAACAAAAACTTTCAATGTGATATGTGATTTTCACTCGTACATAGAACCGTTCATGTGAGACGAGAATAATTTGTAGTTGATATTGTTATTAATCAATATTCATAGATTTTGAATTGAGTAATGTTCCCATGGAAGAGTATGGTAGGTTTCAGGAATTAGATAGCGTTTATCATCGTTAGGATTCAGAGCAATCTTCGTTTGTTCTGTTGAATACACCCTAGGCTTATAGGATTTTATTAATTTTTTTTTTGTGATTGCTTTTTCGGTATAATTTTCCAAACAGGCCACGTAATCTTCGAAAGCGATTTTTTTTGACAACATTATGTTTAACGCCCTTCGCTTTCTTGGATACTCCGAAATTGGCCACAATTTGTTTCATTTCATCATTTTCATAATTCTCCTGCTTCAATCTTTTTTACAGATCAGTGATTTGATCTTCTGACGTTGCAGTTTTAGTTGAGTATAATTTATAACTGAGTCCAATAAAGTCGAGCATAAGCTTTCTGTTGTTCTCATCCTTCATCAATCCAATCACTTTCTTATTCTCTCGGGGAATATTATAAATGATATCTGATTGATAATCGCTAGTATCGAAATACTGATGACAATCATTTTTTTATCATCTCATATGGATCATAATTTATAATTTCATAAATCAAACTGTCCGTGTCAGTATAAACTGCGCAAAAAAAATTCTCTATACCTAGGAGCCATGTATTCATAATGGAAATTATATGTGGTCAACTTTGCCAAATCCAGTACTACCATTCCAACATATATAGGTTTGTTGAAGAATATTTTGGATTTTCCCAATTCAATGGCAGTCAAGTTTTCATCGAAGACAGTCAAACTCTTGAACCGAGGATTGGAGATTCTGGCTTCGGCACCATATCGCCCATCCCAACTCGTTACAAGGCGAACATCAGAGTGCTTTCTCAGATTTTCCATAGTTTTCTCTGAAACAAATATTTATATATATGGGAAATAAATTGAGTTTTGAAGATAGCAGTACATATCAAATACGGCATTGGTTTGAATAGGTTCTTTTCAATATCATTCAAGGCAGTAGTTCGCAAACGTGTGTTCAAGCCTTTGTAGGGCTTCAACCATGTGGACTGCTTGAACTTTAGAACACGATGAATCTTGTTCAAAATGAGACCATTTTTTAAGGCCTGCTTGAGATTTCTGTACTGATTCACATACTATTTCTTCGACTGTAGAGTAGCCATCAATTTAAATTGTTTCACATCCGATGTACTTTCGATTCGAGATTTTTTTGTCTTAGGATCCACATGATCGGGGCAAAACGGTAAATCCTTATGCATATCGTGAAGGTTGTTTGGATACTCCATATCAACTTCTAGTATATAACCTTCCGAGGCATCATCAGGTACAGTTGTGATATCAATGTTGGTGTCCTTCTACTCAAATCAACCGTATGGTAGATATTGAGACATTGCTCAACCATATTGATTATTAACATCGAAATACATTAGGAATGAGTCAGCTTTGGCTTTATCATAAGATATCACCCATGTATTTGTTATTAGCTGTGACTCTTCGCTTGGAGCAAACTTGACTCAGTCCACCTCTTGTTCCCTTTTCGAAAAACATCAACTGATCTACATCGGTGAGAAGTTCAAGTTGCTGTTTCGTTTTGAATAACATAGCATTCCATGTATAGCCAGGCAGAATGAAATAATGGGCAGGATCCAAACCGTAAGTTTTATGACAACTTGAGCGGAACTGCTCGAAGACATAGCCAGAAGCATAACATCCGTTTTCAAATACAGATTCGTATATTTTCCCGATGTGTTTATATTAAAAGTAGCCCATATCAGCTTGGCACGTAAGTAAGATCTCCTAGGACACGGTTTTTCCTCCAATATGTTGAAAAAGGTTTCGATAGGGAGTAAACAATCTTCATTGAATTTTCTGAAAGAATCGATAT
Source organism: Leptinotarsa decemlineata (assembly GCF_025532065.1). Classification (NCBI taxonomy): domain Eukaryota; kingdom Metazoa; phylum Arthropoda; class Insecta; order Coleoptera; family Chrysomelidae; genus Leptinotarsa; species Leptinotarsa decemlineata. Next base: position 23,265,663 of record NW_027412532.1, read on the forward strand.
AGTCATACCGCATTACACCCTTTTTTGTCAAAATCTACTCTTCATCATTCGAGCAGTTGGAGAACTGTGATATGAGATTTGGAAATCTGATAGATATGAAACTAACGTATCCAGCGAAAAACCCATGAATCTGAATGAGTTAAAAAATCTGAAGTGGCTCTTGCTACCAGAAATATTTTTAATGAAGGAGATATACTTTTCCTTTGTTATCGGCCTAACGGCGACACTTCCATTGAGATCCAATGCAATATTTTCTATAACAAAATGTGTCTTCGAGCAGTCTTCAAGGTGTTTATCTAACATTGCTTGCGTGGAAAAACAGTGAAAACACCTATGGCAAAAATATTTGTTTCTATTATGGTTGTCGAGTTGATTACTCACCAAACTAGATAGATCTTTTATTCAAACAAAGTGTTTTCTGGTTGGTGAGGTAACATCATAGACATTTATTGAATCCTTACATCTTTCATCGTAATACATGTCTTGAATCATGAGTAGATTCAGATGTTTGCTTTTATTTTTTGCTATGCTCAATCTTAGCGGTATAACAGTATACTTGGATTTAAAAAGTTTCAACGTGTAAACATTGACTGAGAGATCATTCTGCTCTTCGAAACTATTTATCTGAATAATTTTCATCGGAAAGTGAATACCTCACAACTTCAGAACTTTTGAATAGTCAGGATAAGATAGAATGTGATCTGAATGTTGTCCATGGGGAACTGGATACAACGCCGAAACAATGGCCCAAGCGAAGCAGGCATTATCATGATTTTTCGTTTTATTTGAGAAGGCAGTTCAATGTATGATGAACCTCTCTGCGGCACAAATTTGTTTACGGTAACCCCCAAATTCACTACTGCTTTCAACGTCTAACCTCTGTCACGTTCCTGAAACTCTTCCAACTTTATCATGATTGACACCATAACATGATCCTCAAACCACATATTCATATCAGTGTTACTATAGATGGATGCGTTAGATATTGAGAAATACTTATATTCGTTGAAGATTCGATCGCCTTTGACAACCTCAAATTCTCCACCATATTAACCTTTAAAAATGCATCATTTTCCAATGCATTTTGAATTATACTCACAAAAAGGGTCTTATAGTCGATCAAAAATGAGGTAGGGTTCTTACGCTTGGGATTACTAATCACTTTAGTACGCGAATTAAAAGCCGATGTACTCGATTAGAGGATGTCTCTTTCCGGCTAATCAGGCCTGCTCCTTTCTTCATCAAAAAATTCATCTGATTAAGAATGCTAGTAGATTTTGTTTCCCACCCATAGTAGTAGTATTTTTCAGATCTTTTTTTATTCGTTTAGAAGCCTTATAACACTCTTCAAGTCTATCCTTCACCGTTTTCTCCTTGTATTCATCTATTTTGAGGCTCAAGATAGATGCGATATATTTCATCAAATCAGCAAACATTTTTCAAAATGCAGAAGCAGGTTCAACAATAACTGATTGACCGAAATGGAGAGCCAGAAAATATTCCTCGAACAGTAAATTAGAAACAGCACTACCTAGCGGGGAAAACTTTGCGTTAGAAATAATGTGACCAAATATGAATATGAATAAAATCTGCTATTGAGACACATGTCTCAATCATAGTATATCAGAAAACTGAATTTCTATGATGATATGTTAGTCTGAAACACTATATTCATAGGAACAACACTAAAAATTTTGACAAAAATGTTGATCACGCTATTACAGTACCCAATTCGATAGCGACACGTTGCATTACTGTATCTTTATCATGCAGCAAGTAAATGTTCTGTTTCTGTTTAAAGTCTGTTTTTCCGTTAATCAGCTGTCGCCCCCATACGAACGACAACTCTCAGAAGTTGAGAAGTTGCGAGCTAAGGAATAACGAGGTCTTACCTTTTAACGTGTGATTCCTAACACGGTTGCAGAATCATCGCAGCTTCAACCATATAAATTCTCTCGAGAAATATACTACAACATACACATAAGCATGCATGGTGTGAAGCATGTGTGTGTATGTACGAAAAATGTGTGCATTATGTAATATTTGGGGACTCACAAACCAGTATAGCAGGACATCGACAGAAAATGACCACGTAGTCAAGTTGAAGATCAAACTCAACTTCAAGGTCAGATCATGAAATGGTGGAGGGGAGGAATCAGTTGTCAGGTTGAAGTGTGGAAATACCTCCTTTTCAGTTGAATACACGCTTACGTCATATGGTATATTGGCTTGAATCTTGGATAATATTGGGTTTTAAGAAGAAGATAGTAATACATTTCAAATTGAAACATGTGTAATGCGACATGTAAAAGTTCATGTCGAGAATATATTTAGGTGGGAAAAATATGTCTTTTTCGCTGCAAAATGGTGTGTTGTGACTATATACATTGTTTTGAAGAACTTCCAAACCCCGTTTAGCATGATTTTCGTTAAGAATGAACTTTGTATTCATTTTCACAGTCAAACCACACTCCACCGTCAGATACTGCAATATAGTGTTGAATTTCAAATGATTAGATTGTACTGCAATACGTGAAAGTTCTTGTTAGGCGAGCATATGCATGTGTGAGAAATATCAATCTATTCTATTGCAAAATGGCATGACCCTACGCATATCTTTTAGAAACTCCGCAAATCTCCGTCTAGCATAACCTGGGCGTTCAGTTTCAAGCTCAAACCAAACTGCTCTGTCAGATCTTGACATGGTGGGGGAGAAACAGACCAAAGTGAGAATAAACCTGTTTTTCAGTGGAAATCATATCAAAATCATCTACTGTATGGCTTCAGATTTGTAATCAATCATGTTTAGAAAAGAAAAACGTAGTGTGACATTTAAATTATTACATCATTTTTAAGCATGCGGAAGTTCATGTAGGGCATGCATATATGTGAGAAATATCAGTCTGTTCTCCTGTAAAATGTCAAGTGTTGACACTACATGTCTACAAATCTCCGTCTAGCATGACATTGACGGAGAAGTCAAAGTCAAATTTTAGTCATCATTTTTGATGCATGAATGTATATATGACACGTCACATTTTACAAAAGATATTTTATCTTATAGCACTTATATCAATAACAGCACATGTTACACAAAAATATTATTTACAAACTCTATCTGGAAATAAAAACAACTCGTTACCAAAAAGTCTTTGACTTTTTTCTTGAATATGAGAAAATTTCTTTCATTATGGTTTATTTTTTCCTGATGGAAATCGTGTCTCCGTCTCGTTTAATGACAGTGAATTAAACTGCTCTGTCAGATCTTGACATGGTGGGGGAGAAACCGACCAAAGTGAGAACAAACCTGCTTTTCAGTGGAAATCATATCATAATCATTTACTGTATGGCTTCAGATTTGTAATCAGTCATGTTTCGAAAAGAAAAACGTAGTATGACATTTTAAATTATTACATCATTTTTAAGTATGCGGAAGTTCATGTAGGGCATGCATATATGTGAGAAATATCAGTCTGTTCTCCTGTAAAATGTCAAGTGTTGACACTACATGTCTACAAATCTCCGTCTAGCATGACATTGACGGAGAAGTCAAAGTCAAATTTTAGTCATAATTTTTGATACATGAATGTATATATGACACGTCACATTTTACAAAAGATATTTTATCTTATAGCACTTATATCAATAACAGCACATGTTACACAAAAATATTATTTTCATACTCTATCAGGAAGTAAAAACAACTTGTCACTAAAAAGTCTTTGACTTTTTTCTTGAATATGAGAACATTTCTTTCATTATGGTTTATTTTTTCCTGATGGAAATCGTGTCTCCGTCTCGTTTCAAGACAGTGAATTAAACTGCTCTGTCAGATCTTGACATGGTGGGGGAAAAACAGACCAAAGTGAGAACAAACCTGCTTTTCAGTGGAAATCATATCATAATCATTTACTATATGGCTTCAGATTTGTAATCAATCATGTTTCGAAAAGAAAAACGTAGTGTGACATTTTAAATTATTACATCATTTTTAAGCATGCGGAAGTTCATGTAGGCATGCATATGTGTGAGAAATATCAGTCTGTTCTCCTGTAAAATGTCAAGTGTTGACACTACATGTCTACAAATCTCCGTCTAGCATGACATTGACGGAGAAGTCAAAGTCAAATTTTAGTCATCATTTTTGATACATGAATGTATATATGACACGTCACATTTTACAAAAGATATTTTATCTTATAGCACTTATATCAACACATGTTACACACATGTTACACATTGTTATAGCACTTATATCAGCACATGTTACACAAAATTATTATTTTCATACTCTATCAGGAAGTAAAAACAACTTGTTACCAAAAAGTCTTTGACTTTTTCTTGAATATGAGAAAATTTTTTTCATTATGGTTAATTTTTTCCTGATGGAAATCGTTTCTCCGTCTCGTTTAATGACAGTGAATTTCCTCATTTCTTGTTAGCAAATGGGAATGTACATGAACGTAGCTTAATATTTTGTAACGATAAATGCATGGTAATGTGAAAAAAATTTGTGTCTTGGAATGTTTTCTTACAAGATTCTCTGTATTTGAGATCAAAAATTATTCTAATGAAGCGTTTTTGCCTTATAAAGATTCTATTTATTTCTTATGAGTGTCCCCAAATGGTAATATTTATATTAAGCTTAGAATACACTAGACCATAGTATATATCCAAGAGATTATGTCTCAAAAAATTTAATTTCATTGTTAGGAAGGCAAAATACGTTTTTCAGAGAAGTGCACAAGTATTCGATGTGATTATTGAAAGACAATTCAGTTTCGAAACTTAGATTTATTTGGAAAGGGCGCTGATACTTACTTGAGAACTGGATAAATGTGTTTTATTTCCATTATTTATTAAATGATTGTTTCTACACCAACATTCGAATTCATTGATTACTAGTTTCGTTTCATTTTCAATTTCATTCAGATCTGGGGACGTCACAATGTTATGTCATCGGCATACATGAAAACTCGACCCTCGAGAAAATCCTAGTATTTAGTTTCAAGGTTAAACCAAACTTCACCATCAGATTTGCCAATGTGTGGAAAAAAAGAGACCAAAGTGAGGCGGTACCCACGTTTCAGTTGAAGTTACGTCAATATTATCCACTATGTTGGTTCAAATTGTAATGTAATCATATTTCAAGAAAAAATATAGTGTAGCATTTTGAATCATCATCAAGTATGCGGTACCTAGTTCATGTTAGACATGCATATGCGTGGGAAATGTCAGTCTGTTCTCCTGTAAAATGTTATGTTTTGAGTCTACGCATCTGTTATGGGGCAGATAATAACCTTGCATTTATTTCAAAGTCAAATCAAACTTGCCGGGTAAATCTGGCAATGACAGGTGAATGGATTTATTTTCGATCAAAGTGATGGCACATCCTACTTTTCAGTTATAGTTACGCTGATGTCATATGCTGTGAAGGTCGAAACGGAATGCAGAAGCTACGTGCAATATCAAAATCGACAAGTTTTTGTCATACGGGACCAAGAAATACAGGCACAAACTATAGAAAATCGGCTCATCAAAGCAGTTGTCTCTTTCGACAATTTTTAAATTCTAACCAAACCTCAAGATTTTTCCAAATCCTACTATATTTATTTCTCTTCCGAATATGTATTCTGTAATTCAATTTCACTCTCTTCAGTGTTTTCCGTACATAAAATAGAGGATACACTACAAAAACACACTTTTGTCAATTTTCCACTATATTTCTTTATTGTTGACCGGTTTCGGCTATTATACCATTTTCAAAACTAACTGGTTACATTTAAATGTAATATAGTGGAAAATAGACAAAAGTGTGTTTTTTGTAGTGTATCCTCAGTGAACATGAATTTCCACAAAATAAACAAGTCGTCAATCGAAGAAACATAAAATAGACCTAAATAATAACTGTTCTTTCATTCGTCATCATAAATATAACATTGCACAAGATTCAGATCTTAAATTCCATTGGATAGTTACAAGCAACAAGAATCCACTCTCTGAACTCTCATTTCTTATCACTTGTGCTTCATTGGTTTGTTTCATGTTGAATCATTTGAATACATGCAATGAACTCTTCTCATTACTTATCTCCAATTATTTTATAACCTTTAACTTTGCAGTCCGACGCGGGCCTCAATAGTTCAATGAGGTTTCAAAACGAAAATATGAGATCAAATTTTGCTATAATAGAGAGAATTTCTGTCAATTGTTATATGTATCCAATTCGCCCTAACCATACCTTGGCACAGCTCAAGTTGATAATTTTCAGATTATCACTTCACGAGATTCTACAATATTATCTATACAAATGCACGTTATTTAACTCTCTTCAGTTCACCCTACTTCGCTACCCACTAGAGATGCCTGACGTCACAGCCAAGCCCACCTCCCAACTGAATGTCGATACCAACAACAGGCAGTGATCGTCGCGCTCTCGGAGAGGGCAGACGTTAGCACAGTCCTCGGCCGTCTGCGTGTCACCATCGATAGCGAGGCTAGAGCGATGCGTTACGTCACAGCTTTCACTGCACACCGGTGAGGGCACACCGATGAATACGCATTACTCAGCCGTACGTCGTGGAGTGAACATCTCGCTCTCTTACCGTTGAACGGTTGATGCTGTGACGTCACACACACTACTAACTTGGCGGGCTCACATCGATGGAACATTTATTACTTGAAGGATCTTCGAAGTATGCAGACGTATGTTTGTACATAGACAAGCACATGATGAAACCCTGTACCGTGCATTCTCACACACAGGTTATTTTCGGTCCACAATAAAATCACCTGAACGACTTTCATGGTGTCCTTCAAATGAAACTTAGTAAAATCAAAGAAAAACTTCCATTCTAACTTGGTAGGTAATACATCTCCAAAATGGAGGTGGACTTAACATATATCTATAACTATGAAAAATATCCCTTTAAGAAATAAAATAGGATCTTGTAATGAAACATTCATCACCTTCATGTCTTCAATATCCAAAAATTTTTTTATACTTGCCTACGTTGGTTCAAATTAGAAATTAAATTCAGTTACCTATGCCGTAGTCGTGTTCAGGATATTTCGCTTTCAAAAGACTGAGCTCTCAGCACCTTTTGTAAACCAAGCTGTTTCCTATTTTTCATTATGTCTGTTCATTAATATGAATCTCATTTTCTGGACGGTGTCAAAATGATGTCGAATTCAACTGATATCTCCAATAAGAATCCAATACTTGTGGATTTTTCTGTCAAATGTCACAGCATATTGCTCGTTACAGAATAGGCACTGCAGAATTTCAAGCACTATATTAGGCACATATTAGGAGACTATTATCTAGATCAATGTATATTTCTGGTGATTTTTTCCAATCTGAGAGGTAATACTAACAGGTTTGAATCAAATTGTAATTTCGTATATATTGACAGGTATCGGACGATTCATCAGATGTCGATCAACACTGTACCTGCAGATAACACTTTCAATCGCATTTTTCATATTCACTATATATTTTAATGCTGTTGTATAAGCGATGAAGCGCTGTGATCGCTTTATTAATTCTGAAAACTTTTTTCTCGCCTTCTCGTCAATTTGAGACTATAGTTACTTAGGAACTACAGGTGTAGATGGCGAGACTGTCACCAAAGTATAGTTTATGATGTTGACTATTCACCAAATCAATTTGGCAGTGGAAAGAGAGTATGTTGCCTTGTTGCTGGGTTATCACCACCTCTTTCTGCCTGATTATTATTTTCAACTAGTTAATCCCCTTCAGAAGACTCTACTTTCTGAAACAAATTGAATCTATAGGTGGAATAGTTTAATTTGTGGTCATCATCCTGCAGAAGAATATACTTACCACAAAAAACAATCATGAAATCACATATCTTTTTTCCAGTACTTCACTCTATTTCATTTCTAAATGAGGCGGCATAATGAGGTTTCTTTGAACTTGTGTCAAAATTTAATGTCATAAATTGATCCCAGAGGATAAATCATATCATTATGAAATGGTAGATCTTAGTCCCACTATGCATTGTCGAGGAATCATAATAACAGCGTAGGCAGAGAGAAGCATTTTCAGGCTAAGGTGCCAGAATGAAAACATGTGGAAACAGGAGAAAATTCGTGATAGTGATTCTAGGATCAAATAGTTTCGGGAGCAAAAGTGGCCTCAATTAGATGTTACGGTTCCCAAAATGCATGAGCGGATTTATAAGATAACAGAAAAGTAATGTATTGAAATCATATATTTATGCACAGCATCCACCCTGTATAACATTCAAAACAATTCAGTTCAGTTTTTTGTGCCTAAAGACAATCAGAATAATTCGACCTTGAATAACGTTGATAGGGAAAAAAAGGAAAGGAAAAAGAAAAGGGTTTTTTCTCTGGTAATGAGAGTTGAGTTTGGTTATCTTCTCTGGAGCAAGAATTTTGAGCTCATCACTTTGTGGATTTGAAGAAACCAAAATATTCAATACGGGAATAACTATATTTGGGTTATCTAAAGGAATAACTCGCCCACAGTATTGGGGATTTTTATTAAGTACCCGTTCTCTTGTCAAATTCCAATCTTCAGGCCACACAACAACTACGGTAAGAACCCACTTCCCGAAAATACCCTAAAGGGTATATCCTTCTAAACATTAATCTCATTTTAGGCCTTCTTATTACCACCTCAAGTCGATATTGTGAACTATATCGTGGTGTATCTCTCGCAAGGCTACACCACTACACCCTTTATATCTCTGATTACGGTCTTCCGAGGAGCAAGTATTCTGCATGGAAAAGATCATTGCCTGAGTGGACTGCGTACAGGGGTAGGATCGTGCTGCTGGAGACTATTCTCCCCTATCCCATGCATGTAAGGTCTTTCCTGTTATGTACTACACCCTCCCGCACGACCTCGAATCAACATTGCGGCACAAATTGCAAATTCTAGAAGGAACCAAGTATTTACCACACCTTAAGTTTAATCATAAGTTGCTTACTTTTATATCTGTGAACCCAAAAGTATACTTCTGGGCCATAAGCCTGTAATCACCACAAGCTTGGCGTGTTTGAAGAAACAATACACTTAGCCTCCAAGTGGACTTATATTTACCCACCATCCCTCTCCGCTGAGTTCCGGCAGCCCATAATTTAGTTCCTAAGTAACAAAGTAACCCGTTTCAATCTACGACAACGAAGGTTACAAATTGGCGCCCTTAACGTGTGTTATTCTAGGTTTCATGTTTAGGTTGTTTCTGCGAATGGTTCCTATTGACTAATGTAGATTGTTTACATTTATCCCATATATAAATTCAACATTGTGGTTAGTTATATTTGTCACTGTCGCTGTTGTCATTTTCAAAGATTGTTCTTCTTCTTTTAAATCTGTATTTCTTCATCCAAGGTAGAAAATTTAACGAGGCAAATTTTTGCGAAGATCTTAAGGTCGGTTCACAGGTTATTTGCTCTAAGGTGTAATTCACTTCAGCATCACACATAACTTAAGTGAAAGGCTTTGCACAGTTATTTTCAACAAACCTATTATTGAATTATTAATAACTAAGTAACTGAACATTTTTTTGAAGTTTAATTTAGTTAGTATTAGTTATTATAGTGATTGACTTAAACCCGCAATCTTAATTTTGGGGTTTGTTATTACAGAGTGGCTTCTCCATTCATTTTTTTCTCGATTGATTGGTATAGAGGTCAATTTTGTACAGGGTGGCCCCAAGTTCATTACATTTTTTAGTTGCTTGTTTATGAAGCGAATTTTGTACAGGGTGGCCCCAAATTCATTACATTTTTTTTAGTTACTTGTTTATGAAGTGAATTTTTGTACAGGGTGGTCCCAAATTAATCTCATTTTTTAGTTAATTATTTATTAACGTAAATTTTGTACAGGGTGACACTTGACCAATTTAATTTTTTTCAATTCGTCAGTTTGGATGTAAGTTTGTACAGGGTGGTCCTAAATTAAACTCATTTTTTCAGTTAATTATTTATTAACGTTAATTTTGTACAGGGTGACACTTGACTAATTTAATTTTTTTCAATTCATCAGTTTGGATGTTTGTTGATGGGTGTAAGCTTTTTTTTTTTTTTTTTTTTTTTTGGTTGGGTTTTTTATTTTTTTTTGGAATGGCATAGGGTTTATATTTTATATTTATTGAAATGATATAATAAAAATAATGTTTATAAGTTAGGTGAATGGGTTATGGAATTATTGGGTTATTGCCTTTTTGAAATACTGTTTGTAGGAAAAGGTGTTTTGGGATGCGTGAAGAGAGTGGATTGTGTGAGTGTTTATTTCCTAAGTATTTTTGAACCCAATTGTGGACGTGAAATTTCCGTGTGTTAAAAAAAAATCAACGATTTATTTGGAAGGGTTATGGGTGTGGAGAGGCATGGGGATGGAATTCAATTTTTGGGGTTTGGGATATCTTTATTTGTACTTGTCTTATCGGTTATAGAGGAAGTGATAAGAGATCACGGGGTGAGACTTGTGTGATCAAATGCTCTCGGTTGATTGGAGAGGTGATTGGGTGTGGCTTGGTCGATCTCTTTGTGATTTTGGATTGTATTGGTAGTGGTACATTGGTTTCATGTGGTGAAGTAGTTGTAGCATTCTGTGGGGGATCTCTTCTGGATTTTTAATCCAATTGAATTGGATTTAGAATGAACAATTGAATGAATGTTATATGATATGTTCGAAGATATTCAGCTCATCGTCAACAAGAATTATTACCGGAAGAAAGTCAAGTTGTCACGGAAACCGCCTCGAGGAGGAATATTACATATTATTTCCAGGTTTTAGCTCCCAAGGTCGTCTGGAACCCGTTTAAACTCAGTCATGGTCGAATATCTCTCGAATCGCACATCGTGGATACAGCAACCTAAAGAGAAATCGATTGAGGATATTTTAGTGCTGCTCTAGGGAATTGGAAAGGCCAGGAGGATTCGTATCCAGCAGGAGGAAGCGGCTTCCAATGGCGCGATATTTCACGATGGAGTATACGATACAATGGCAGGACCAGCGTGAACGACTTTCTCGAACGGGTAGAGGAGCTGCGTGTGTCACGAGGGGTGTCGAAGACGCAACTTCTACGAGCTGCACCGGAGATATTCGTACAAGATGCTCTCCTGTGGTATCGGACGGGAATATTTACATCGTGGGATGACCTGACGGAACAGCTTAGACAAGCATTTAGGCCTTACGATTATGAATATAGCCTTTGGGATGAGATAAGACGGCGTACGCAGGGTTCCCAGGAAAAGGTTCTGCACTTCATTATAGCGATGGAGAACTTGTTTCGCAAATTAGACCACCCACCCGATGAACAAGCTAGAGTAAGTCTCATCAGAAGGAATTTACTGCCATACCTGCAAACCCAGCTTGCCCTTCAACAGATGTCTACTATCTCTGACCTGACTCGTCTCTGTCGTATGATCGAAGAAACGGAAATGCGAACACAAAAATTTGTACCACCACCAACCAGTTACCGGAATCTTCTAGAACCCGAGTTAGCCTATAAAAAACCCCAGAACCAATTGAATGTAGCTGCAGTGAACATCCGAAGAGAGGACCGGAACGAGACCTCAGAAACGCCCCCAACAAACACAAAAGTCTGTTCCTCAGCAATATGTTGGAATTGCGGGAGCACCGAACATAAATTCAGGTCTTGTTCACAGCCAAGAAAAAAATTCTGTTTTAGATGTGGAAAGGATAATGTTTTCGCCAGTTCTTGCCCACATTGTATAAAAAACGGGAGACGGGGTCAACAGTAGGCCGACTGTTGCCGATAAAATCCCCTAAGGCGAACACTCAAAAATACTCTTGGACTACGTACTTGCGCACGCTAAAGATGACACCAGACCCTACCTGAAGGTTTCAATTTTCGGAGGTTCTTTTCTTGGGTTATTGGACAGCGGCTGCACTGGCACAATAATAGGGGTCCCGGTTGGAACATCCTGAAGTCTATTTGCGCATTGAAGAAATCAACCCAATCAACGTGTACTGTTGCAAATGGACAGTCGTGCTTAATATTAGGAACTGTTTCCGTTCCGTTCAAGTTATATGATCGGGTCAAGGTTCTGGATGTACTTGTGGTACCATCGTTACCCCATACACTGATACTAGGGATGGATTTCTGGAGGGCTATGGAGATTGTCCCCGATATGTTTTCGGGTGAATGGTGTTTCAGGAATGATCAACATGTGCTACAACCTTCCACTATGGCACTAGCCTCAATCGATTCCCTCACTATGGAACAGCTACAGACTTTGAATGGAGTTATTGAAGAGACTTTTCAGAAGATGGGGGATAGATTAGGGTGCACGAATCTGGTCGAACATGTTATTCGCACGGATCATCCACCTATCCGCCAGCGATATTACCCTCTCTCACATGCCCTGCAACAACAAGTTAATCAGGAGCTTGAAAAGATGCTTCGGGACGGAGTAATTGAGCCTTCCCAATCACCATGGTCGTCCCCTATATTACTTATCAAGAAGAACGATGGGAGCTATAGGTTTGTAGTCGATTTCAGGGAGCTCAATAAGGTCACCATTCGCGACGCGTACCCACTCCCAATGGTGAGTGCTACATTAGACAAATTGCGAAATTCTCATTACCTCACCACCCTGGACATAAAATCGGCTTATTGGCAATTACCTCTGTCTGAGCAGTCAAAGCCTCTGACAGCGTTTGTGGTGCCCAACCGAGGATTGTATCAATTTCGCAGGATGCCAATGGGCCTCCATAATGCCCCAGCCACGTGGCAACGGTTCATAGACCGTGTAGTAGGGATAGACCTCGAACAATATGTCTTTGTTTATTTGGATGATGTTATCATCTGTACCCCTACTTTTGCGCAACACCTCGAGGTATTGCGAGAAGTACTAACCCGGCTCACGAGGGCCGGTCTCACACTTAATCGAGAAAAGTGCCACTTTTGCAAGTCGGAATTACGTTATCTTGGCTACGTAGTTGGAGCAGGGGGACTCATGGTTGATCCGTCTAAGGTAGAAGCTATTTTACAAATCACAGCACCCAAGTCCGTGAGCGACGTGAGGAGACTGATTGGTCTTGCATCATGGTACCGACGATTCGTACCAAATTTCTCGTCACTCACAGCACCTTTGTGCAATTTATTGAGGAAGGGCCAGAAAATTGTGTGGGACTTAAGTTGTGAGGAAGCCCTAGCATCTCTCAAGAACCATCTGATTTCTGCACCTATCTTAACCTGCCCGGATTTCGCAAAACCTTTCACGGTGCAGACAGACGCTTCAGATTTTGGACTCGGAGCTGTTCTCACCCAGCAGGATGATGATGGCGAGAAGGTGATCAGTTACCTTAGCCGTTCACTGTCGAAGGCTGAAAGAAAGTATAGCACCACAGAAAAGGAATGCTTAGCTGTGTTGTTTGCCATCGAAAAATTCAGACCATATATTGAAGGTACAAAATTTGCAGTAGTTACCGATCACTACAGCCTTAAGTGGCTGAACCAGATCAAAGATCCCGTCGGCAGAATCGCTAGGTGGGCGGTCAGACTCCAACAATACGATTTCGAAATAATTCACCGGAAGGGAAAGGAGCACGTAGTTCCGGATGCTCTGTCCAGGTCGGTACCTTGTGTGGACGCAATGGAGTCTGATGGAATACTTAAGAATTCAAAAGACACTTGGTACAAGAATATGTGTACTCAGGTGACAAACAACCCAGAAAAATTTCCTCAGTGGCGTTTTGAGAACAACATCCTTTTCAAACACGTGAATCGAGTCTACCCAGAATTACGAGAAAACTCCGATAACTGGCTCGTCGTAGTCCCAAGGGAAGACAGAGCGGCACTCATACAAGAACATCATAATCCTCCCACTTGTGGTCACCTCGGTGTGTATAAAAACTACATCTCGCATAGGAGGCAAATATTATTGGCCAAAAATGCGACATGATATTGCCCGGTATATTAAACGCTGCGTCACTTGCCTCAGCACCAAGCCTGAACAAAAACCTCCAAACGGTTTGATGCTAAGTGCTGCGCCAACTACCAGCAGACCATGGCAAGTCTTGAGCATGGACCTTGTAGGCCCTCTGCCCAGATCGGCTTCGGGTTACAGCTATATATTATCTGTGTTTGACATCTTTAGCAAATTCATTTTGTTGTTCCCGCTGCGAAAGGCTACCACTTCCCGAATCTCGACAATATTCGAGGAAGATGTAGTGCTTTTATTTGGGGCTCCGCAACGAGTCATCATGGATAATGGCGCACAGTTCCGAAGTCGGGAACTGACCAAGGTATTTGACAAGTATGATGTTTCGCCAGTTCACATCTCCAACTACCATGCTCAAGCCAATCCGGTAGAAAGGTCCCATAGAGTTATCAAGACCGTTCTCACGTCATACGTCTCCTCGAATCATCGATGTTGGGACCGCTATCTTCAGCAGGTTGCTTGGGCTCTTCGCACGTCTAGACATGAGGTGACTCAACATACACCAAATTTTATTATGTTTGGTAGGGAACTACAACTGAGCGGAACAAATATCCATCCGTTGGCTCCTATCCTCGATCAAAACGCATTCGATCCGTCAATACGTTCCAAGGTTTTGGATGATTTATTCAGAGACATATCAGCTAAGCTAAAACGAGCATATGATAATAGTCGTCATCGATATAATTTGAGGCGTCGTGAGGAACGATTTCAACTGCATCAAAAGGTTTGGAAGCGAAGTTATGCATTATCTAAGGCGGCACAGGGGTTTACCTCTAAGTTCGCCCCAAGGTTTGAAGGTCCATTCATCATTTCAAGGATCTTATCACCCTGGTCTTATGAGTTACTAGATTCGGACGGAAGAAATCGAGGAGTTTGGCATGCCAAGGATTTGAAAGCTCACCCACCTGAGGACGTAAACGATTCAGATGATGAGGTGGAAGTTTGAGGCATGTATATTCAGATATAAAGTAATCCTGTTATGTAGAACATTGGTTCGGTTGGCACAGACTTTTTTTTTTGAAGAAAGGGGGGGGTTGTTACGGTTCCCAAAATGCATGAGCGGATTTATAAGATAACAGAAAAGTAATGTATTGAAATCATATATTTATGCACAGCATCCACCCTGTATAACATTCAAAACAATTCAGTTCAGTTTTTTGTGCCTAAAGACAATCAGAATAATTCGACCTTGAATAACGTTGATAGGGAAAAAAGGAAAGGAAAAAGAAAAGGGTTTTTTCTCTGGTAATGAGAGTTGAGTTTGGTTATCTTCTCTGGAGCAAGAATTTTGAGCTCATCACTTTGTGGATTTGAAGAAACCAAAATATTCAATACGGGAATAACTATATTTGGGTTATCTAAAGGAATAACTCGCCCACAGTATTGGGGATTTTTATTAAGTACCCGTTCTCTTGTCAAATTTCAATCTTCAGGCCACACAACAACTACGGTAAGAACCCACTTCCCGAAAATACCCTAAAGGGTATATCCTTCTAAACATTAATCTCATTTTAGGCCTTCTTATTACCACCTCAAGTCGATATTGTGAACTATATCGTGGTGTATCTCTCGCAAGGCTACACCACTACACCCTTTATATCTCTGATTACGGTCTTCCGAGGAGCAAGTATTCTGCATGGAAAAGATCATTGCCTGAGTGGACTGCGTACAGGGGTAGGATCGTGCTGCTGGAGACTATTCTCCCCTATCCCATGCATGTAAGGTCTTTCCTGTTATGTACTACACCCTCCCGCACGACCTCGAATCAACATTGCGGCACAAATTGCAAATTCTAGAAGGAACCAAGTATTTACCACACCTTAAGTTTAATCATAAGTTGCTTACTTTTATATCTGTGAACCCAAAAGTATACTTCTGGGCCATAAGCCTGTAATCACCACAAGCTTGGCGTGTTTGAAGAAACAATACACTTAGCTCCAAGTGGACTTATATTTACCCACCATCCCTCTCCGCTGAGTTCCGGCAGCCCATAATTTAGTTCCTAAGTAACAAAGTAACCCGTTTCAATCTACGACAACGAAGGTTACATAGATTTATGGGTAGACTACTTATTCGTGGGCGTCATCCTGCACAAGTTGTTTGAAAATCTCTACTTCACAGTCATTGAGGTATTTTACCAAAAAAAAATGTCTTCGCTATTAGACTCAGAAACAATTTTTAAACCATTTACCGCAACATAAAATCATTCAACTAACACGAGAATTGTAAGACGAGTTACCAGCAATCTCAGGAATAGGAAAACTACATTCAGCAATCAACATATTGCCTTCCACTCTATAGATACTTTTTGGAGTGAAACACCAGCCACTGTATAATCCACAATGTTACAGCGCATTTTAACCCAATTCTTTCAGTGATTCCAAACATTAACTTTCTCACGAACCGATTTCCTGGAGTCTTTGAAGTCCCCTAGATACTCATTAGGACAACAAGAAGATACTTGTGTTTTTGTTGAATACTCTTCGTGAGCAAAAAAATAGCAGAATCAATACTCATGACCGCTCTGGATTGAATGATTTTGAAGAGCCTATCTCGTCTTGTGTTTGTAGATATTTTGATGAAAAAAATTTCACTTGTTTACTTTGTAGTTGATGTTCAAGAGGTAGGAAAAACGTATGTGATTTTCTGGAAATTCAACTAGTGTTTCCTAATATGACCGATAGCCAGTCCCTGCAAAGCTTATTGTTAAATCATCTGAAAGTTGAATTTTTAACGGGTGATGATCAACTGTATTGCCAAACATGGGCCAAACTAACTGACTATTATGGGAAAACAAGTTTAGCTGAAACACCAGTCAATCTAATAATAACACTGATAATCTTCAAACGTGACTCAACCTCTGACGGAAGCACCAAACTCTTACGAAGCATGCCACTAGTGTAATCTTCATGCAGTCATTGTTCGCTGTGGTTCTGACGTTGAATCTAATCATTATTACGCATTGGTCAAAGACGAAACAGACTGGTTTAAGTTTGACGATAGTCGTATGACTGAGTGTTTTGGCGATGTCTTGAATTTATTGGAGCCTCTGGAGACACCCTTCATTCAGTTTTATGAAAGAGAGGACATTGATAGACCAAGATCTTCAGTTGATGTGGTGCTGCAGGTTTTTTCCGGGTTTTCCAGCAACTGAAAAAGCAAATGCGCCACTGGAAAAAATGAAGCCCACCCGGAGCGCCAATTAATTTTTGTTCTTTCATAATTTCAATATTTGTATTACTTTCTTCTTCATAGACAGTTGTGTACCCACAAATTACCTCAACATTTCGAGCGACCATCGATTTGAATAGATGAATTTTAAAAAGTTACTTTCCATGAAAAAAAGTTGTACGTTATCATTCCGCAACTTTTGGCGTACCCTGTACAATAGTCTCTATGAGATGCATAGTTTCATCTGCATGTTTTCGGAAGCACAACAAATGATGGCCTAAGAAAGTTTCAGAAAGCTGAGAGAAACTTTTATAATTTTTCGAAAGTAATTTGTTCTAATATACTTGGTATCTGGCGAGGCAATAATGTATATTTCCATACAGTTTCATCACTGGTGGAAAAAGGAGACTATACAAATTCTGTTTCGGAATTGTCTTGTCATTTCATTCTTGACAGTGGAATTGACACTCGATTTAATATGTCATTGATGGCACCTTATTTATTTTTCATCCGAATTTTTCGCTAAATAGTATTTTATCACAAAATCACAATGTCAAAAAATGACAAAATGCCCTCCCAAACACTGTAAGCCTACAACCAGTTTCTTTTACAAAGTATTGAATTCCATCAAGATATTGCAAAGCAAAGAAGAATATTGTAATGGAGTCAGTCTAGATGAAATAGAGAAATTCATGGAGAAAACTTACTGCCTCACAGGAGATATCCGTAGCCAGTTGGAAAATTCTATAAGTGTGGCAGATCAATCACGGTTAGTAACAAAAAAAAAAAAAATATTATTCTCTATTGAGTCCAGCTGCGAATTTGCACCTCACCTGAACCCATGTGTGAAAGCCAAATTAGAAGAAATTCAACAATCATCAATTCAGTTAGCAGTGCATAGCCATAAATGTCGGGAAATCACGCCGAATACAAATTCTCACAAAAAATGTTCTCTGCTGTGAATGTCCTTCGAGGAGAGCAAAAAAAAAAAACACGATTCTGAACCGAAGAATACAAGAAAATCTCGATCAAGGTCGAGGAGTTCGACAAGAAAAAAGGAATCAAGATCCCGAACTCCATGTAGATCTAGATCCAGAAGTCCAAGTAGATCAGTATCTCCCAAAAGTAGGTCAAGATCTAAAAGCCCGAGAGGCAGTAAAGGTGACTCGAACTCAAACAAAAGGAAAAAGGAGAACTGTGAATGTATTTCTAATTCAGACCGATCCACTAGCCCGTTTAGAATGCCAAGTAAATCGTGTCTGAAAACTTCGAGTGATAAAAGTTTGAACGGAGTGAAAAAAGAAGTTGTTTTCAAAGGAGAAGGCAACTCAAAGAGCCCATGTGAAACTTTCATCTGACAACTGACCTGAACTAAATTATGTATATTTGTTTAATGTTCCACCACCATAAATATTAATTGTGTGATTATAACGGGACTAGATCCATTTACTTTTGTTTTTCTGGCATATGACTTTCAGTTTTTGATAACTCACTCATCAGATGCAGATGAGTTTCCAATGGTTATTTGAAAAAAAGTTCATTATTCACTTGTACATGCAATAAATACAAATTGTATTTTTCCTGATCAATTGAAATTCACTATTTTTAAAAAAGCATTACAGCCTAACAAGCGAGAGGAATTTTGTCAAGAGATTCAAATAAATTAATTTTTTCAGAACTGAAAGCAATATGTATATGAAAAAAAAAAATAATACTTCAAATTCAATTCTAAATGTTGCCAGTCCTTGAAGGTTTCATTAATCGTCTTTGTACTATACCGGTGTCAACGAATCTATTAGACAAGTCATAACTTATAGGACTATTAGGTGTATCAAAACGAGATTTGGTACAGATAAATGGTATGTGTGAGAGGAGAGTTTTCACATATTTTTCACTTTCCGGTCACTTCCGGTTTCAGCGGAAATGGCTCCGGTCTGGATTTTTAAATGGAACACCCTGTATATTGTAACATTTTTGGATTTCTGAGACAATTTTGGATCAGAAACTGACATTTCCGGAAGTTTTTCAGCCTACTTGATTTTTTCAGAGTCACTTTTAAAATTGCATCTAGGTGGCCATGATCGGACGTAAACTAATCTATGGACCTCAGGTGATATCAGAAAATTGCAATAGCGGAGTTTTAGTGACTAGTGTGTTGAATATGAATGAGGATTTTTTGACAAATCTAACGATACTAATTTATTTGCGATTGGATTACAAATAAGAACATAAATTAATATTACTGAGGAAAATACTCGATACAAATTCATTTACTTTTGTTAAGGGTGCCATGGATAGGAATGATGCATATATATTTGCTTCGGTTATTTCCATCAAGTCCACTTTGAGAACAAAACGCTCACCTAGGTTATGACAGTGACATTATGAGCAGAAAGTAGAAGTTTCTCTTGATTTCGTTAATTTTAGTTTAATTTTTCGTCGAAATAATGTATATCAAAGTGAAAAAGTGGATATGTTGTTATTGTTGGAGAATGCCACAGAATTCAAGGAAAGCTGCTGAGTTGTATGCTCAGAGATATCCAATCGGCAACACCCATCTCATCAGTATTTTCCCTATGTTGAGAGTCGTTTTAGGCAAGAGGGAAATCGAGACGCAGAACAGAGGTTTGTCATAAATGAGGAGACTGAGATTAACGTTCTTGCTATGGTAGAAGTTGACAAAACGGTTTCTTCAAGAGAAATTAGTAGAGAAATGCAGATAAGTCACGAATCAGCAAGAAAAATACTGAAAAAGCACGGATATCGAGCATTTAAATATCAGTTACATCAACATTTGTATGTGACGACGGCAATAGAAGAGTAGTATTTTGTGATTGGTTGCTTCAAAATCATAGAGTTAACCCAAATTTTATCAACTTCATTCTATTTTCCGACGAATCACGTTTACAAATAATGGCATATTTAATAAGCAGAAATTGTCGGTTACTGGGCCCAACAAAATCAACATGCAATGAGAGAGGGCAATTTTCAAGAAAGGTTTGGCGTCAATGTCTGGGCTGGTATCGTTGGAAACAGAATAAATGTCCATATTGTTTCAAGGTCAGTTAACAGGGTTAGATACTTGGGTTTTCTTCAAAATGAAAATCGAGGATCATCTTAATGATATGCCTTTAGAAGTTTCACGGCAAATTTACTTCCGCAAGATGGAGCACCACCCCATAATAGCAGAGACGTACTTGATTTTTTAATAGAGCATTTTAATAATAGAGTTATTGCAACCAACGGTCCAGTACGGTGGCCTGCCCGCTCACCGGATCTGACTGTGTTAGATTTCTTCATTTGGGGATATGTAAAAGAAAGGGTCTACTATGCAAACAGCCCAGCCACTCTCGAAATCTTAGAAGAAAGGATCAACAGGCATTTAGAAGTATATCGCCTCAATGTTACAAAACGTGTTGAGAGAAACAATTGAACGAGCTGAAATGTGTCTTGAACAAGGAGGGATGCACTTTGAAAATTTACTATGTGGAATTTTCAAGAACTTAGGATATTGCAAAAAATCTAAGTGCATCGCTGAAATTATTAGTTAAATTTGTTAAATTTGTTGATCCAATCGCAAATAAATTAGTAACGTTAGATTCGTCAAAAAAATCCTTTTTCGGAAATTGCTTGTCAAAAAATGGTCGCCATTTGAAAAATAATAGTTAGACACGAAAATGTTATTTGTAAAACTTGTCCATTCATATTCACACACTAGTCACTAAAACTCCGCTATAGCAATTTTCTGATATCACCTGAGGTCCATAGATTAGTTTACGTCCGATCATGGCCACCTAGATGCAATTTTAACAGTGACTCTGAAAATCAAGTAGGCTGAAAAACTTCGGGAAATGTCAGTTTCTGATCAGAATTGTCTCAGAAATCCAAAAATGTTACAATATACAGGGTGTTCATTTAAAAATTCAGAAACCGGAGCCATTTCCGCTGAAACCGGAAGTGACCGGAAAGTGAGAAATATGTGAAAAACATTCCTCTCCACATACCATTCAACTATATCAAATCTCATTTCAATTCTCCTAATAGTCTAGAAATTATGACTTGTCTAATAGATTCGTTGACACCCGGTATATCATGATATGAGAGCAAGTAAGCAAAAACGTAAACAATATATTTTTGAAAGAAAATGATATAATAATAGCATTTTTATGAATACATGAACTGAAATAGTCTTCTTCGGTATTTGTTATCTACATTTGAACACAGAAACTTTTGTTAATTACTTTTTGAATACGCTGACTGTTACTTGGTGATAATCAATAACACCTTTCATGATTCCAAAACAAACATTTTTTCCAATCACCAGAAATGCAAAACTTTTCTTGATATGCGTTTCATAAACAAAGCTGTTGCCTTCAGGAGTAAACAGGTGTCGAGAAGAGTATTTCATGTCTGGTGGTTTGGAAATGTGTTTGTTTTGGAATTACTTTACGCCAAAGGTTTCAGTGTGACCTTTTACTATTCATGATAATATTTATACTTTTTCACAATATAGACTTTATTATCAATTGGTTATTGCTTTCGCGGCCGAGATTTCAATGTTACTATCTCCATTCGGGTTTGAAGGCCGTCGTTGTTTGGAACTGCATCCTAACGTTTCAACAGCACGAGTGGCTGGCTTCTTCAGAGGTTCATTCATCTTCGTTTGAAGGTGATGACAATGTTTCATGATGAATTTCACTAGTTCGGACTTCCATTGTCTAATATATAAAATGATTTGAAATCTCTGAAACAACTAAAAAATAAGAATTGAAATGAATAGCTGAAAATGACAATTATATTAAGCGAAAATAACCTGAAATAATAGTGAAATAAAATACAAGTAAAAATAGAACGATTGAACAAAAATCAAAATTAAAGAAATAAAAATGATTATAAAAATGAAAAGTTAAGAGATTCCAAGCCACCTTAGTTCACGACGTTTCGATTGTCAGTATCTACAATCGTCTTCGGGTGATGACTGGACTGATTCTCCGAGAGATGACTATTTATGGGTCGTTCGAGTACTTTCACTTATCCCCGCTTTCCTTTTTTTCCGCTTCACTGGTTCAGTGGAAGATGACCGTTTGGCAGGGAGTCATTTTTCTCTTGATGATGGGTTTCCTTATGTTGCGTATCTCTACGCTAGCTGGCTGAATACGTTGTTGGACAACATGTATGCGGCTTCCTTGAATTTTCTCCTAAACCAATATTCCTCTCTGTGTATGATCTCAGCTTGGCACCACTTGATGTTCTGTTGATGGATCCAAACATGGTCTGTTATTCCTGATTTGCTGTTTCTCACTTAGTTTGGTCCTCTTCACCACAAACGTCTAACAATAGCAATGCGTAGGTGGATTTCCTTCTCCATTGTAAAAATGATGGAAGGTATCATGCTGTTGAGAAGGAAAGCGTCAAGTTCGTATTCCCTTGGTTCCATATTATGAAAGTGTCGTCAACATATCTCAACCAAACTCGAGGTTTCTCGTGGGCTTTTCAATGACCAGAGTTTCACACCACTCCATATATATGTTGGTTATGACAGGTGAAAGTGGCAATCCCATTGTCATTTCCTCATCTTGTGTAAAGAATTATTCTTTTTTTATTTGTTTCAGGGATTTCAAATCATTTTTATAATAGACAATGAAAGTCCAAACTAGTGAAATTCTTCATTCACCATGATGATTCACCGATGACTTTATTTCCAGAAGGGGTTTCAGTACACAGTAGCTCTGTTACTGGAGAAGCTATTGTTTTCGTAAAACGCATATTGAAAATGAAATCTATTAATTTTTGAATAGATTCCAGTTGATCAATTATGTTCAGTTAGCCTCTAGAATTAGACATGGTGTCAGTTTCTGGAAAAGGACACGTTGAGCACAAAATCTATACTTACTTATAAATGCGAAAGTCACTCACTTAACACACAACTCATTCATCTCGGTTTCTCCGTGCTGGTTCTAGGAAGCTAAAATTATATATATATATATATTTATATATATA
This sequence comes from Leptinotarsa decemlineata, assembly GCF_025532065.1. Taxonomy (NCBI): domain Eukaryota; kingdom Metazoa; phylum Arthropoda; class Insecta; order Coleoptera; family Chrysomelidae; genus Leptinotarsa; species Leptinotarsa decemlineata. The sequence goes on from NW_027412532.1 coordinate 23,288,805, forward strand.
TATATATTTATATATATATATATATATATATATATATATATATATGTGCTTCTTAGGTCTAAAGACAGGAATTCGAAATATTCCAGCTGGGGATAAAAGGAGCGCTTTTACATTTGAATATCACCTTTTCATCACTGTTCCTCCGTACCGCTATATTTTCGGAGGCTGAAATTTTGAGTGAAGGTTCTTTTTATGTTATAGATGTGCAATAGAAAGGGATTTTCAAATATTTCAACCGGGCCGCAGCCGTGGGGGAAAATGGCGCTTCTAAAAATAAACTTACTTTTTCATCACTGTTTCTTCTCCAAACCGGTACATTTTCGGAAGCTGAAATTTTGTATGAAGGTTTGATTTATATTGTAGATGTGCAATAAGAGAGGATTTTCAAATATTCCAACTGGGGCGCCCCCACTGGGGATAAAAAGGGCGCATTTATATATGAACATTACCGTTTCATCACTATTTCCCTCCACCAGTATATTTTCAAAGACTGAAATTTGTATATAGATTTGTTTTATGTTCCACATGTGTAATATGAAAGGATTTTTGAAATATTCCAAGTGAGACGCCACCCGCGGGGGGAAAAAGGAGCTTTTATAAAATTATCTTTATTATATCCTGTATCTTATATCTCTCCACAAAGTGATACATATTGCTACTCACAGTATGTACTTTGAATGAATATTTTCCAAGTTATTACAGTATGAAATGCAGGGACATAGCGTTTGTGACGGTACGTCTCTTTCAAGAGCAGCCTCTAAAGAAACATGTTTGTATTGTCTACTAACAAAAAAGCTGTGAAAGTTGTATATAAAGACATTCTGTAGTATAGCATTGTACCCGTGTGGAGCCGGGGCGGATGACTAGTATATTCATAATTGTTGTAGAAATGAAAGACGGATAAGAAAATAAATATTCGAATTTTATTCTCAAAATATTAACTTTACCTAGACAGCAGGTTTGGTTAATGCCAGAAAACAACTACTTCCCCGGCTAATACCCCGCTGGACATTGAATAATATCCGACAGACAATTATGCAAGGTACCTCACAGTATTGCAGGTGTTTCTTTTTAATTCAACAGCATTCAGTCGAGTAGATCGGTCACCACGCAGTTCCACTGCATGTATGAAACCTTCGTGTGAGAGAAATATTGTTAACTATAAACAGCTCCATCTCGTGATTGAAGACCTTAACGGGGAAAAACATCCCATGTAACATTTCTCTGACAGAAATCAAGAGAGATACATGCGTATGAGAAAATGAATATTTAGAAATGAAATCTCGAAATATGTATCTGCCTGTTGAAAAACAACTACTTACCCGACTAATACCACGATGGACAGTGGATTAATATCCGACAGATATTTATGCAAGATACCTCACAGAGATTAATCTTGCAGATGTTTCTCATTCATTCATCAGCAAGACTATGCTAAAATCAGTCGAATAGGTCACATACAGACCGGAATTTCAACGTGGCTCCACTGCACGCAAGAAACCTTTGTTCGAAAGAAATATTGTTAACTAGTAACAGCTCCATTCGTCAACAAGCCCCAAGCGGGGAAGAAACATCTCGTGTATCAATTCTCTGACATAAAATCAAAACAGTCTGAAGACTGTATCGAGGAGAGACACATAGTATAAAGAAGTGAATATTTCGAAACAAATTCAAAGACTATGCACCTAAACATATGTTCATATATTTGAAATAAAAGTATGTGCTCTGAAACTAAAAATTCCATTGTAAATCTGTTTAAAAAATCTGTTTAAAATCTGTTTGAAATATGTTTTTCCGTAAATCAGCTGTCACCCCCATACAAACGACAACTGTCAGAGTTGAGAAACTTGTGCGAGCTAAGGAATAACGAGGTCTCACTTTTAACGTGTGATTCCTAACACAGTTTCATAATCATTTCAGCCTCAAACAGATAAATTCTCCCGAGAAAATATATGGTCGAGGGGGAATCGAACCCATGGTCTTCCGATCGTGAGTCTGGCGCACGAATGGACTTAGATGTGAGCCTGAGTGCGGCAAGTCGTATAATTTCGAGGAAAGAAAAGTAGTAAGGGCATCATTTTACGAAGACTGGGGGAGATAGAGTCTGAGGAGGTTGAAAAGGAAATTTCGATGTTCTACCCATTTTTCATCTTCAAGAAGGGAACGTATCTAATACTCCACGACTATAGTTTCATTTCGTTGATCGAGCTTCTTACCTTGTATCAACCTTGTATCAACCTGAGGATGATACACGGATCATGAAGTGAGATCAGTTTTTTCGATAGTATTGAATGCCGAAGGTGATAATAAAGCTCTGGTAGTTCCACTCATGTCAAATAAACTTGAATTTGACCATGTATCACATCAGTTTCTTCTCAATTTTCCGGAAAATATTCGTCTTATTTGAAGCTGAAAGCTTTGCGCCGAATACATGATTATTATTGTTCTTTATTAAATTTTATTGGAAGGTCATGCGGGTGAACTCTTTCTACGAAGTTCAGATACGAGCAAAGTGCTCACAGCGTTAGTAACTAATGGACTGATGAAACATGTGTCTAGAGTAGTTACTATGTGGCAAGTTTGAAAACCGGTATAGGTTCGCGAGTAAGGAAGTTATGCCTTTCTACTCTCTTTCACCTAGGATGCGGAGATCAGCCCATTTGAACGAAGTGGTCTGGATAGTCTGCGAAATTGACCCGATAAAAGTTGTTGCTGATCGAACCCTTTCCTGAAGTTTTGATACTTCAACTAGTCTAGTTGAAAAAACCAAGACATCACCAGAAGATGGCAAATGAGACTTTGCCGAACGTTGTGAAAATAATCCTTATGGGGAGAAAAGGAGAAAATACACAGAACACGGAGCGAAACCCGAGAAAACAGCTCATATACTTTATCCGTGAGAATCTTCGAGTTAATATATATATATATTATATATATTATATATATATATTATATATATATATATATATATATATATATATATATATATATATATATATATATATGAAGAAGAAAATAAACATTAAGCTTGACAAACTATAGCTATATTACAAAATTGGGAATTAATTTTGGGTGATCAGCAGAACGGAAGTGTACTCTCTAACACTAGTTATTCCAATATTTCGATAAAAATTTATTATCATCTTCAGGGAAAAGCTACAAAATGTTTTTATGGTGGTGATACAATATATTGATATGAGAGGTAACAAGTTACTGTTAGTGAGGTTGGCCGTGTCGAAAGAATGTTACATTTAAACAATTGAAACATGTCAATACAATAACAAGTCATTAAATTAAAAGAAGTAGACACCTCACTGGATACAAAGAAGAATATTGAATTAAATTTACTAAAAATCGTTATTTGTTTTGAAATTATGGAATTACCGGTAAAAGCCATGTGGTTTAAGAACAAAGAGAGAGGCACAAAAACAATTGACAATGTCAGCTGTCATGTAATTCTGTTTAAAAGGTGTGTTTGTTTGTAGATGATAAAACTATGGAACACAACCCACACAGCACCAGATATTCATTGAATATTTCCTTTATGTCATAAAACGAATGTATATATTCCAAATATTCATAGATATTCTTGGAATATATACATGCCTTTAGAATATTCATAGAATATGCTTGAATGAATATGTCAGGATTGTTCCGAAAGAATGTGCATAGAATGTCTATAAAGGATTATTCTCCCGTGAATATTCTAAGAATATTGTCGATCGAATATACCATATGGTATATTCTCAGAATATATCCCAAGGTATATTTTGGAATATTGTATTATATGTATTACTGAAATTTTGAATTATCTTATAATAACGTATTCAAATAATTCAATATTATTGAAAACAAAAATATTTTAAGATTTTAATCGAATGCATAACCTAACTTTTTGAACTTAACGCGAAGATTCTGACTGTTGGAAACGACAAAAAAATTTCGAATGGGCACTAAATGAACCAATGCATCAATGAATCGGTTTATCCTTATCCAATTTGTCTTTTTGTAATTGAAATTATTCAATTACAAAGCGACAAATCCTGGCAACAGAGAAATTGGGAAGTGAACTATTGGACGTTTCTTATTGGTCAATTGAAGTGTAGCGCGCGACAGACATCGTGGAGCTTTGCGTTGAAATCGACATTTAATTGACATGGCAGTTTGCGTGTGTAATGTATGATGTATTGGTGTCATTATCAAAGTATAATTCTCTCATGTTCAGTGTACCATTTATAGTTTGAGGCTGTCCAATTTGCAGCACAGATGCTTTTGCATCTTCAAACAGTAGAGTTACATATTCAGTCTTCAGAAAAATTAGTAAATGACATATCTTCAGTAGGGAAAAGTAAATGAATGACACATTCTTTTGTATCATTTGTTTTCATAATTTTTATCATTCTTTTCAAGATAGTATCAATATGCCCAAAAGAAAACGGAGTGGTACCTGGTACAAGACGGCGCGCCAAGAAACGTAATGAATACTTTTCAACTAGGGAATGCAAGTTGCTCTCCAAGTCATAAAAAGTTGTAAATGTTCATGAGGAACCTATGAGAAAAATCTCTATTTGATTTTTGTTCCAATTTTATTGTTTCACTTTCAAATAGTGATAATGAACGTAATGTTGGACAAATAGCAGGAAAACTCTTCTGGTGAGCAAAGTTTGGATAACTTTGAGTAAGTGAAATTCATTGAAGAAACCCATCATACCACTCATTTAAAATACTTTCTTTGTGGGTTTATTTTTTGAAGTGAGAAACTATATCTTGTTCATTTCTTGATGTCATAGATTTTTTCTTCTTCAATGAAATAATATATTTATTATTTTTCAATTAGCGCTGATGAACTCAGAGAGTTGTAATTTTAGTATATTTTTCAGTAGTATACATTTTTTTGAGAGTAGGAACATCCTAATTTGAATACATTTCTAATATTTGTAACAATATAATATTCAGGAATATTTCATTCAGTAAATAAATATCTCCAATTAGATTTTTTATTTTCAATATTTGTATAAACGTTAAGTATTTCAGTGTATATTATTTCTGAAATAAATGTATTCATGAATGTTATGTATTTTATTACTTATATATATATATATATCCCCAATTTTTATGAATTATCCTCGGATTCTACTCCCGGAATATTTTAATAGAATATACCTTACATATTCTAAGAATATTTCAAGATATTCCAAGAATATCCCCAAAGAATATTCTTGGAATGTATCAAAAGTTCGCCAGGAGCACTTTCAGGGAATATTCTCCAGAAGATATCTATATCCATGGCATAATCATAGTATAATACCTTGAATGTATATTCATGAAATATTCCTGGAATATCTATTGCTATGTGGGAAGGGAACTATTCTAGTGCAATTGTGATCAGAGACATCTGCTGTTCTATAAGTACCTAACTCATTGAGAAAACCCAAAAAATCAAATATGTTGATTAAATGACACACTTGCACTTGCACCAGAATAGTTCCCTTTGTGTTCCATAGTTTTATCACCTACGAACAAACACACCTTTTAAAACAGAATTTCATGACAGCTGACATTGTCAATTGTTTTGTGCTCTCTCTTTGTTCTCTGTTCTTTTTACCGGTAATTCCATAATTTTAAAACAAATAACGATTTTTAGTAAATTTTAATTCAATATTCTTCTTTGTATCAGTGAGGTGTCTACCTTTTTTAAATTTAATGACTTGTTTATTGTATTGACATGTTTCAATTGTTTAAATGAAACATTCTTTTCGACACGGCCAATCTCACTAACAGTAAGTTGTGACCTTTCATATCAATAATTTTTATAATGTATCACGACCATAAAAACATTTTGTAGCTTTTCCCTGAAGATGATAATAAATTTTATCGAAATAATGGAATAACTTGTGTTATAAGAGTACACTTCCGTTCTGCTGATCTCCCAAAGATAATTCCCAAGTTTGATCTTTGCTAATCAGCAAAGACTGTCCTTCAAAAGGGAAAATTTGTGGTCAGAACACTCCAAAAAAGGGGGCAAACGCGGACACGTGTTTCTGGAACGAAAGTTTCATATGATTATTTTTGATTATTACTATCTGGTCGAAAAAAAATAGTGTTAAAATAATTTCAATACGTTACTTTGCAAACATCATCTTTAAATACTCTTGACAACCATTAAAAATGTCACTTTTATTGACAGTTGTACAAAAAAAATCATTTTTGACTTTTGAGTTGATGCTTGCCCCAATATTTCAATTCAAGTTTTGTGACTAATGGACAACATTATGAACATCAGTCCCTCGTCCGAGAAATTGAATTCCTTTCTGCTGCTATAACTATATCAAATAAATTCATGAATAAAAAGACAACCCAACTTTATTACAAAGACTGACACTCAACGATATTTCACAAACATTACTTTTTCAATATTTTTCTTTTTGGTCCACAGCCATACATTTTCTACAGTTACATTTCCTGTTTGCTCGGTTCTTCAGAGAATCTAGAGCAGTACCTGAGCAACATTTAAATCTAGGGGATTTGTCGAGTGGTTTAGTGATTTTACGGAATTGGTTGGCAGAGCACTGTATGTCCTGGATTCCCGCAAATGTCCAGGAATACCGCTAGTAGGTCGACTGTAAAATTGTGAACGACTCATACCATTAATAGTAGTTGGCCTCGATGGGACATGTTTATATCTATCAACTGAACTAGCAATTTTGCATTTGCTACATGCACACCTATTGTACACCGACCTATTCATAGCTGTAGGTCCAGGTGTGGGCTGCCTATTCGCTATTTGGGATTTCTTCGATTCTTCAATACAAAGTAATTTCCTTTCGTTCGATAACATTATTTCTATAACCGTACTCTATGGCCGCATTCACTACATTATACACTTTCTCACTGATTTCGTTTATCCATATTTGTTTCATGTGGTTTTGGAGTAGATTGTCTTGCAGTGTACTTGTTTGGATTTATTTCAACGTTCATTTTGCTGGGTTTCCATTCGCCAATTCACGTCGCATTTTTCCCCACTATTTTCCCTTGTTCCAGACGTTGATGATCCGAATTTGCGAAAAGCTTTTTTAATTTGGTAAGGTAGTATAAAATAAGATTCTCGTAGTTCTCTGGTACTTTTCCTCCAGCTTCAGGCTTCTTTATAGGCTGTATATTTTTGCGGTATCGAATATCTTTAGAATTGGTTTATTTCTTTTAGTAGGATGCTGCTTCTTAGCGGGATTTTTTCCATGTGGAGCCATTTTTAATATGTTAAGAATAAGAGATTATTAACACTCAGAAATTTTGACATGTCGACGAATAAAATAATTGACAAATTGTTATGCTTTGTACTCACGTCATTTGCCTACTATGGGAAATATTATCTATGTATAGAGAGTTTGAGTGAATATTGGGACATTACAAAAAGTGGTATATTTTCTGCGAACTGAAGAAGAGTCGTTTAAAATCTGTAACATCGTATGCTCATATTGACAAATTTTTCCTAAGCATCAAGTAGATCTCTGAATCTATGAATTGTGTCAAAATGCCTATTCAAACTGATAATAATAATACTGTTTGTGATATATGAAAATTATGTTTTTGAAACCTATATATTGAAAAACTTTCCAAAATTTTAATTTAAAATTCAAGTGTCTGACAAACTTGAGAATCTCAAAGACATTTGTCAATTGTGATATTGAATGGCAAAAATCCAGTGTGTTTTAAAATTTTTGCAACTCCAAAATTTTCTTAAATAATTCTACTTGCTTGTAAAATTACATATGATAAAAATCAGGGTGTCAGAGAACAGTTGTTTGTGGTTAGAAACGTTTAGTTGAAATACTTTAGAATATTAAGTGTCAGATTTTTGAGGTTATAAGCACATTTTGCTATTTATCCCATGAAGTGATAACCTGTAATTATATCTCATATTATGTAAAAGCGTAAAATCACAATATTACAGTTTAGGCTTGTTGAAGAAATAAAGCAGTATATTTTCAATTATAACTATGAGAATTGTATGGAAACTCAATACAGAAATCCTGTGCAGAAAACCTGTTGAGTTCAAAATAAGTATGAGGAAATACATAATTGGAACAAAATCTCGAACTATTCATTATTCCTAACGTACGTACACGGTAGGTTCCGGTGAATGCCTGCCATGAAACAACTACTTTCAGGGCTAATATCACGCTGGAAATTGAGATACCTCACTGAGGTTAGTGTTGCAGATGTTTCTCGTTCATCCAGCAGAAGGACCATGCGTTCTGTCAGAGTATTGGTACATGGAATGTTTCTTTATCGCTTAGGGTTTTGTCAACGAGATGGAGCTGTTACTTATCAACAATTTTTTCCTGGACGAAGGTTCATACATGCAATCGAGTCGTGTTGAAATCAATCGAGTCCCAGGAGGTTTTCTGTTTGGGACGGGTATTCCTTGCAGTGACGGGAGGTAATATATCCAAACCAGCCTGTAGGGTGATCTACCCATTTACTTTAGCATGGTCCTGCTGCTGGTTGAACGAAAAACATCTGCAAGACTAATCTATGTGAGATATCTTGGATACATGTCTGCTGAATATAATTCAATATCCAGCGTGGTATTAGCCGGAAAAGCAGTTGCTTTCCGACTGGGGGAAAAGAATGTTTGAAAATTTTATTTCAAAATACATATTTTCTCATCTGTTGAGTCCAAATAATTTATTTATCGAATTGTTCTGCTAATAGATAACGCTTGCCATAATTTAATCACTGTAAATGATGAAAGTAACAATATTTTTCAATATTCCGAAATCTGATTCACAGTTTGCGTTATAGCATGTTTGAATCAATACCTCCTTAGGTCATATGTGTTGCCATATATAATTTTTACTGCCGCAAAATACTGAAATTTAGGATAGGATATTTGAAAGTGATTGACAATGTTCCTTATGGAATGTTTAACTTTAAACACCATCCCTCTATTACCTTGTTTGCATATCAAAATATTCACCTGCTTGATTACAATGTTGAAAATCTATTTTTGTGATTCACTTTACTCTGATGTGTTTTTGCTATTGATCAATAGATGGCGCGAACCTTCACTTTTTTACATAGAACGAAAAGTTTTCAATGATTTTCTTCGTTTATTGAGAAAACTTCTGAAATGTGAAATGAACATAAGAAAGAACTCATTTTAGTTGGTAGCTTTTTTTTTGAAAATAGTGTACAGTTATTTTAGAACCTTTGAGAAATTGAGTAAGGGTACCTAACCTTTTTAGTTAATAGTGAAAGCGATACCAGGTAGAATTTGCAAACCATTTCACTCTCTGTTCTTGGACAACAGGTAATTTATGAATATGAATAAACTTATTGGTATCATGGAAAAGTGTTTAACATTATTGATTGGTCAACCTATTGTTGATCGTTCAGCAGGTAACCCGAACGTTTCCACTCATTTATTCCAGAGATTCCAGCAGATTAAACTTCTGTCCCTTAGCTTCTGCATGGAGTATGTCACACATTGTGTTGAAATCGTGATCGTTCTCCAAAAGGTGACACGAATAGGTGGAATTGGTCTTCTTCAGTTCTTCTTCTTTTATGCTCCGAAACTCTCGTTCTGAAATTTCTTGAAGTCCACGCCACATACACTCTCGGAAATGATCCTCATGTTAGTTTGTAGACACCTGATCTGTTATCCTTGTCTATCAGTGACTTGCTGTTCTTTATATATCTACACAAGGTGTAACCAGTCTTATATGCTTGTTAATATTCTGTTTATTTAATAGTCTTTTTATTCTATCTGATATTTTCCGGTATATATGAGTGACTTGAAGGTGCCAGTATTATATTTCATGTGAGGGTATACTTCGTTATTAGCTTGTTTGAAACGGTTTTTATCGAGGATATGATGAATTACATTCGGATTGAAGTTGTTATTCAGTGCAATTCGCAACAATAGCATTTTATTTTACATCGTTATTATCCATGAATACTTGAAAGTCATTTGATAAAATGTCTTCGTTGAACCCCCTGACAATGAAATAGTCTATTTTTGAACCCATCTCTGACATTTTTGGAATGTTACTGGGTAACACTAGCACAAGTTGCGGTAATTATGTCTAAAAGTTTCCGTATTGTTCCAGGCTGCGTAACAAAATCTCTTAATTTGATATAACCCAAAGGAAGAAATTGAAAGGAGTCAAATCCGTTGAACGAGCAGGCCATTCCAACAGATCGCGCCTACCAATCCACATGCCTGAGTATGTCGCAACGATTTCTATCTGATTCTGTCTGAAGTAGATGTTCTTCAGCTTCTCTACCTCTGGCTACACTTACAGTTGTTGATAATTTTTCAACCGGTTTCCTGAGATATTTTCGGCAGATCAGAAAGTCTTGCACTGAAATATTGTTCTGCATCATGAAAATTACGGCCGGCCGCGGTCTTATTTAGTATTGCTTCTGAAGGTCTAGTGCGAATCTTTTAGAAAATATAAATGAAATGAGTATCGATATCGATATCAGTATCGATAGTGACAGCTGTCAAGCTAACACAATAAATACTCTCTGTTGTTTGGGTAACTTAGTCGATCACAAAAAAAATCGTGAATCGGAATGAAAAGAGAAATGCGCTTTTTTTGTCAAATACTTTGGTTCTATTTTATTTTAAAACATTTCCATGAACATTCCAAATATGATTCTAAATAGTTGCGGCAAAGCTCGGCGATATATTTATATCACTTGCCCTTATAATGAAACAAAGCATTTTATTTGAGTAATATAAGATATGTGCCTATCAAAAATTAATTTAGAGTCAAATATTATTTTCAAGTCCTTTACTTCATTACATATTTGAGATGACGGTTTCCTAATGTATAGCCAAAATGTGATGGATTATTTCGACGGAATATGTAATATGATCGCATTTGTGAAGACTTGGGTAAATCGCGTTTTTTCTCTCCATAAACCTGTTGAGATCTTATTGTATTATCAGAGAATCATTTCAATTAGAGACTGAATTGAATATTTTCAGATAGTCAGCATACATGAAGAAATTGGAAATCTTGAAACATTGTGAAATATCATTTATGTGAATGTTGAAAAGTGGTGGACCCAAATGAGATCCCTGGGGTATGCAAATTGAGTTTGAGATATAAGTTCCAATATAAACCGGTTACTTACGTAAGATCGAAATCAGTTGAGCAGTGATACAGTATTACCGACTTCAGAAAAAAATATTTTGAGACAGACCTATAATTCTCGGGAAATTTTCTGATTTTTTTTGTCAAGGATAAAACAGGAGCAATATAGAAAAATCCTTAAGGCGCTCGTTAGAGCGGTGCCTGTGCGAAAGTAACGATTCACATTGGATTCGAATCGCTGGAGATCAAATCCATTTGGAAAAAAGTTCTCAGGAAGTTTATTTCCACATGAACGCTGTTCTCTAGATCTGTTTAAAAAATCTGTTTTTCCGTTAACCAGCTGTCGCACCCCTACGAACGATATCCTCTGAAGTCGAAACTTGTGCGAGCTAAGGATTAACGAGGCCTTACCTTTTAACGTGTGATTTATAACACGGGCTGGACGATAGCAAGTGAAATTCGATCGTTCAAACTAGGGTTGGAACCACCGACCAACACGGCAGTCAATTCGAGTGAGTGAACAAAGCACCCACGTCGAACACCTGACTACCGACCGGAGATGAAAGAGTTCTTAAAGAGTGAAGTTCGAGGTAAACTGAGTTGAACTTCAAAAACGATGACTAGGCTTGACTGGGGCTTGAACCACCGACCAACACCGCAGTCAATCCGAGTGAGTGAACAAAGCACCCACATCGAACCGCCTGGCTACCGACCGCAGATGAAAGAGTTCTTAAAGAGTGAAGTTCGAGGTGTTCTGAGTTGAACTTCAAAAACGATGACTAGGGCTTGACTGGACTTGAACCACCGACCAACACGGCAGTCAATTCGAGTGAGTGAACAAAGCACCCACGTCTAACCGCCTGGCTACCGACCGCAGATGAAAGAGTTCTCAAAGAGTGAAGTTCGAGGTGTACTGAGTTGAACTTCAAAAACGATGACTAGGGCTTGACTGGGGCTTGAACCACCGACCAACACGGCAGTCAGTTCGAGTGAATGAACAAAGTACCCACGTCGAACCGCCTGGCTACCGACAGCAGATAAATGCGTTCTTAAAGAGTGAAGTTCAAGGTGTACTGAATTGAACTCCAAAAACGATGAATGGGGCTTGACTGGGGCTTGAACCATCGACCAACACCGCAGTCAATTCGAGTGAGTGAACAAAGCACCCACTTCGAACCGCCTGGCTACCGACCGCAGATGAAAGAGTTCTCAAAGAGTGAAGTTCGAGGTGTACTGAGTTGAACTTCAAAAACGATGACTAGGGCTTGACTGGGGCTTGAACCACCGACCAACACGGCAGTCAGTTCGAGTGAATGAACAAAGTACCCACGTCGAACCGCCTGGCTACCGACAGCAGATAAATGCGTTCTTAAAGAGTGAAGTTCAAGGTGTACTGAATTGAACTCCAAAAACAATGACTAGGGCTTGACTAGGGCTTGACTGGGCTTGAACCATCGACCAACACGGCAGTCAGTTCGAGTGAGTGAACAAAGCACCCACTTCGAACCGCCTGGCTACCGACCGCAGATGAAAGAGTGAAGTTCGAGGTGTACTGAGTTGAACTTCAAAAACGATGACTAGGGCTTGACTGGGGCTTGAACCATCGACCAACACGGCAGTCAGTTCGAGTGAGTGAACAAAGCACCCACTTCGAACCGCCTGGCTACCGACCGCAGATGAAAGAGTTCTTAAAGAGTGAAGTTCGAGGTGTACTGAGTTGAACTTCAAAAACGATGAATGGGGCTTGACTGGGGCTTGAACCATCGACCAACACCGCAGTCAATTCGAGTGAGTGAACAAAGCACCCACTTCGAACCGCCTGGCTACCGACCGCAGATGAAAGAGTTCTTAAAGAGTGAAATGGAGAAATGGATGATGCTACTGAATTATTTTATTTAAGACAATACCAACAAATTTGTTCGAGAACTTTTATTAGAGGTATATCAGGTCCATTACAAAGCTTGATTATAATAAAGAATCAGATTCCTTAGAAGCCGCTATGACTTACATTATAGAAGAAGAAAATTTTCAATATACCCAAAATCTTTTTAGAATTTCCATAATACCTCAACATACGAAAGTTGTCACAAGACCAAAATTACAAAACATACAAATTTAAAGATTTGCAAAACCACAAAACATTCCTCAAAATTTTGGAAATAATCAGTAATTTTCATATAACACTTCAAATTTCAACTATGACACCCTCCAAAGACCAAAATTCGAAACAAGACATTCAGCACCTCAGTCATTTTTGCTAACTCATTTCCCAGACAACCTATCAATGTTCAGCCACGACCTGTCCACAGAAACTTCCCAACAAACAGACAAGTCTTTGGTCCACCCCCCAATGTCTTTAAACCTAGAGGGAGGACACCTCCAAATCAACCAGAACCAATGTCAGTCACATCCAGAAACACATTCCATAGGCAACCGAATAACCCCCAAAATAAATTCGCACCATCAGGTCCTCGTAACTTCACGTCTCAGAATTTACCAAATTGATGAAGAGTCACCCGATCTTCTAGAAAATACTAATGCCCCGAACGACTCTGACAATATTCCTGATAACTATGACCCAGAATTCAAACATTACACTTACAACCACAATTCGGACGTAAATCCCCAACCTGAAGTTTATGAAAACCCTGGAGATTTTCTAGAAACCCCTGAAAATTTTCAGCAGTTTGCCACACCAACCACGGGACATAACCACTGAAATGTACACCGAAATTAACAATAGCCTACCCTATATAGAAATACTTGACCCACTATGAAATTGTTAATTGATTACAGGGTGTTATCATTCGATGATGCGGCCCTCTATTGCCGAAAAATTCTTTCCAGAAAGTATTTATCATAGCCCTCTAAATTAAAAACAGGTATAGGTGAAAAAGAAGTTAGATTCAAAGTTGATGTTAGGTCTTTTAAAGAACTCAATTCAGACTAAATAATAAAATTCATTCTATTTGATTTTCATTCATTCTTCGATGGTATTTTGGGCCTGGGAAAACTACAAAAAATTATTTTCGTGTAGATTTGGTTCAAAATTGTTTGGTTAAAGAGAAGGTTAAAATTCCAATACTGTTTAGAAATCCAAATAAGGAAGCTCACAGCGTAACTATTAATGCCAAGGAAATTGTCTCAGTGGAAGTCCCTGTTTCTCAATATTCTGATGATGTTTTGATATCCGAATGCAATTTTCAAAATATAATCATCCTGAAACACTTACGACAGTAAAAAATGGATTAGCTAGAATCGAAATTCACAATTACTCAGACGAATCAATATCAATAACTTTCAATGAACCAATAAAAGGTTTTCCTTTTTCCGATAATCAAAAAGAATTATTTTATTTATTTCATTTCAAAAATTCGGAAGTAGAATCCTTAGCGAAAAAACTCTCGTTGCGACCACTTGAATAGCGAAGAAACACTCTGCTCTAGTAGCTCTTGCAGAGAATTTTCAGACATTTTCCATAAAGAAAATGAAAAACTAACCTTCGCAAATAAAGTCAAACATGTCATCAAAACCCATGATGAAATTCCTGTGTACACAAAGTCATATAGATATCCATTCGTACATAAAGAGAAAGTGCGAGTAGTTGTTTACAGCTGGCCTCCCCCACCACTATGACGTATTAATTGCTTTTTTTATTGGTTGTTGTTTGGTGAAGTTTTTTTGTTGTGCAGTGAAGTCAAGGCGTTGTGACCTTGAAGTGTCTGGTGCATGGATCGTTCAGATTTTTTTTTCATATGAGATTTTGTGTGTTTATGTGTGTGTGTGTGTGTGTGTGTGTAGGAGAATGCACGGTACAGGGTTTCATCATGTGCTTGTTTGTCTATGTACAAACATACGTCTGCATACTTCGAAGATCCTCCAAGTAATAATGCTCCATCGGTGTTAGGGCACCAAGTTAGTAGTGGAGTGACGTCACAGCAATAACCGTTCAACGGCTAGAGAGCGACATGTTCACTCCACGACGTGTGGCAGAGTAATGCGTATTCATCGGTCTGCCCTCACCTCTCCCGAAGCGATGAAGGTTCGCTCTAGCCCCGCTATCGATGGTGACACAATGGCAGCCGAGGACCGTTTGCCTAGCGTCTACCCTCTCCGAGACCGCAACGACCACTGCTTGCTCGTATATCGACATCTGTTATCGCATTCAGTTGGGAGGTAATCTTGGCGCATGTAGTTGAGAAGTGGGGTTGGCTATGACGTCTTGACGGGTCCTATCAGAGTGTATTTAAGAAGCGTACGAGTGTTGGCTATGTCAGTTTACATCAAGTGAGTTAGTGAGAACTATTATATAAAATGTATTCTGTGACTGTGGTAAATCTTTCACTCGTAGTGATAATCTTCGTCGGCATCAGCTCCAGAGTTGCCAAGGAGGGCCTGCAGTGAAAGGGGAGAGTGGATAATGCAACACCTATGTATACGTGCAATTGTTGTAATGTGACAATTCCTATGACCCAAGTGAATTCTCACCGAAGAACCATGAGTCATAAAATAATGCATGTGTTCAATTGTCTGAACGGTGTTCAAATTATAACGAATGCATTCAATTGCCGCATTGCTACATACAGGGTGGAGAGTTCGATTGTAACCAGTGACTACATGTCATTTTTCAATAAGATTAGGCAGAAGGTCATTGAATTACTGGAATCAGCCATCAGGATCCATAAAAGCATCAAGGTGAATATGGAAGTTTTTGGGAATTATATTCTTCAGACTGATGATTCGAGGGACACGAAGTCTTTAATTCCCAAAATAAAATAGTGGACCAATCTTCAGATTTGAATGCTGTTTTTGATGGATTCCGTGATGTAATTGTGGCTCAAACGACTGAGTTCCAGGATCGTGACTCAGGTATTTATTTTTTAAAATTTCAATAAGATTGAATAGTAATATTTTTTTTTATAATTCAGGTTGGACTTGTGAAAAAATATTGTTTCTCGAGGTCAACATTAATAAATACAGTCCACTGGAAGGACGTTCATATGTGAAGCTGCCTCAATGTATTCAATGGAAGAAAGCTGTTGTGAATGTTCGTAATGAAGATCAATATTGTTTTTGCTTGGGCTATAACATCAGCATTATATCCTGCAGATAGTCGAGTGTCCGAACTTACGTCATATCCACATTTTTCCACTGTTTTAGATGTCACAGGTATGGATTTGCCGGTAAAAGTTAATAATAAGAGTATCGAAATATTCGAAGATAGGAATGATATTTCAATTAATGTTTACGGTTTAGAGAGTACATTTGAGAAGGGTAAAATGAAGTATGAAGTGATTGGTCCATTGCGATACTCACAGAGAAGACTCCGGAGACATGTCAATTTGTTGTTTATAACTGATGACTCCGGTAATGGTCACTATTGTTGGATCAAAGATCTTTCAAGATTAGTTTCTAATCAACTATCAGCTCATAGACAGAAAAAATATTTTTGTGACGGATGTTTGATATATTTTTCTGATGAGAGATTGCTTTTACGTCATAATATGTATGATTGTAATCACATTAGTACCACAACACCAACTACTAATTTAAAGATCAATAAATATGTAGAATGGTTGCGGAAAATAAACTAATGTTTGAAAACTTTGAGAGGCAAATGAGGGTGCCATTTGTAGTGTATGCTGATTTTGAATCAGTGCTTAAACCGATTCATGTGAATGAGCCAAATCCTGGAAGTTCATACACGATTAAAACATTCAAACATGCCCCATATTCATTTGCTTATTTGATAAAGTGTTCATATAATGATGATTTGACAAAATTTGTTACATATAGGGGTGTAGATGCAGCTCAGAAATTTGTGAGTAGCATTGAAGATGATTTGAAAGAGATACATGAAAATCATCTCAGAAACCCTAAACCAATGGATACACAAACTGTCGAAGAAGAAGAACAGTTTGTTGCAGCAGAACTTGTGGTATATGTAATAAAGCATTTACTGATGGTGACGTCAAAGTAAGAGATCATTGTCATGTCACAGGAAAGAAAAGATCACATGCGCTCACTCGAAATGTAATTTAAATTTCAAATACCAAACTTCACACCTATCATTTTTATAATTCAAGTGGCGTTATAATTCAACGGGCGTCGCCCGTTAGGGCCACGCCCCTCCCCCGTCGCCACCAACTTTTCGGATACCCCGCCCCTTTCCGAAGCCCCGCCCTTTCCGAAGCCCCGCCCCTCCCCTCCCCGAAGCCCGCCCCCGACTCCAACATTTGCGCATGTACACCCCTACCCTCATCGCGCATGTGCGCTCCCACCATTTTCCCACCGCTCACGCATCGAAGTCGATACCCTCCGGAGAGCACTCCACAACATTCAGTTCGAGAAGTCATCTCATCGAGAGCAGTCCACTCCACAACAAGGCAGTACGTTCCAACGACCAACTTGATATTTGAGTAAGTACATTAGGAATGTTATTTTTTATATCAACTAACTTTGTATTATTTCTTCTTTTTCAGAATGGCAACCAATACACAGGAGGTGAATAATGCTGTGGCGTCTATTCTGCCGGTGTCCGCTGACCAGGAGGAGGCAGCACCTTCGAGAGCGGTGACGGTTGACCAGCCAACCACTTCGCGTTCGCGAGTTAGGTGCAGATCTTCTAGCCCTGACTTATTCGAGGAGGAGAATGAAGTCAGGGCTGTGAAGAAGGTTTGCCAACGACCTGCAGCCAAAGGTTGGTCCTATTTCAAAGTACCGAGCTACTTGCAATAGGACTAATCCTTATGCAGGTAGTTTTTCGACCTCTCGTAGAGGGCCTCCACACCAGCAGCAGCACCAGCAGCAGTGGAAATTCCGAGGAGTCCTTCTCCGGAGTTGGTGATATTGTCGCCGTTGGTGACGCGACTACCACCGCTGCCAGCGACACCGGCGGATCCTGAGGTTTGGTGCCCACAGCCTATCGGAGAGGTTAGTGAAAAAGATGAGTGTTTTTCTGCAGAGATGCAAGAAAGCAGAACGAGCTGCCCGATCTAGCGAGGCCGCGTTGGTTACCATGAAGCGACAAATGGCTGAAATGGATAACCGACGGAGGGAACTCCAAAAGGAAATGGCCGAAATAGATCGGAAGTATGCATCTCTGCAGGAAAGGTGTGAAGCAGAGACCTCTTCGATAAAGCTGTACAAAAAAATAGTGACAGTTATGGACACTCTTTTTGTAGATGAAGTGTAAATATAAGATTAGTTTTAGGTTAGTTAGGAGTATTTAATTATGGTAGTTTTAAGTTTTATTTGTTAAGTTTATATTGAATAAAGGAAAAGGAAGTGAAATAAAGGGTGTACACTGTTTTTTGGTTTGGTACACATTGAACAATGCGATGGTTGGAGCATTTTTCTTCACTTCCTCTTATTATTATTATTATTTTTTTTATTTCAATTCCAAGTTCTTCTAGACAAATACCTCACATCAATTTTTGTGTTCTCTAATCACTTGTAAATAATTTCATGTGAAGAAAATTTAAAAAATAAAAAATAGACATGTTTCATAGTGAAATCGACAAGTATATTTCATTTGTATTTTATCCATTCAAGTATCTCTTTCATTGAATATGTCTTATGTCACTTTGCAATTTACCCCCTACTCATTGAATATGTCTTATGTCACACTACAATTTACCCCTACTCAATGTTCCACTCCTCTCCCACTCCCTCTCGAAAGTATAAAAGTAGAACTCATCTGATGAAACATTCAGTTGATCAGCTAGCATCGAGATGGAACCGATTCAACCTCCGAACCCTATAGCTGCCCGGATCAGGGGTACAACTTCAATTACTGGGATAACAGCCAGGTACAGGTTGTCTCTTCCACCACGGAACCCCACAGTCCGCCATACGAATACCGGGATCACGACTCAGGATGCAAGTTCAACATGTCACTGGCAGTGACGAAGGACACTTGGATGACTCGGAATATCCAGATCCTGACGGATGGTGGGACCCTGCTTATGATGACATTGTCCAATGAGTAGCGACGACGACGATGATGACGACGACGACTCTGGTGATGATGCTGATGACGAGCTTGACGTTAGACGTCCTCCACCATCCCCTATCCTCATCGAGGATAGTCCTCCGCCATCCCCAATCCTAATCGATGATGATGTCCTCAATTCCGATGATGACATATAATCATCTACTCGTCCATCATTTCCTTTCCTTTCCTTCCACGGAGTACACACTTTTTGGTTGGGTGTACACGAGGCACTGCGAGGCTGGGGCAGTGTCTTCCTCCCTTCCTCTCCCTCTTATTAGTTTTTTTTTCCATAATAATCACTAGAATTTCTCCTAATAATCGCTCAGAGTTCATTCTTGATGTTTTCGAATCTCAAACACTGTTCTACATTTCACCCCCTCCATTTCATTTCTTCCAATATAAATATAGCAACAATCCCAGTTCTATATCATTCTTCCACAATGTCGAGTACAGGACCCATCCAAGTACATGAAATAGATTCAACGTCTGATCATTTGAGTACAACCTTCGCTCAATTTCTGCAGCGAATCTATGATCTTCCTGATGATTTCGCAGAACGAGTGGAACAAGGTATCAGGACGACATAGATGCTGTTGACGATAATAATGCGGATGATGTGATTAGTATATCATCTGATTCAGCTGATTATGACGACGACGACATCATGAGTATATCATCTGATTCAGATGACTACTATGAGGATGATATCATTAGTATATCATCTGATTCAGATGACGATACCATAATATTGTTTCTGATGATGAGGAGCGTTAGTCCATATCATTGCATGGATTAATAAAAAATATAACAGCCTTTCAGGGCTACAATTAAAGACTGAAACAATAAAAAAAATAGCTCTTTTCAGAGCTACCATTATACTTTCAAACAGAAACAGATTCATACATTGTTAACATTATGTTAACATTATAATCTCAAACGAAATATATGTATGTGAAAGTATTCATCATTATATGCATATGAATGATTGACAAATGCCAACTTCAACTTTCATTTAAAGTAGTACTCATCATATGCATAGATATTCAATGACTATCAAATTCCAAATTTCGACTTTTCAGTCAAAGTAGTAATTTATTTGTCATATATGTATAGATATTCAAAAGACTAACAAATAGTAATTTATTTGTCATATAATGTATAGATATTCAAAGACTAACAAATTTCCAACTTAGAATTTTATTAGTCAAAGTATTCATTTGTCACATAATCTATGAATACTAATACAACTAACTACTGTTTGTGTGAATAATGTAGCCCTGAAAAGGGCTGTTGTTTTTTTTTTTGACCAGTAGGTCCACGGTTATTGTGCCACAGGTTGGACATTATTACATATAATACATGTAGATACTCGGGTGAAGTTTGTTAGTGGCCTCTCGCAAGCTTCACACCAATTCTGTCCCATTTCCATAATTGAGACAGTGTAGTGGGTGTTGACATGGGCATACCACCCTCCATTATTGTTTCTATGCGAATAAAACCGAAAGCAGAACCAACATATTTTTTGTTCTCTCCATCTATTGTGCTGATCAATACGTATGCATCCAATGCACAATACAAATCCAAGGATCTTCCAGTGTCTCACTGACATTGAGTGTTCGCATACCGATCCTCATAGCACCATCACTTCAGTTGTGTCAGCTTCTATCCCTTCATCATCTCCTTTTCATCCATGACCCTCTCAAACTCCATCACGTCATCTGTCGTCGCTTTGGTTGGCCTCGTTTTCAACTTCGTCTATCTCATCTTCATCGACTCCAACATCTTCTGCTTCAACTATTACTTCCTCTAGCGGAACATTGACATCCTCATCATCTGATTCGTCTATCCAATTGTTTTCATCAACAGCAGCTATTCTATTTAATGCAGCATTTATTTTTGCAGAATTCATCTTGTTGTTGTTTGCTCACAGTTGTAGAGAGTGAATGAATGAACTCTAGGTTTGCAAGTCAACTTATATAGGAGGTGATGCGACTCCCACTTGACTCGTTTAGAGTGGAATAGTAGGAGAAGTTATCCCACTATACTTCCACATGATGTTGATTTGTATAAATAGAGATCGTAGGTATAGGAGAGAGCATTCAGAGTTTCTGTAAGTCATCTCTTAATATTTCTAATCGAATTAGTAAAATGCCGTTTCCAAAAGAGTGGAATGAAAAACCAAAAGTGTGTGTCTACCCAATGATGATTGCAGGGCTATTGTGTGCTACTTTTGTCAAATAAGTAGACCTAAGGATTCAATCAATCCATGTACTGGTATGTGTAGTGATTGCGTGTTGCGGATTCAACTATCGCCTCCTTCTCATCCACCGAAGCGAACAAAATCGGATTATCGTCAACAACAGTTACAGTGTCTGAAGTGTTCCGAACCTATAATATTTAACAATATAGGTATCTGTAGAAATATTTGTGGTACCTGTGCTGCCGTTCCAACTCCACTGCAACGTTGTTTGCGTTGTGATACATATTCCATGAATTGTTGGAATCATGTATGCAATGCATGTAGAAGTACTTGGGATCTGTGTGAGAAGGTTGGTCAACTCTACCCAATAGGAGAATCCATTTTTTCAATGTTGGTGTTTGACGCACGAGCAACAACTATTGAGGAATAGAGTCAAAGAACGTTCCACATCCACAGAGACATATTAACATTTTTCATTTTTTATTATCGTTATTGTCCTCTATTATTAATAAATATATATATATTTTGAATTTATTTGTATTATTTTCTAACATTTTAAAAATACATGCATGCAACACAAAGTTTTCCTCTTAAATGACAAAGATTGTTACATGCGTGAATAGTTTAGTGAGAGAGCGCATGTGCCAGTTGATGAAAGAGCGCATGCGCTAGTTTATTTTCTTCTATAAATGGTGAGGTCTCAGTAACATCATCACCTTTCCTATCCACATTCTATTGCTATCACATATCATTCCTCAGACCTTAATAATCATGAGCTCTATGCCGCTATTGATTGCTGAAGATGGTTCACCACTTGTTGATATCGATCAGACTGATTTTGAAAATATTCCAGTATTACATTTATCGAGTCAAGATTCGATAAATGATTTTGATATTAACGACTTCGTTAACTTTGCAGATGTGCCAGAACCAAATGAGCAAATTATTATTGAAAATCCGATCGTTTCGCAATTATCATCACTCAAACACTCTTCATCTAACCCTTCCTCTTGGTGTTGATAAGAAATCTAGAACAATCAAGAGGAAGGTTACTAAGGCATCTTCATCGATTGTCACTGACTTCAAAGAAAAGAAAGAATCCAAAGTGTTGTGCGACAGAAAAAACCCGCAACGAAAAGTGACAGATCGAAGAGGAAGCCAAAAGGTACTCCTAAAGAAATGAAGAGTGATTTGAAAGCTGAACCGCTATCTCTTTCAGTCCCCTCCATCGGTTTGGGGAAATGAAAAGGAAAGCAAAATGCCGTCTTGTAAAGGCACAGATGACTATTGCTGAACTTGAAAAGAGTGAGCGAGCTATTAATGCTAATAATGAAACTCTTGAAGCATTAGATGCCAAGATTGCATTAGCGAAGGTTGAATTGGCTAGAATGTCTAAAAGATGCTGATGAACTCCGTTCAAAAATTGGTAAAGATAAGCAATTCCATCAACGTTCGAGAATGCAAGCTCAGGCTGAGCTTGAGGAGTCGACTAAGCTTTATGAGACAGCATTATCAGTGAGAGATAATTGGCAAAAAGAGTTGGATACTGCATTTCAAAGTGACGGCGATTAGTTTTGGGAATGATAATGTGTTTTCAATATCGTGAGTTGAAAAATATAAGCGGGAATGGAGTATACAATTAATTTGGTTTGGTATACACAGAACATTGCGAATGGCTGGGGCAATGTTTACCGCTGCAATATTTTTCAGTTCACATACTTATAAATTGAAATGAAAACAATAATGAACTTTAATATTACTTTATTCATAAAAGTCACTATTATATACATTTAAACCATATTTGATTCATCAATCCAAGAATTTTGTTCGCTAGGAAGGCCTAACCACTTTACATATATTTATTTTTTCTTCTCTTCAACACCTTCTCAATCAGATATACGTCAGGATTCTCGGTTCGTAATAACTCTTCTTCGTAAAAACATCCTCTAATCGGCTGTTCATTCATATCTTCAAGATTATAAAGTCGTTGGGATGGTTTTATTAATTTTAACAATCTTGAATAGCTCCGTGGTAAAATTCGCAGTGTAAGACTTTTCAAAAATATGTTTGTATTTACTTATACGTACAATATCATTTAATTGGAATTTGGGTTTACTTTGTCTTCCTCCAATTCCATGATACCCTTGAATTTTAATTTTGTTGTTGAATCAACATTGATGGGTGCCATACCTATTGTACGATGAACTTTATTATTATATCTACTAGTTATAATTGGAAGAATATCAAGCCATTTGTGGTGACCTCTCATCGAAAATTCCTTGTAGAGCCATGCCTTTATTGTACGAATCACTCTTTCTGCTATAGCTGCCTTCTTTGTGCTAAATGTTGAATAATGATTGATATTATATCTCGCATGAGAGATGAGAAGCTTTTATTGAAAAATTCTTTCCCTGATCGCTTTGTATGTGTTTGGGGAGTATTTGGCTTCTTTCAGTACATGTTTCATTGCATGTTTCATTGCATGTTTCATTGCATGCGGTCAGTCGGTAGCCAAGCGGTTCGGCGTGGGTGCTTTGTTCACTCACTCGAATTGACTGCCGTGTTGGTCGGTGGTTCAAGCCCTAGTCTGAACGATCGATCTTCACTTGCTACCGTCCAACCCGTGTTAGGAATCACACGTTAAAAGGTAAGACCTCGTTAATCCTTAGCTCGCACAAGTTTCGACTTCTGAGGGTTGTCGTTCGTAGGGGTGCGACAGCTGGTTAACGGAAAAACAGATTTTTTTTTTTGAACAGATTAGTTACTGTACTACCTGTTTTATCTTTAACTGCTACAGTCCACAGATATTTGGAGTAACAATCTATCACTACAAGTATATATCGGTATCCTTCATTACTTTTTGCATAAGGTTGCAGTTCAGCTAAATCTATTTGCCATAGATCTGCAAAACCTTTGATGGTGGTTATTCTTCTACGAAAATTACGTCTTGCAGGTTTATGTAATTCATTAACAACTTGTCGTTTGACATCACTTATTTCATTAGTCATTCTATTTCAATATGATTAAAGAGAAAAGGTGATAATGTTACTGCATTGAATGATGATGTGACAGTGATCATTACATGTGAATATGTTAATATATTATACCTTCTTCACGTAATTCTTCAATTATTGAAATTATTTCATTATCATGTCCCGGTATGTCCGGCTGACTTTGAAGCTACCAATAGTCGTAGGCGAGCAACTAACTCTTTCGGTGAATTCCAGTACACATAATTCACAGGTTTAGAATTATATATTTTCTCCATTTTCACTCGTTTGAGTGCTCCACCAATTTTACTTCTACTTCTTATTGGATATTGTCGTGAGTCTAATAGAGGTTTGATAACTTCACGAAATTTTTTAGAATTTGTATTTTTAAAAACATTCTTCAGATGATATTGTTTATATGGAGCATTCGTTATTTTCAATATTTTGGAATATACTTGACGAGTTTCTTCATTATCAACATCTTGTGGATTCTTCAAAAAAATCATATCATACAATTCTGGACTACCTGCGCATTCATATTTTTTCACTTTATTAGCATCCCAAAATGAAATGTTTCCATCTTTGAAATTTACCACTAGACTTCCCATTTTCAGCTTTTGTGTAATTGGATCCATACGTACGCCAAATGTTCCATCATATGCTGGATTTCTAGATTTTATATTATTCAAATGTTTCATCAAAACATCTTCACCACTTTCATTCATAACAGGTGAGATGTCAGGATCCGAGGAATCGATGTGGGACGATGATGGTGTTTCGAATAGAGTTGTTCTCATATCGTCTTGAAGTGTGCTCGTGTCACTATTCACAGATGATACACTACCAAAAGATTGTTTTCTTCCTATTGGAGTACTCATGGGATAATTTGAAGTAGATTGAACAGTTCCATGATTTGGTGATAACACTGGTGATTTAGAAGTAGCGTTTGATGATAAAACATTCAATGGTTTCATTATGGGCTCATACAATCTTTCAAGTGTCGTACGATTTTCAATATTATCATTCTTGATAGAGTTGAATTTCTGCCTGACAGCTTCTGTTGTCTCTACTAGTTGACGTTTCAAATTTATTTCATTGTTTTTATTTTCAGGATCTTTTTTTGTATTCATAATGCCCTTTTTTTTGAATTAAAGCTTTATTCGTTGGTGAAGTGACCACTACAATATTCAGTGATCGAATAAGTTCCAAAAACAAGATCATGGGTATATAAAACTATCGAATCCTTTGCGATATCTACCTTCATCTATTTTTCTATCCTTATCAATGACTAGAAATCCATATTGGTCCTCCCAGCATTTAACACACATCAATTGAATTCTTTGAATGTTACATCGGTGAAACATGATCTGAATAAATGTGATGTAAATTCGTCTCATCTTGTTTGAACATTATAATGAAATTGGTATTGTCACGCACTAACTGTTTGGGTACCCGTGAATATGTCTGTGCTAGATAAAAACATCAACATCCTTATGACGTCCCATACAGAAATATGATCTAATAATATCTTGCTTTTCACATATCACATCATCGAAAATGAAAACAGAATTAGGCTTAGCGTCGGAGGGTTCCACTATTTCTGCATTATTGCTGAATGTATAAAAACCTAATCCTTTTATAGGTTTCCAAAACACTTCGCAAGTACTGATATTTAGGTGATTGAGTGATTTCGAATAGAGATACACATTTCTAAATCTCAGTCCTTGTGGATGTGTTAATAGTGATATCATTGCATTCGTCTTTCCACAATTTGAAGGTCCTATAATGAGTCCTCGAACTGATGATGGAAGTAGTGGACCATGTCTGAATACCCTTTGTCCATTCAATCCACAACCAAATTTCTCATCTAGATTATCTACAGCAAACTTTTCTTTCTGTTTTACAATGCGCATCGTGCCGTGGTTGGAGACTATATAAATGTTATTAGCTTATTCATTTCAATGTGTACCATCAAACGATACGGACGTATTGAAAGTGATCGTAAAATTAAAAGAGGTTGTGGTTTTGTTAATGATTTAATAAACAAACTTCTTTCGAATTACATCTACCCGGAGGTTATCAATACTGTGGACCGGGTACAAAATTGAAACAACGTTTAGCTCGTAACGACCCTGGAATCAATAAATTAGATATTGAATGCAAAAAACACGATATTAATATTCTAAGCATCCATCCGATCTTGCAGCAAGACATTTAGCCGACAAAGAACTTGAATACAGCGCTTGGATAGGGTTAAATCGAAGGACGCGAGTATTGGGGAAAGAGCAGCTGCATTACTTGTCCCCAACATTATGAAAGCGAAAAGACAATATGGGCATGGGTTGTAGTACCAATAAGAAAAAATGTTAGAGAAACAAACGAAGAAAAATAAAATTAAAAAAGTTGCATTTGGTGCTGGGATAGTCCATAAAGTGCGAAATGTATTGAAGAAAGCTGGTGAGAATCAATTTGTGACGAATAATAGCAAAAAAGCTATCACTGTGGCATTGCAGGCGGCACGTAAATACCTTAAAGCTGCGGTGGAAAGAAGAAAATCCGCACACCACGCATAATTCCTGTTCCCAAGATCGGTGGACTTTTACCATTGATACCAATTTTTGCTGGACTATCCGCACTAGGAAGTTTGGCGGGAGCCGCTGCTGGTATTACCAAGGCCGTGAATTCGGCAAAAGCCAGCAGAGCGGCTTTAATGGAAGCCAATCGTCACAATAAAACCATGGAGGGCTGTAGCATTAGGCAAACGCGGAAGTGGAATATATCTCAAACCATACCGTAAAGGTTTAGGACTATATTTAAAACCATACAAAGCCACAAACAAAACAAAAAACTAATTGAACCCCTACCTCAGAGGCCTCTTACTGATCTCGATCTCAGTTATTATGCACAAAAAATGAAAATTCCACATTTTCGTGGTGTTTTTATGCGTGATAGATTACCATCTTCAGGTCCAAAACAAAACGAGACAGCTATTGTTAATTTAGATGGAATAAGTGGACCAGGAACACATTGGGTGGCATATAAAAAATGTGGGAAAGAAGTCACATATTTCGATAGTTTGGAGATCTACCCCCACCATTGGAATTGACTCGATTCTTTCGAAAATGTTCGAATGTAAAAATCAAATATAACTATGATCGACAACAGAAATTTAATACAGTT
The DNA here is from genome assembly GCF_025532065.1 of Leptinotarsa decemlineata. NCBI lineage: Eukaryota > Metazoa > Arthropoda > Insecta > Coleoptera > Chrysomelidae > Leptinotarsa > Leptinotarsa decemlineata. The sequence continues at coordinate 23,316,279 of NW_027412532.1, forward strand.
CTCTGTGGTCACTTGTGCTTGCAGTTTCTCTCTAAATATTTTCCAAATAAAAATGGATTCAACACCAAAACTGGATCGGGAGGCTATCAAGGGAATGGGGTTTTCACTTAGAATGTTTTCAAAATATGGTACCTTGAAAAAATGGATAAAGTGATGCTTGCAAATATGTAAGGAAGTGATACTTGCATGTGTTGCACATGAGATTGCATATGTTTGGGAAAAGTGCCTAAGCATCTGCAAGATGACATCGATATAATGAAACATAGATATTGTTATGAGCACCACCACCACGATCAAAATTCAGAATCGGATGTTAATGACGGTCCTATACCTCGGAAATCTATGTGTTGTATTTGTAATATAGAGGATGTGAATATTGGTATCAATAAAAATGATACTTATTACAATACAACACCTTCCAAAAAGTGTAAATTGTCTCAAATGTGCTGTTGCTGTGTACAATAATAAATTGAATGTGTTTCAAAATATTCATCAGTCATGTCACGAAAGTTCGAGCTACAAGCTGTCGGGACAAGTGTCTTGATGCGGATTTTTTTCCACCAATTGAATTGGATAGGAACAGTCGTTATGGATTAGGACTTTTGGGATTCTATGGGTGCAATACAATCAATAATATAACTGAAGCTAATTAACTTAGTTAGTTTTAGAATCAGTAATGACAACTCATCGATACCCCAAAAGTTGACAATTGAAATTCCATGTGGTGCTTATGAAATAGAAGAGATCAATGCCGTCATACAGAAACATATCATGTTCAGATTGTTTCATGATAAAAAACCAAATGATGTCGTTGCAGATGATATTTTCTATCTACACGCCAATAATAATACATTCAAATGTGAAATGCGATCCAAATATGAAATTGATCTGACACATCCAAATTCAATAGCAGAAATGATGGGGTTCGCTCATGAAATATTTCCACCAAATCAGATACATGAATCATCATTACCAATAAAACATTACAACTGTGAGACTTATCCGCTTAGATTGCAATATAATATCTGGTTCATATATAAATGGTGAAGAATCCACATTCTTTTCTCATTCGATATTGATGTTGAACCTGGCTACAATCTTACTAAAGAACCACACAGTATTATATATATGCTGTCAGTCCAGAAGGTCGTCAATTGATTCACAACATTACAGTGCGTATTTGGATGAAAAAAATAACCTTATCGATTTTGGAAGTGAAGAAGAGATTTTCATTATTTTGGAATTGAAGAAAATCGAATAACTGTTGTTATGGGTTTCATTTATAATAGACAAATCGCATTGAACAATCCCAAACGAGTTGCACTATCAAAAAGAAAGGTGTGCATAAAAAGAAGCTCATTCCACAAGTGTATGCTAAACAGTTAGCACATAACGCTCTGTCTGTGAGTGATCTTAAATTTTTGAAATCGATTGGATTGATGTGAGAAAATAACAATGGTGCTCGAAACAAACAATGAAAGTTGAATATATTCAATGAACCAGTGCTCGATCATTCTCTCATAAGTTTACATGAGCACACATATAAGCCCTATGGATCACCGCTATTCAGGAATTCGGATGAAATCAGAATTGCAATCAATAATCAAGATGTTATACTAGATATTGCCGAGAGCTTCATTTACATAGAAGGTAAATTCACCCCCAAAGATGTAGCGAAAACATGCTATCTCTCGAATAATGCAATTGCATTTCTCTTTGACGAAATTCGTTATGAAATGGGTGGTGAACAAGTGGCTGTTGTTAGAAAACCTGGATAACATCTACAATGAAAACCATGATATCATTTGGACAATCTCATGCTAACACATTATTGACATCTGGTTGGGGACTTTCACAATTGAAGCAAGATATCTTGGATACAAACAGTCATGTTTTTAGTGGAAAACTACCACTGAAATATTTGATGGGTTTTGCTGAAGATTACAAACAAAGTATCTTGAATGCCAAACAGGAATTGATTTTGATTATCGCTCGATCATTCAAAAACTCATATATAGGTGAAGTTGATGCTGATTTGGAAATAAATAAAATCGAATGGAAAATAAGACATATTGTACCAGTGATAAACACAAGCTTAAACTTTTGAGTAGAATAAACAAAAGCGGTCTGAATGCCAAATCAAGTTGGCGTATCGTATGTGGGACCTCTATGAACTACCATATCATTACGTGGACTTCTTCAGACATATGGGCCATCAAAACAACTAACGCATTGGAAACTCTCGTTTTGTCATCATCGCATTCCAAAGTACTACCACATCTGAAGATAGAACACAAGATATTACAAATTCACAACTGCTGATATCAATAGTATTCGAGTATACTTGAATTCTGAAGTTTATCCATATGAGCGTTGGAATTTGAATTTCGATAAAAAACTTGATGCTCCTGCTTATTATGCTTTTGAGAGTTTCCAGCGAAGTTATTATGATAAAGATATGAGTGAACCTCTGATGGACATTGGACATTTAGAGAGAATCCACTATTCGTCATCGATGTTCCCATCAACCGAATGCAACAAATCATCAACTATTGATATAAAGATTGAGTTTGAGACGAGGAAGACCAAGTTTCCAGACAACACTAAAGTATATGCATTAATTTTGCATGATACAGTTTTAACATACAATGCATTGGATGGTTCAGTTCATAGCAGATATTGACACTTTTTTTTCACTCTATCATGTACTGTTTTATGATCTTTTTTTTTTTTATTTGTAACTGACTTATATCATGTATTGTATTTTATATCATATTTATTGTTTTGTAATCATTTTCTATTGTATTTCATCAGATTTAAATAAATAAAACATGAAAATAATACAAAGTTTTTTATTTGACATTATTTATGATTTACAGGAACATACAGACTATCTAAAATAACTTCTTCCTCATAATCATCATTTTCGCGACCATCTTCAATTTCCTCTCGATTTTCATCATTCAATTCAAAGTGATGAATAATCCATTCTGGCAAGTATGGTTGGAGGCTATACAGGAATCTTCTTAGGTTCAGTTCAATCATAACCTCACAAAGTTGCCACAATTCCAATTCATTATCCAAAAATTTGTGTGAAAATTCTGCACCACTCCAATAGTTCTCAGCATCACGAAGGCATAATTCGATTTGTTTTTCATCATAGCATACACTCATTTCATAAACGCTTGCATGTTCGGCTCCATCACCCAACACCTTTCAATTTAGACGACAAATGTTGAACCGATGATTTGAGATCTACAATATCGACCCAATCTTGACTTGCGTACTGCATCCACATCTTTAAATGGTGGAACTGAAATCGAATAAAAAAAAACAATAAGCAACCTCCATTTTTTCAGTGATATAATACTCACATTCCCATTTTACTTGTAGTTACAAAGTGAGTGTATTCAACTAAGTTAGTAATGTTTATATTTCCATATAATTATCACCTAATATATGAATATTAATAAAACAATAAGAAATTCATTATAATTACTATTATTATTCAATCATATTGAATTTGACTAGAGTTATCGTTTTCACACCAAAAAAAACTTTGTAAGCTATGACCTAAAGAAATTTACTATAAATTATTACTATTATTCAATCATATGAATTTGACTAGAGATCGCGTTTTCATGCCAGCAAAAACTTGGTAGGCTCTGTCCTAAATACATCATCGTATATTTACCACCTGATGAGTTGATACAAGATATATCGTCATCACTGAATTGCAACGAAATACGTTTTGGTAGCCATGTTTTAAATAATTTATCATTGCTCACATCTTGCAAAGTTAATAAAATGATTTACCAAATCGTGTAGAATAAGTTGACATATTTTAATTATGTACACTTCATCAATTGGCAATGATGATAAGGCCTTTTGCTCTAGTATTTCAACTCCTGTACAATCAAATTATTAATTTTATTCAAGTCTACTTTTGAAACGGACATGATGAAAATATATATGAAAATATAAACAATTTCCAACAGACAAATACACTCACCGTCTTCTTTCTATTACGAACTGAATAAACACTCTACCAATTGCTAACTGCTGCAGATATATTCGTCTACTGATTTCATAGTGTGCCAGGCATTTCTATTATATTAAACAGTGTGAGTCACACCCACCATGAAACGTGAAAGATTCACATTGCTAGTTGCTATCCATTAGAGATGCCTGACGTCACAGCCAAGCCCATCTCCCAACTTGATGCGATAACAGTTGCCGGTACGAGCAAGCAGTGGTCGTTGCGGTCTCGGAGAGGGTAGACGCTAGGCAAACGGTCCTCGGCTGCCGTTGTGTCACCATCGATAGCGGGGCTAGAGCGAACCTTCATCGCTTCGGGAGAGGTGAGGGCAGACCGATGAATACGCATTACTCTGCCACACGTCGTGGAGTGAACATGTCGCTCTCTAGCCGTTGAACGGTTATTGCTGTGACGTCACTCCACTACTAACTTGGTGCCCTAACACCGATGGAGCATTTTATTACTTGGAGGATCTTCGAAGTATGCAGACGTATGTTTGTACATAGACAAACAAGCACATGATGAAACCCTGTACCGTGCATTCTCTACACACACACACATAAACACACAAAATCTCATATGAAAAAAAAATCTGAACGATCCATGCACCAGACACTTCAAGGTCACAACGCCTTGACTTCACTGCACAACAAAAAAACTTCACCAAACAACAACCAATAAAAAAAGCAATTAATACGTCATAGTGGTGGGGGGAGGCCGAAGAATCAGCTGTAAACAACTACTAGTGCGAAAACAAATCAACAAGATGCTAGACGATGGCATCATAAGACCAAGCCAGAGTCCATGGAGTAGTCCCATTTGGATCGTCCCAAAAAATTTGGACGCCAGTGGCAAACAAAAATGGCGTATCGTAGTCGATTACCGGAAGGTAAACGAAAAGACCATCGATGATCGATATCCGCTTCCATATTTACCAACCATAATCCCCCAATGGCTTTTCAGTCTAAAGAACCAAACTCGCGTTTAGTGAAATGGAGACTGAAACTTGAGGAGTACGACTATCAGATAATGTACAAAAAGGGAAACAAATACAAACGACGATGCCTTATCAAGGGTAGAAATAAATCAATTGACAGGGAATCAATATTACTCAATCCTGGAGACATAGATGATGATATAAATCAATATCTAAACTCTGAACAACCGTTGCGACGTATCTACAGAAGACCTGGACAATTTGGAACAGGTATTCAACCCCAACATCGAAAACAACAAGAAAATAAACATAATATCTGATATTCAAATAGTACCCCCTTTTAATCAGAATCCATCCCTCGTATTTATAACACCGTCCACCTGACAACGACGACGGTGAAACCGTCCCATTTGCAATAGAAACTCAATACTCGAAATGAAATAACTGAGCATTGCATCAATAAATTTATTAATCAGGTTATATTCATCAAAAAGAATCTGATTCCTATCATGTCGACTTGACACTCTAGACCCATTTGATATGTCTGACGAAATTATAATGAAACAGTATATAATCGACCGTCGAAAAGGACTAAAAATCCTTTTTGAAAAAATACATGAAACCTCACTGAAACACAAGACCAAACTTAACGAAAAACAAAATGAAAAACGTGAAGAACCGCCCGAATTCCAACCTGGAACCATGGCATTTGTCAAAGATAAAACAGCATCCAGAAGTAAAAGTAAACCCCGCTATAGAAAGAAAACAGTAATTGAAGACCTAGGGACTACAATACAGACGACAAAAGACAAACAAATGAAAAGACCAAAAAAGTATCTGTTCTTTCACAGGACAATGAAACTGATGGCGCCATTGCTTCGTGTAACCATACTAACTACCAACGACGTCCAGAATAGCGACTAGTGACATAAAAGTCTCACCACTGAAAACTCCGCTCCCTTTCCACCTTGGAACTTCCAAACTGATCGAAACCAAACACACCTTCATCCATTTTGTCGAAATATCTCCAAGTTTCAATCAACTAAAAAATCTACGATCCTTTTATAATAAAATTGCCGACCACGTTAGAAGTCATCAAGTAGCGAAATCTAATCAGCAAATGCCCCATCATGAAATAATAGATGAAATAGTTAGAAAATGTCAAAATTAACCTTCCGCAAACACTTTTGTCCAATCTACTGAAACACGCCGAGTATCTTATTCAAGAGGTAGAATACAAAATTAATAATATTGAACCTCAAATGCGTTCGAAGCGCGGTTTGTTGAATTTAGTGGGGAAAAACTTCCAAATGGCTTTTTGGCACTCTGGACTCAGACGATGAAGTTAATATAACGATGCTATTCAGGAACTCCAGCGTAACCAAAATTCCACTCTGAAGGAAATCACAATGCAGATATCGCTTTCAAAAAAGCTGATAGACAATTACAATAATTACAATAACTCTTCTTACTACTAATCAAGAAGTAATTAAAAAACGGCTAGATTTTCTTCAATTCAATATCAGTCAAAACCTGAAAGAATATTTGGGAACGCAAAATACATTAAATCAAATTATATTAAATTGTCAAAATTTAATTACTTTTCTGGACAATTTAGAAGATGCATTAACATTTACAAAATTAAATGCATTACACAGCACTGTGATCTCAGCTACGGAGCTAGAAAAGTAATGGGGCATCTATCTTCATTATGCAATAAAGACAGGATTCCTCAATTTAAAAGTTTATATCTGATATTATCAATTGGTTGGCACACAGGTTACCTTTTCAGAAAAACAAACTTATATTTGCTATACATTTTCCAATTTTCTCTCAAAACTCATTCGAAATGTTTCGCCTATTTCCTATCCCAATTAATAATTCCACAATCGTCCCAAGTCACCCGTTCCTACTACTTGGAGAAAACCAACAACAGTACGAGGATGAGATGTGCCCAACAATCTAGGACACACACATATTTGCCACGATCATCGGGATCTACAAATGGACGATTGTATAGCAGCCCTTATCAAAGTAACCGACAATCCAAATTGCCGCACCGCCGGAGTCTACGTAGCCAACCCCATCATAAAAAACTGAAAAACCCCTGAAAATCCTGAAAACCTGCCAAAGCGATGAATTCACACTCATAGGAGAACCCAGCCTTGTTGAAATACCATTCAACTGCGGAATCACAATCGGAGATTTCAAATTATGGAACAAAAAAGAAATCGTGTGAAAGGCCATCCTCTAACCATTCCAGAAATCAAAATAAACAAGATTGACCCTGAAGAGTTGGAACCCAGAAAAATTCACCTAAAATTCATAGACCTGAAGAAAATTCATGAACTTCAAGACGATGCCAAGTTTCTTCAAATCCAGGACACAAAAGTAATTCATCCTGCAGTCTTCAGTTCTGCAAGCATCCTTATAACCCTCTTGATGGTTGCTGCTGCTTTCGCAATCTGGAAATTTCATGAGAAAAGGACCACCCCATCAAAGAAGGAGAAGAAGAAGGACCCGTCCATACCGAAAATACCGAAAATAAACCAGTATCCCTCTCGTTTTCGTCTTAGGGATGGAGGAGTTATGAACCCGTGTTCGCTGACCGAGCATTACTCAGGGATAGAGTTACATCCGCTGTTCCAGACGCGACTACATGCTAAACAAAACCGAACTTATAAATTATTGTTAATTTAATAATCATGCATTCTTGTTACTTTGCCTGAACTGTAACGTTGCATTTGTTCAAAATAAAGTCTTTTCAAAAAAGTATTTTCGTATATCACATACGTAACTTGTTGCTCGAAAAACCGCGTGACTTTCAAATACATCAATATCCACTCCAAACTATTTCATATCCCAAAAATATTAAGAAGTACTGTCTGTTTTTTAACATAATGGAAATTTTTTGTTGCTGAAAAACAGTATTGTAATCAAAACTCGCCGAATCTAAATGAGAGATAAAACATTCATGCACGTTTAATCTGACTGATTATTTTCTCAATATGATTGTCGTTTAAACCGTTGAAATTTTTATCAGATATCTAAGATGAAACTTCCATACCACAATTACATTCTATTAGCTCTAATAATTTTAGGAAGCTCAGAAGTTTCAACAAAAAACAGTGATGAACTAGTAGCAGTGGCTGTGGTAAGTGATGAATATTTATTTACAACTGAATTCTATTACATACTGGATATTCCTTTCAAATAAATTATTCCACTTTCAACAATTTCCAGATGTGTTTCAGAATATTGAACATTTTGTTGTTCGTATTTAGTTGTGAATTAGGAGCAAATTACTAATTGATGGCATTCAAAAAATAATCTTCCTTCTTGTCGATATTGATGATCAATAAATATTTGCAAACGCTAATAGTATAAAATCAAAATTGATAGCATTTCCGAAACGAAATGTATATGCCATCCCGGTGAAAATTGAAATATTCCTCGTTTTCTATAAAACACCCACTTCTGTGTTGAAAATTTGAATAACCACCTCCAGAATGCTGATATTACAGATTCACAAAAGAGTGAGTGGCTTGTTTGATTTGTTGCAGCTGAATAAAAACAAGTTTCCAGGTTTGAAAGAAAATCAAGCTGCCTATCACAATGAAGACTTTCAGCAAACTATATGATGGAATTGGCCGATACTTGATGAAAATCCATAACTAACATATTCAAAAAACACTTTATTGTGAGATTTTCCCTAAACAATTTTACAAAAACGCAACACGTGTTTCGCCCGAAGAAGCCATTGTATGGCGAAGAAACCATTGTATGGCGAAACACGTGTTGCGTTTTTGTAAAATTCTTTAGTGAAAATCTCACAATAAAGTGTTTTTTGAATACGTTATGTCAGCAAACTAAGCATAGCGCAATAGCCAGTATTTACTAATAAATTGGTCGGACTACAGGCGAAACTTACACCACAATGCACAATTGTGCAATTTCTTTTGGGTCATGACGGATTGCAAAGTTATAGGTTATGAGTTATGGTTCATTTATCTATATGGTTAAAAATGAAATGAAATAAGAGAATTCAAATGATAAGAAAGAAGAGTTCGGAAAAATGAATTATTATTTCTAATCATTTATTGTATCTTTGTGGCGCTGAAACAAACCACGAAAAAAGTTTTTATTTAAGTATATGTTATGTAGCGAAAACAATGGAAACACTGAAAGACTGATTAATTTATGAACAATTATTTGTGGACTGGATAATAGTTATAGAATTTTCACGATAAATTTTATTCGAATCGCGATTCGCTACACGGTAGCTTCATTAATTTTCATGAACTAACCGTGTATTCAAAATTAGGTGATCTTCCTGATATCGAACCAGAATGCTCTTTTCATTATAGGGAAGCAGAAACAAGGGACTTTTCTGATTGGCAAGTTTTCTAAAGCTTATACCTGTAATCTGTGATTACATATAATATAAAACGTATGGCTTGTTGCTTATTAGCTGTCTTTTGCAATCCGTCACGACTTCCGGAGGGCCAAATATTTGTTTGAAGGTGGTTGGCAATGTTTCACGGTGAATTTCATTGGGTAATACTTCCATTGTCTAATATGATTTTAAATCTCTGAAATAACAAATGAAAATGAAATTAAAAAAGAATAGCTGAAAATAAGAATTATGTTAAGCCAAAAACCCTGAAAAAATTACAATACTGGTTGAACCTGTATAGATTTTCGATTTTTTTATTGTTAGAAATATCGGCTTCAACGACCTATATATTGTTTTAAAACTTCCAAATTTGTCCTACAAATAATTGAATGGTGCCATGTACAATGATTTTGTTGTCACACGGTATAAATGATTTCACTCATTTCTAATAAAATCTTTAATACTTTTGAAAGCTCCCATCTGACTTCAGTTATTGAATTTGAAGTATGTTTATCAGAAGTATGAAGAATATTTTACTAGGTTTTTTTCTCTATTTTTATTGATTCAAAATAAATTTCAGTTATATAGGCATGGTGACAGAGGACCAATAAGTTCATATCCCAATGATCCATACTTCGATATCAAATATTGGCCAAATGGTTTCGGACAGCTTGTGGATGTGAGTACAAGTTGAAAGAGAAAAAATAACCCTATGTAGAAAAGAGAATTGAAACTTTCTATATTTTTAACTTAAACTTCAAACTTTGAGTTTAAGTTTGAATATGTCTGTATAGGACGAAACTTCGGTAACGTTAGTTACAAATGAAAGTGGTAAAAAACATAGAAAGTTTCAATTCTCTGTTCTTCATTATGATTTCCTACCACGTAGTAACGGCTACATCCATCAATTTAAAAAAAGTAACCCCATAATTGTGTTCAACCATAATGATTTGAATATATTACTTAATGATATGTTAAGTAAAAGGTGTTTTTGGATACATTTGTAAGGTAATATTCAACAGATAGATGAATTTTATGATGAAAATACAAAATTGAACATCACTAGTTTGATAACTTCTTCATAACAAGAAAAAACTAAATAAATGATTGATTTCTTCTGAGAGATACGCAATTTATGTCATTATTTTTCCAGCAAATATGTAAACTCAATGTGTGAATATAAGAGTATATGTATATCTGTTTGAAATTTGTTTTCCGTTAATCAGCTGTCGCCCCCATACGAACGACAACTCTCAGAAGTTGATAAACTTGTGCGAGCTAAGGACTAACGAGGTCTTACCTTTCAACGTGTGATTCCTAACACGGATACAGTGCATTCCATTTGAAACGAGCCACCCTGAATAACTTTTGGTAAAATAATTTGCACTAAAAATAAAAAAACGCATCAACCATACTATACAGGACGGCACACTTTGACATAACCACATTTGATTTTACTTTCCCTATCGCATCCCCAGAGCATGTCACCAATTTTTTTCAAATGGATCACCCTATATTGTTTCGCATTTTCAGATGCTCCATGATGAGCCGATTTCAATCAAGTATGAAACATATGGTCTGAAGCTTATGGATCTAACTTTCCTTATCTGTTACTTAGCTTTCCTAGGGGTTTTTGTGAAGTATACTTCAGAAAAGTCTTATTTTGCCTAGTTAAGTTTGAATTCGATATTCTCTTCATTTTGTATTTGTCTCATTCTACAATAACGATTATCTACCAGGTGAGTTACAATTGGTGTTTCTGTTTTTGTGAATTCTTGAGAAGCAATGGTTTATTTATACGGTTCGGTACGAGAACGGATTGGTACTACCAGAATGGAAATAGTGCCTGAGCTGCTGTTCATATGTTCAATGATAATCATTCAGGAAAAAATGTACAACACAAATACGATTAGGAATTATTGAACACATTTATGGAAACTGGATTTGTTAACAATTAAAAGCATAACCGTTCAGGAGTTTTCAACGATGAAGCTATTCGCACTGCAGTTTTAGGGCACGTTGGACTAATGGAAAATTCGCAATTTCTTATTGAGTTACCTCAAGAATCAGGAATCAGTCGTACAGTCTCATTCATATGAGATTAGACTAGTTCATGAATTTAACGAAGATGATTTCGATAGACGTATGGAGTTTTGTGAAAGTATCACTGAACGAATCAACTTGCTTCAGAATTTCTTGTATAAAGATTGTTTTTCGAATGAATGTACGTTTAGTTTGAATGGAGAGTTGAATCGGCAAAATTGTCGATATTGAAATGATACCCAAAGACCTCAAAAACTGAATGTTTGGGCAAGAATTTAAGGCGACCACAACATGGGACTTTCTTTTATCAATGATATTTTGACTATTAATTAATATTTGGAGAGAGAATATCATGAGGCATAGCAGAGAACTAACCCCCGAGATTCTCAACCATGTGAGGGCGGCAATGGAAGTTCGTTTGTACCATTGTATGGCAGTTGGTGGGAACGTTTTTCAACATTTACTATAGAAATTTTTTTTCTTCTCATTGTCCAGTCATCAGATTTTGATTCAAAAATTATTAAAAAAAAAATTTCTGATTTATTGCTTCTATAATATTTGTCTCTAGAACGAATAATTCAAAATGTGGTCTCCTGTATAATTGTTGACATGTTTTTTATTTTTCCTCCTGCAAATTATTGTTTCAAAAGTTATTTAGAGTGGCTCGTTTTCAACTCATCCATAACTCGAACTATAAGCTTCAAACCATATGTTTTATTCTATGTTGAAATCTGCTCGTCATGGAGTATCTAATAATGCGGAACCCTATAGGGTGATCCATTTAAAAAAAATGGTGACATGCTCTAGGAGTGCGATAGGGAAAGTAACATCAAATGTGATTACGTCAAAATGTGTCTCCCTATATATACTGTAATGAATCTGAAGCCGGCCCTGACCGACGCATGACGCATGACGGAATACCGCGAAAGAGCGGGAAGGATGCGGATGAGTCCCGAAATCCGCAGAGGGATCCGGAACGTTCGTTGACAATATAAAAACGTCGCTCTTCGTCCCGAAGGGTAGTCTGTATCGAATCGAGCGGTTAACAAACGGTGAAGATAAATTAAGCGTTAGTTACTGAGTGGTGTAAATAAATTAGTTGTGATAGTGAAGTATTGTTGAAATGAATTTGTTTAAGACAGTTAATTCTTTAATTCGTTACAATACTTTTTTTGACGTGTTTTATAAAATTTTCCTGAAAATCATTGTACCAAAAGTTATTCAGGGTGGCTCGATTCAAATGGAATGCACTGTATACGTTATATATGTGCTTCTATATGTGTAAATACGGACAAAAACTAACAATGTAATATTTACCATATTCTTCACTTCGTTGGTGCTTGGTCATTACTCAGTCACTGAAAGTTTTGAATTATACCAAATGTTTAGCTAAAACTCCTGAAAGACAAGCTTTCTCGAGCGTTTTTGAGGTTCCGTACGTTTATTTCACCAACTCTTCTCACCTAAATGATGTATTGAATTTTTTGTCAATATTGTCGATATTGTAGTTTTGAATGTTTTTTGAATTGGTTGAATAAACAGTATTATTATTATTATTATCATTAAATTCCATTTGATTATATAATATGAAATCAATTAACATTATGTTCACCTGAAATAATCGCGGTAAGTTCAACTGTTCAGTTGAAACAATACAACATGAAAATATTGAAACAATAAGAAAGTATACAATCCAAGGTGTCGCTCATCGATTTTTCAAAAACATCATACACCATTTATCGAAAAATTTAATTAGAGATTACAAGAATCTGAGTACTAATTCATAAATGAACTAAGAATAACACCATAATTTCGAAACAATCGAGTTCACTTTACAGATTAGATGAGATGATTTTCATCCGATAAGATATTGAAATGATTACATCAATTATTCGTCACATCACGTTAGGTTAGAGTCCAAACATAGTAGGTTAGAGTAGCGTTTGACCTAGAAATAAAAGATAGTATCTCTCATTTATAGATATATGATTTTAAAAGTACTGACTGCAATCAATGATAATTAACACATGCAATATTTACCGGTATTGGCAATCTGAACGCAAAAATGTCTTCATCACATATATATGATAAAGGTTATTTTGATCCTATGAGCGTTTCTTAATTTTTTCAATCCATAAACCCCCAGAAATTCAAGCACAATTTCAAGGACCCCCTCAATAAAATATCAGGAGTCAATTCACGAAAATTCATATTAGTACTGCTAAAAATTACTTTTTCATGAAGAATAAAAATGCTATGTTGACGTGAAGGTTTGTGATGCTTTTTTGCAACTTAATTGGTAATCTATGGGTTCATGATATTACACATTTGTGATCTGAAATCGTATTCCAATTGTAATATATTTCTTATTTCTTTTATATATACAAAAGTAGATTATGCCTTTTCACAGAGTTATTTGGTTGAAAAAATTAGTAACTGTTTCAGTTGTTGGAAAGGAGTAGAGAAAACTCCAAAAAAGTATCAGAAAAGAAAGGCAAGTGTTTTGTGCCCAAGGCCTGTTGAGCAAATATTTATATCTTTCTCTACAGATTTCATTTGAAACGACAGCCCAGAATTAAATTATTTGTGATTCCACACCAGACAGCCTTGTCTTGACCTGCCATAAAATAGAATTTTGATTTTTTCATCTTCTGTTTAATCACCACTTCTACAATAGATGTGTTTAATGAGCAGTATTTCCTTCACGAAAATTGATTGATGTGATAGGTTAATATTCTTCTTTTTGATCATTTACATGATATTAGACATGTCATGAATAAAAATATGAAAATTATATAAAATAATAACGGTCCACAGTATAACATAGATCGGACACTTGAAACAGGTACTTAACTATATACATACATAATAAATCACAAACACACATACACACATACACACACACACACACACACACATATAATATATATATATATATATATATATATATATATATATATATATTATAACTGCCTATATATTCGAATTTTTATCCATTTTCGAAGACGGAGGCAGATTTTGGCCTCCGAAACGTAAAAGATAAGTATTATTTCTTAATTTTTTTTTTGATAGACAAAATTGTTAAATACGACAAGTTACTGATAAATAGAAGATTTTTCTTTGTGATAAACACTTTGATTTTTACCGCAGTAACTTACTTAAGTTGTCTACAACCAGACATTGCCCGAAAATCAATTTGCAACAATGTTAAGGTTTTATGCCACAGATCAAACAATTTGTTTGATGTCGAATGTTAATTCGTTTTGAGCCCCGTAATTGGCGTATACAGCGCATGCTAATTTTGGATTACATGTCATATCCCATTTATTTGAATCATGCACGTGGTTTCCTCTTCAAGGAACAGGTGGTTTTTTAAATTTGATAATATAATGATATATCATTAAATCTACTATATATTGTTTGTCTGTAACGTCCTAAGTGACATCTTAGTAATTTTTCATATATGTTACGTCCATATTTCTTTCAACCTGCCTCATAACCTCAAATACACTGTAAGTTGGCTTGAATTATTATTTTATAAATATGACTGTTTTTTATCCTTATTGTAGCATCCCTGATGATAATAAAGATTATCGAAAGCTTGGAATCTGTGTTATAAGAGTACACAAATATATATATTATATAATAATATATATATTATATATATATATATATATATATATATATATATATATATATATATATATATATATATATCGAGAAAGGTTAATGTAGTCAAGGCTGAAAAATAATTCCATGAAAATCAAAATATGAATAGATAAGTACTCTCTGATAATTCCCATATTGATTTCAATTTAAGAGCCATCGGTAGACAGCTGTTTCAGCCTATTGGGCATCGTCAGTACCGGGTAGGCGGTCCTCGATTAAAGACAAAATGTGAAACACCAGAAAAGTACTTGATAAAAATAGCTGCGTAAACGCAAGCGGAACATAAGTGGAACCACCTGTTGGTGTGACACCCAAGTCAATTCGACAAGTTTTTATGTCAGTGTTGGTGGTTTGACCAATCAACCGACAACTGCGGTAGCAGAAATTTGGGAAGCTAACCTGAAATGCCATCGGAAAACGAGCTTTTTGACCTTTCCAATACGTTTCAAACTATCAGAAAGTGCAAGGAGGCTGACGCTTTGTTCTTCCGGCGTCCCACGCACCGTTTGTAATAGATCAGTCTTCACCAGGGTCCGCCACTCTTTGTCATGGATTTCTCACTGTAGGTCTACCACTTCGAAGCTCATCTTCAAGGCTAAAATCTCGGGAAAAAATTTCGTAAACCAACGTCGAACAACACAAAAAACGAACAAAACTGAACTAGGTAGATCACAATCTTAATATAATACTTAAAACCAATGCGCAGCTGAATACGACATACCTACTTAACAAAACAAAGTACACCCATGCCCAGACAAGGCCTTAGTAAGTGTTCCTTCATCACTGAAATTTTTTATACCACGTAAGAACACTGTTGAAACTACCTACTGATATGGGAACTAGTAAAGTGGGACATTTATTTGTAAAATATTTGTATAAGACTATTTCCATCATTATATTGTTAAATCATGGCAAATAATGGCACATGTTATAGCCTAACATTTGTTTCAATTTATATAATTTTCAGATGTTTGCATTTTCATTTTAACATTTACCATTTTTACTTTTACTGCAATTTTTTTTACATATTACCTTTTCACATTCTTACATGATTATATTTTTACATTTTAACATTTCTAACATTTAAGAATTCATAGTATCATTATAAATACTATCATTGTCAAATGCCCAGTTAATTTTGGAGCTGTTTCAACAGCTCTTCGATTCAATTTAAATAAACCGCACCAATGTACAGAGTACAAAATTCGCTATCGATAATCGATATGTGTGTACCACGATACAGTGAATTAAATGTTTATGGAGATATGGAGCTTCAAAAACACATGATTAAAAGTAGTTGTTTCGAAAGTATATTTTCTTTCTTGTGACTCAATGTTTATATTAAAGTAGTTGTTTCAAGAGGACATTTTTTTAGTTTGTGTCCTAAAGTTACTTCTTTGAATGTTTCACATATCTTTACGAATAGTTCAGTTTGGAAGATTCCCACATTTTTTTATAAAGATAGAAAAATAGAAAGCCGAAACCTTCCTTTCCCAAAAACGTAAGATCCATTGATACAATAAGAGTTTTTGCAGACTTTTTACAGGCCTCTTTCAGTTTGAAATATTCAATACTTGTTAGAAACAATAAACTATTTTCATTTGAATATGCAATTATTTAGTTTTGGTAAATTATTATTATTGTAATGAAACATCAAATCATTCATAATGTTTCAACTTAGGTTGAAGTACTCTCAAACCAATAATTACAGTTCTTCGATGGAACATGAAATCTCATTTTCAGAAGATATACATCCAATACACTCAAAAATCTAGTTTCGTGAGATTCAGACAATGGGATATAGGTGGGGAGGTTTGTAAAATACCCCGCGAAAAATATATATTGAATCGATATCAGGCTTAACAAAGCATTTTATTGATCCATTCATGAATTTTCTGTACTGATTTCTATTTGAAATACCTAAAAATTGTATTGCATTTCACTTGATCATTCATAGAAAACATAATGTGAATATTCATTTGATTTCAGCAAGGAAAGTTGAACCAATTCAATCTAGGAAAATGGCTCAGAAGACGCTACTCCGGCTTCATTTCAGAGAAATACAATGCCCAGGAAATTTTCGTTCGCTCCTCCGATGTCGACAGAACTCTAATGTCTGCTGCAGCCAATCTAGCAGGTTTATATTATTCAACTAATTCATCAGAAATGTGGCAGGATGGGCTCCCATGGGATCCTGTACCTATTCATACTGCACCTGAAGATGATGATGAAATAGTTGCCATGTCTAAATATTGCAATAAGTTTGAAACACTATATACAGAACTTATAAACTCAGAATATTTCGAGAAAGTCAAAGAAGAACACGAAAGTCTATTCAGCTTTGTTTCTCTCAAAACTGGCTGGAACGTTACAGATATATCAACATTTCAAGGTCTTTATACAACATTCTATGTGTACAGAACTCTGAATCCTTCTTTCTTGCCTGAATGGTCATCTCGAATTGACGAAAGAGAAATCAGTTATCTCGCAGGATTATCATTCTCAAGGGAAACTTTCACCAAGGATTTGCAGCGGTTGAAAGTGGGACCATTTATGAATTATTTGAACACTCACTTCGATGGTGCTATCGAAGGAACATCGACAAAGTTTTTGATGATATCAGGACATGACGGAACCATTGCAGGTATTTTGAATACTTTTGGGGCTTACGATTATCATCCTCCTGAATTTTCTTCCACTATAATTTGGGAACTTAGAAAGAGTCCAGTTGGAATATATTATCTGAATATATTTTATAAAAGAAATAGTACAGAAAGTTTGGAAAAGATAACGATCGAAGGGTGCACTTTGGACTGTGCTTACGACGAATACAAAAACCTTTTGAAGTCAATTGCTGTTGACTCTACTGAATGGGAGAAGGAGTGCAGAAATGATGGTAGTATTTGAAACGAATTTGTTCATTGTAAATACTCTCAATGAAAGTACTAACATTTGCATTTGATTGATTCGTTTCTTTTCTTATGAATAAAGCTATTCGTTTATCTTTCATCACAATTTTATTTGTCTTTTATTATACCATTGTTCCAATACATGTTTATGTCTTATGTACATTTTTTTTCACTGAAGTTTGCGCTGGTCTGCCCATACTCCCTTAAAGCCTCAAAACATTAGGGAAGGCGCGCCAGCATTTTCAACCAATGACCATACTTCATACCGTGAAGTAAGTGATCATTGGGTCCGAGAATCTAGTGCCCCGAGTAAACGCAGTAAACCAAGAATAACAGACAGCCTTCTGCATCTGCCGGCTAAGATTTGTGCCTTAGTGCGGCAAGCCGGTATGATTTTGAGATTCGGGAGTAGAGAGGGCATCATTCCACCAAAGACTCCTAAACCTAACCTAACCTAACATTTAGTTCAATATGACATATATTCATATTGATTTCTATTGACTCCCAAAAATTTAAAGTTTTCAGCTGTGTTTCTAATCAGTTAAAGACATAGGTGGTTCAATACCAACTTCAGTAATTCTCTCACGTACACTTCAATCAGAAACAAATCTCTAGCAAATCTAGTCATGAGTGAATCAAAGGCACTATCAAAGTTGGTTTCAAGTGGCGGGAACTTTGTAATCGATAGAAGTTTCATCGCTCATTGTTGGCGTTATTGTTCTTCGGTTCTGGTTTCGGTAGCAAAAGTATTCGTTTGATAGTTAGTGTCAGCATAATTACTTGTCATTTCACCAGTGAAAAATCATTTTACAATGAATCTGTCAGTATTCCTTTATTCACATTTTCATATATGAAGTTTGTCATGCAAGTGTTGCATCGATTTTTTCATAATTGTGGCAAGTAGCAAGTGATTCTCGATCGAATTTCTGATCCAGATGGAATATTTTTCAGTCTCAAAAAGACTTCAATAACTCTTTTACGTTCTTCTGTATTTAAGTCGAAGTAGTCTTTTTAACGGAGGAAAAATTCTCCTTGTCCTGTTACGGTCGTCATAAATTCAATATGAAGAAATATTATGCACAAAATTTCTCCTACATCACTGTACAAGAAATGAGCATATATATACTGGTTAAAAATACAAACTGTGTACAAAGTTCACCTTCATAAAGTATTGATGATAAACAGTGACATATACAGGGTGTAACTGAAAACATTTGAGGAGGTGATTTCTCATCAAAAAAAGATAGGATCTTTCATATAAAGAAACTTCATTGACGCATCCCTTGTTAAGATACAGCCCCTTGAAGGGGGTACATAAAATTTGTATAACAATTTTTTTCACAAGCACTAAAAAAGTTACTATATTGAAATTAACCTGACGTATTAGTATTAGTAAAAAGACACTTAGCCAGAAATTTATTTGGTTTACCCCATGGTTGTAAGGGGTGGAAAACGCAACCCCTAAAATTTATTTTCAATGTAACTTTTTGTCTTATTATTTGTTCACCATTTAAAAATTCATTTCCGATAGCCTGTTTCATTCTAAACAGAAAATGTCTCTTGGGTTTTTTGCCCAAAATAAACCAGTTCGCAGCAAAAAATTATTTTACGAACAATTACAGAGATACATCGTCATTAATGCGAACTGGATTTATTGTTATTTTGTAGTTAGTACCTGCATTAAACGATTAAAGGGTAATGAACCAAACTAATTTATTGATAACAAAACACACAACATGTAGAAATGTTCAATATGTCTACCTTCAGACATTACGCATGCGTCTAGACGTCGGCGCATTGAGCCACGTATTCGCTCAAATATTCCTGGAGTCTTTCTGATTACCCTGCACGCATCGATGATGCGGTTTCTTAAGTCCTCTACATCGCGACCAGGAGTACGATAAACCAAAAGCTGTAAATGGCCTCAAATAGAGAAATCGACAGGATCGGTCCGGGGATCGAGCGGGCCAGTTCTGTGGTTCTCCTCGGCCTATCCACTGATTTGCATATGTTTCAGTTGAATGCTGACGTGCTACTTGACTAAAATGGGCGGGAGCGCCATCATGCATAAAAAACATATCCCTTATGACGCCCAAAGGAACTTCCTCCAACATTACTGGATGCACTTCTCCTAAAAATTGAACGTATGCCTCACCATTTAATCGAGGAGGTAGAGAATGAGGCCCAATTAAATCATCCCCAATAACTCCAAACCACACGAGAAAAATGTTCTTGATGGTTAGTTTCGACAATAGCGTGAGGGTTTTCATCAGCCCATATGTGGTAATTATGAAAATTAATAATCTTGTCCTGAGAAAAACTACATTCGTCTGTGAATTCTATCGTCTTCAGAAAGTCACAATTTCCTCTAATCATTTTCAGCATCCAATTGCAAAATTCAAGACGGTTCGGAAAATCTCGCGGTAACAGTGCCTGTACTCGTTGCAGATGGTAAGGGTATAAGAGTTGTTCCTTTAAAATCCGAAATAACGTCATATGATCAACATTTAGCTGGAAAGCAATCTTTCTAGTACTGGTAGTAGGTTGTTCTTCAATCAAATTAAGTACTGCTTCCTCAAGCTGTGGTGTTCGTACTTCTCGATGGCGACCACAATCCTGCGTTCTTTTGTCGAATGAACCTTATTCTCGTAATCGTTGATGAAGTCGAGCAAATATTTTATGTGAAGGATGCTGCCGTTGAGGATACATTTCAGCATATCTTCTAGAAGCTTCTAACCCATTCCCCTGCGACTGACCGTAAACGTAATGCATATCAGCCATTTCCTCATTTGTGTATGCCATTTTAATTACAAGTGAATTATTAAAGAAAGAATTGAAGTAAAATTAAGAACAGAACAACAACACACAATTAGTATTAATTCAATTTCGAAAATTCACAAACTGACAGCGTCATACCAATTTAATTCTCACTATCGCTAATAGCGACCTACTAGATAGATTAGTTTTGTATTTTCGCATTCATCACGATGTATCTCTGTAGGATATCCAAAGGATATCAATTAGACATCAATTTTCATCCGTTTAAAAAAAAAATCTATTAGATATTCATGATATGTGATGGAATTTACTGATACTTGATGAAAATCCAACGTATTCAAGTACACTTCCATACCAATCACTTCCATTTCAATCAATGAATATCCATGAATATCCAATCGATATTCATCGATTGAAATATGGACATCCTTAGGGAGTTCAAGAAAGTCAAATCGATACAATTATCCAAGTCAAACATTACTCACATACACTACAACTGCAACATCCTTTTTCAATTAGCTTTACATGGAAAATTAATAATTAATTATACTAGACAGTACAGTTCCTTTCCTAGAAAACGCCTTATTTTATCTCACCTTACGCCTCACCCTACGATTCAGAAGGCAGTCAGTTGCAAAGCCAAGCTTCAAAATCGACCGCTGAACGAGATTCGTCCTTTGTCTCACACTGCAGCTTTTAGTTTCGACGCATCAGGTCACATCAGTGGTGTTAGACTGAACCACTGAACTGTTCTAAAACAACGCACCTGTAAAGTGAAGGTGATACCATTTTTCCCTACATAAACGCCAACTATGAGACCGATAAGAGATTCAATTCATGAATATCAAGGATAAGCCAGGCTCCTCAAGTGCGTCAGTTACAAAGACAAGCTTTGACATCGACCGCCGAACGAGATTCGTCCTTTGTCTTTCACTGTAGCTTTCACTGCCAGCCAACTTGATCGATTTGTGATCCATCCTCAAACAGCGCCGATGTACTAAATCTAGTTGCCCAATGAGATAAAATAAAGTATCAGATATGATATCACTTTTATGGATATCCATTTTTAGTCCAAGAATATTCACACGAATTTGGATATCAAATGAATACCCAGTGGATATTTGGGGTGCTACCTGGATAGTGACATTTGATAATTTTTGTTACTCGAAACTGCAAACCTTCATGAATCATTCGAAGACTCAGTTTGACATACTGTATTCATAATAACTTCAAATTTAATTTGGGTATAACCCGGCTTCTTCAGCTATTGAGATTTTCCTGTTTGATTCACGATTAGTTTATCGCAAGTTGTGATGTTAGGCATAAAAATAATAGTTATATTGTATTCTACAACTAACAATTGTGCATAACAATTATTGTGAAGTCACTTCTTAGAATAGTCAAGTACAAGTTTAGTAATACGACGTATCAAATTGAAAATACACGAGCAGTTTATTTCGAAGAGAGTATTCGCTACAATGGGTGCTCAAACTTTTACAACTGAAGGCTGGGCCTTAGAAGTCACGGCGCTACATAAATAAAAGTGGCATGAGAAGCCAAACACCGGCTTGGCCAGGCGCCCAAATGCCCATACTGGCATTTAGGCGGGTAGAAGGCCCAGTCCGTATACTTTCGAAAAGATTTGGATTTTACAATAATAAAATTGTTTCATTTTCGTTCAGATAGGCAATACAAGTTATCAAAAGCACCGTACATAAGTAAACAGAAGTAAACTCACTCTCGTCGGTCTCTTTGATGTTTCGGGTAGAGATTTTATTTATTGTTGGCATGTGGCGGAGCAGGAGGGTGTAGGCTAAGAGCTGTTGTGTAAGTCTGCACGAGGTTCGATCAAAAAATATGTGACCATGATCTGACTTTAGGAATTCATAAAAATAAGACAAGGTGGTGAAATAAACGTATATTTTATATAGTAAGATTATACAATTTAGGTCAAAAACTGCTAATATATTTTAAAGGTTTTTCAGAATGATGACTTTTTGTTTTTTTTACATTTGTTTTCAAATTTATATTGGCAAATTTCAAAATATAATAAATTCTTACACTTGTGAAAAGAGAAAATTCTATAATCATTTGTCTCTACTCTCAAAGGTTTATAGGGATTTTTTGGAAATTCCACAAGAATCTTCATTCCATTTATGTCAGCATCTATAATATTAGATAGACTATCACTAGTATCTTTTAGACAGTTACTTCCTTCTGCCTATGTGAAATACTGAAGAGTATATGTGTTTCTGAAAGCTCTGGTAATTTAAATAGGAGGTGGGTTTCTGGCATTATCAGAATGTTGAGTTTTTTATTTTTTTTGACAGTTGTTTTCAAATTTCTATTGTCAAATTTCAAAGTATAATAAATTCTTACCTTTGTAAAAAGAGAAAATAAATAATCCAAAGGAAAATTAATTTGATAGAACTGGCCGTGACTTGATGAAAATCTATATTAAAAGTAATAAATACAGTTTATTTTATGATTTTCACTATAGAGGGTTTTACAAAAACTGTGACACGTGTTTCGCTATACAATAGCTTTCTCAAGTATAAACTAAAAGTTACTTTCAAATTACAACCATTTTATACTGTAACCTGAAACGGTCAGGTATGAATTCATTAACTATTTCAATACATTTTTCGTAAGTACCGTAAATATACCTAACTACCTTTACCTGTTTGATCGTTCATGAGATATTGAGTATTTTTGAATTTGTTTATGAACAAGGTGAGATTAAACAATTCAGGTCAAAAACGTATGCTGATCTATTCTAAAGGTTTTTCAGAATAATGAGTTTTTGATTTTTTTAACATTTGTTTTCAAATTTCTATTGGCAAATTTGAAAGTATTATAAATTCTTCCCCTTGTGAAAAAAAAATAATCCTAAGGAAAATTATCACAAGGGTGAGAAATGTTGATTTTTGAAAACATTGTTTTGAGATGGTTGCCTATGTAATCAGTGGCACATAAATTATAAAATGATTAGGAATTTCATTGACTGTGATACTAGGCCGCCGTGGCAAAATTTGTACATACTTTACATGAATATTTTCCTAAACATTTTCACAAAAGATATCACAAACATAGCCCAAGCTGTTGCCTTCGGGAATGGCTAGAGTTCTATAATTATTCGTCTCTACTCTCAAAGATTTATAGGGATTTTTTGGAACTTCCATAAGAATCTTCACTCTATTTATGTCAGCATCTGTAATATTAGATGAAATCTCACTAGTAACTTCTAGACAGTTAGTTCCTTCTGCCTGTCTGAAATACTGAAGAGTTAATGTGATTTTGAAAGCTCTTGTGATTTGAACAGGAGTTGGGTCCCTAGAATTTCCACAAATATTTCTCTGTTGACCAAAATCATTTTCCACACAGTCCTGATTTACATTTCTCGTC
Source organism: Leptinotarsa decemlineata (assembly GCF_025532065.1). Classification (NCBI taxonomy): domain Eukaryota; kingdom Metazoa; phylum Arthropoda; class Insecta; order Coleoptera; family Chrysomelidae; genus Leptinotarsa; species Leptinotarsa decemlineata. The sequence continues at coordinate 23,340,455 of NW_027412532.1, forward strand.
AATATGTAGGAGTGTCGTTCACTATGTAGGTTTTTCCAAAGTTGCAGAAATGCCGAAATTGTTATCTGCCACCCCCAATGAATCTCATTTGTCCAGTCGTGTATTTTCCTTTTTTTTTGATTTTACAGTTGATTTGTTAATAAATAATAAAACAAAGATAAAAATAAAAAAACAATAAAAATTAATTGGCGCTCCGGGGCGACTTTATTGATTCCAGTGGCGCATTTACTTTTTCAGCTTCAGGAATACCCAGAAAAACCTGCAGCATCACATTATCTGAAAATCTTGATTTGCCAATGTCCTCTATCTCATAGAACAAAATGTAGGGTGTCTTCAGAGGCTTCAATAGATTCAATACATCGCCAGAACACTTCGTGACACGACTATCATCAAACTTAAATAATTCGGTTTCGTCTTTGACCAAGGCGTAATAATGACCAAATTCAACGCCAGAACCACAGTGAACAATGACTGCATGAATATTATAATAGTGGTCTGCTAGATTGAATTGTTCATCTATTTCGAACCTTCGAAAGAGTTTCTTGCTTCTATCAGAGGTTGAGTCTTGTTTGAAGATCAGCAGTGTTATTATTAGATTGACTGGTGCTTCTGAAAAAAAGTTAATTGAAATCTTTCACATCATCAAATCTATTTTAATTTAAAATATCAAACACTTCATCCATCTTTTCAATGAATGTAGCCGTTCCTATTGCTGCTGATGGTATCTCATTGAAACTGGCATAGGTATTCATCGCTGTACCTACCGAATGACTGAATACTTGACTGGCTAATTTAACCTTCATCTTTTGAAAGATAGTTGGAAATAAATGAGAATCAGTAAGTTTGGGTGCTAGTCTATATTGCTTTTCCTTATCCAAGTTGTGAAGTTGTTTAAGATGACTTTTGTTCGTTGTATATTCATCACATTTCAAAAAGTATCGAAAACATGATTTCTGCTACATTTCAGCATATGTGAAATATTTTTTATCATCAACACAGAAATATGGCTGCTCTACAGTCACTTCGAGATCTTTTTTGGCAAGTTTATACAAATTAGAACCTGAATCTGAAATGATACCCCTAACTCTCAATCCAATTTTTGATAATTTCCTAACAGCTTCAATCACAATACTACTTTTCATATCCAGTATTAATGTGGATGAATTGGTAAAGAAGTATGCAACAGGCTGTTTCCAATTCAAATGTATGCCATTTGCCATGACTACTAAGGCATTAGCAGAATTTTATTTTGTTTTGAATCATTTTTCTGAAATATTTTTTTAATATTATTGGGTTGGTTGTTGTAAATCAAAACTTCAATATAAAATACAGATTTCTTAGTTTTGGGTTGCCTAGTTTGCTAATTATGAAGTGTGTCAATCGAATGAAATTCTAATGTTTTTTGGTACTGATGACAGAATCTAAGAAAACACATATTTGTTATTTGTAGTAGATTATCTGGAACATATAAATGGAAAGTAGGCTCCAAAAAAAGTTATTTGAATATACATTTGATATTTTGGTTTTGCAAAGATTCCAGTGGAAGTAATTGTTTTCCTACAGATACAAATCAAAAATTATACTATTCGTAAATTTCCATTTCATCAAATTAAATTCATAATAAAAAGTCTGCATATTAATGACTCCACTATATAGTCTATAACAATTTATTTTATGATTTTCGTTATATATTCATTACTTAAATCTTACTTGGGAAAGAAAGGTTTTGGCTTTCTACTACTTTATCTTGATACAAAAATATCAATTTGAAAATAAGTAACTCTATACATGGATGTGTAGATCATGCAAAGAAGCAACTTTCAGACAAACTGGAAGAAATCCCTCCTGAAACAGTTACTTTTATATAAACATTGAATTACACGAAAGAAAAAAATTCTTTCGAAACAAATACTTCCACATGAACACTCAATTTAGCTCGCTTGGTAAACGCCTCAAATTCAGTCAGTTGCGCTGTAGTTCGGCCGCGCATAAAATTCGAGGTAAGAAATTTTGACCCAAATATGGCGGAGAGTGAACTTACTGGTGTTTACTTCTATACGGTGTCAAAAAAAATAATGAGAAGAGATATTGTCAAATATTTACTAGCACTTAGGGCAGAAAAGATTCAAATTCTCACAATTTCAGGATTATAAGATGCTTCAGCTGCCGCCTTTTTGAATATGTCTGGACAATTCTATTTTTTTATTGGAGGGATGGCCAGACTGCAAGCCCTCAAGCCGTGGAGTTTCCAACCTAAGTTCCAATAAAAGTTTATGGAATAATATCTTAATTCTAAATTATTTCTAGCGACGCAACATCCTCCTTATTTATTTTGTTGAATTGGTGCCTCTTTTATATTCAATTTCCATATGTTGGATGCCTCATTCATAAATAAATATACAAATAATAAATTAACAATAACATTTTATTCGCCTAAATTTCATTCATATAAAACAGCACGATTTGAAATTGGTCGATTGATTCAGCTCACTTCTCGCCATTTCGACTTGGAATAAAACTGTCTATTTCGTTCGAAAACATGAAAGTAACATTTCATTTCTAACAAATTTGAAGCAATCAAGTGTTATATCGATTTACGGATTTCAGCGGTTATTGTCGAGTTTCCTGTTAGTCCTTCTCATGTCACGTCACTTATACTCCAAATTGAGTCATCCCTAATCGCGTTTTCGAGAAATTCACACTGAATTCGTTTGCGGTTATTCCACGACCTCTTTTACAGGGAAAGCCACTATTGTTTGAGGATATCAAAGAATTATGTGGTGAATTTCAACAAGTTCGCCAACCATAGCGAGGTTATATGTCATTCACAAAATTAAACTTATTTCCATGAATTTATAGAAAATACGCCGACTTTACTGTATATTGTTTGAATATATTTCCTGGAATGTGTTTTTCATTCGACCATACAAACTGTTAAAAACAAGTTGTTGTTGGGTTACTTCTACACTCAACAGATTTGGACGATTGAAAAAAGTTCGAACGACCAAATTCCGAATGTGGCGTGAGGAAGTAAATGAATTCTTGCACACATATCGAATCTTCAACGACACGGTACGATTAGCGTGTGTACAGTGCGCCAACGCTTGCCTCGTGGACACTCCGATCGTTGTTGAAAAATATCATAAAAACAAAGTATCATCCATAAAACTTCGATCGAAACATTCAGTTGTGTGAAAGTAGCGCATCTTCGATAAAAGTTCGATCGAATATTATCGACCGTCCAAAGTTGATGTGTACAAGAACATTTTCAAAAGAAAGGGTATATTTTCAGTAGGGATTGATTTTTGAGGAAGAAAGATTTTGGCTTTCTATCGCCAAGTATCTTACGGCGAAACGTGAGATGTCCAGCAGTGAGGATGAGAGTGTTCCATGTAAGTGAAATTTCACTTATTGTGTAGGAATCCTGTGAATGATGTCTGATTAGATTTCATTACGAATGTTTGGAATACAATGTCATTTTCTTTCAGTTTGTGTCTGAAAGGTACATCTTTGTATAATCTACACCTCTTTGTATAAAGTTCGTATTTATCCGTATTTGCTACTGAAGAACCGATAAGGAAATAGTCTCACGGCGAAACATCGGATGTCTAGCAGTGGGGATGACAGTGTTCCATGTAAGTGAAATTTTACTTCTCTCATTAATGATATTATGTAGGAATCCTGTGAATGATATCTGATTCGATTCCATTACGAATGTTTGAAATACAAACGGAATAGCGAAAAGTATTTTTCTTAAAATTTTGCGTTCATATAAAAGTATCTGTTTTGAAAGTATCTCTCACAAACGGAATGGGGAAAATGTTTTTCGTATAATTCAGCGTTCGTATAAAAGTATCTGTTCAGAAAGTTTTTTTCTTTGTGTAATAATTTTTTTTAATAAAAATACCTGTTCTGAGAGGGCTTTATCTTCTAGTTTGTTGTGTATCAAGATGAAAAAGTAAAAAGCTTCGCTATAGCTCTCTAGCTCACAGAGACAGGCTTGTCTGGCTATCAGTGGTGCCATCAGTACCACACCGTCAGCGGCCAAGGAGATCCTTCTAGATCTACCTCCTCTCCACATTTTTCTGGAGACGGAGGCTAGATGGACTGCATACAGATTTGTGGACATAACCAATTGCACAAATCAATTTAGTGCAGAGTACAACAGACTGTTGGCTGACACTGGAAGTCACAGCATTCTGGAAATGACCTCTGACTTTATACCTCCAACTGTCAACTACGAACTGCCTCATAAAGTACTATTCCCGAGTAGAGAGGACTGTATCCTCCGGGAGAAGGAAATATTAGGAGCAGATAGTTGTTGGTTCACAAATGGATCAAAAACTCCTTCCGATTCTGGTGCAGGTACTTTTAGTCGCAGATCCAGGACAGACATATCAACCTGCCTAGGAACTTACGCGACTGTATTTCAAGAGAAAATTCACGCTAGTGAATTGTGTGCGGAGAAATTGGATAAATTCAACCTCACAGATAAGTCAATAAACATATTCTCGGACAGTCAAGCGTCTTGGCTCCTATCGAGCAACGTCTAAATTGGTAGCAAATTGTTAAAAACGAGTCTCCTCGATAGAAATACTCAACAGATTGGCTCTGGTCTGGATTCCTGGCCATATTGACCTGGAAGACAACGAAGCTGCCCACTCCCTTACAAAGGAGGGTGCTGCAAGCAGCTTCATCGGACCAGAACCTGTCATTGGTAGCGCTTTAGGCTTTGCCAAACAAACTTTGAACACCTGGAAGGCAAGAAGATTTATCGACTTCTGACAGAATTTTTCAGGATGGGCTCACTCCAAGGCGTTTATTCACCCTTCAAAGTTTGATACCAAACAGATGTTGGAGTACAGTAGGGATGAACTACAATGTCTAACAGGCCTTCTCACAGGTCACTGTCATTTGAATCATCATATGCAGAGACTTGGACTGTCGGAAGACAGTGTGTGTCGCCTCTGTTTGGAAAATGATGAAACAGCAGAGCATATACTTTGTGGCTGCCCCGTTGGGGACCGAATCAGGTTCTTAGAGTTTGGCAGAGCCGTACTCTTACCATTTGACCTGAAAGATCACTCACCATACAAATCAATCAGCTTCTTTGAGAAGCTGGGTTTATTTAGCCGAGTGTGGATAGGTGTGAGCCACAATAAATCTTTGCGAGTTGCGGTGGAGAATTGAATAGACCTAGTCACTTTAGACCTAACCTAACCTAACACCCTTATAAACCTATATCACCACAGTAGGTGATAACAGACAGTCCTTAATAACTTCATTTCCTGCATTGTGTTTACCTGTGACAATGTGGATACGCTAATCTGAAAATCGGCGAGTAGGCCAGGTCAATTCGATCATTTAGTAGGTTGCAACCGCCATGCTTACCTGCAAAGTGTGAAATTTTCGTAGCGTTTACATTCGAGAACTTGTGGTTGCATTCCAAGGAATGGTTCAAAAACGTCAAATCATTTTTCTACCTAGTTTGAAAAACCTTCCATGTTCAGTATACCGTTTTCAGAAATTTCGCCTACATGATCTCCTACCACGTACTAACGGCTACATCCATATATTCAATAGTTTCCGAAAACTACTAAGTTGAATAAACTAATAATCAATAATTCCTATCAGGATATAAATAAAACCCCAAGGAAGGAAACCTGATTAGTGGGTAGTCATCAATTGCTTCATGATCGCAACAAAAAAAACCTAAAAAAACTTTTGAAAGAGGAAAGTAGATATACAACTGAAAATAAGTTCAAACGAAATAACATGGTTGATTTATGGAAACGAGTGTATTCTTTGATATAATTATCAACACAAAATTAAATAAAAAACTGTGATGAAATGGGGCTTTCACCATCAGTGATTTTGAATATATATATATCGTTTGGCTTTCATCATCTCAAATACTCATATCGGATACACAAATTGATTATGTGAATTTTCTGTCGATTCTTTTTTTGTTGCACTGATTTTTTGCGTATTCCCATGATATGAATATTAAATGAATAGGTGCGTTTGCTGAAATGAATAGGAAACAGACCATGACGTCACTCGGATTCCAACATGGCGGATTAATATTTTTTAATCAAATCAGAGGTATCTAATTAGATGGTTTGCTAAGAATAATTCAAAAAATGGGAAAATACCTCTCTGAGCCCGATATGACAGACAACCCATGATGGCGGAGTAGCTTCCCCTTCCACCCCAATAATATAGGTATTAGATGAAAAGATTTGTTGAAAAGAATACGGAAAGAATAAATGTAGTATGGCGGACTACCAGAGATGGTGACCTATGTTAAGTTGTTTTCATGCACTCCTATGATATGGATATCAAATGGAAGGATTCAAGGGAAGAATACGAAATATTAAATGACGTCATTCAGAATTCTTTATGGACAAAGATGAAAAAGTAGGTAATTTTTGTATGCGCCCCCACGACACAGAGGAATCAAATGAAAAGGTTTGAATTGAAAAAATCAGAATGACGAAAAACAGGATGGCTGCCATTGAAATTTTAAAAAGTTATAACTTGGCTATCACAGATAGATTGGTGATGCTTGAACTGATGTTGTAGGGACCAACCTTGCAAGAATAAAATATTAAATAGAAAGAACAGACTGAAGAACATGTCAAGCGATAACTGAAGAATAAATTCATAGTTCATTACATGAACCAAAGCTTGTCAAGAGGTTTACCTGTGCAGATAAATAAGTATACAATTGGTAACCTATCTTGACATAACAAATGGGGAGAGAAAACATCATATATTTTTTTTTTAAAATAGGTGAATTTCGTGACAAACATTTATATGTTTCAATGGTTCAATTGAATAATTTGATGAGTTCAATTGAAATGAAAATGATTTTCTTTTATTCACCACAGCACGTTAATGATGGAAACTTGTTTTTGGAAATATTTTCACGAACAATTTTTTTGATGATAAAACAAATCATCAGTCGCATTTTCATGAGGGGAACAGCCTCAGTCAGCATCATCAATATGTTGCAATTACTTAACAAATGAACTGATGATCACTATGTTATTAATGACAACCTGTTAGAGAGAAGGATTAGTTATACTTAGTAAACCAACCAAGAAATTTCACAAGTAAGAGTATGAAACCAAGTAATAAAATTTGTTTCAAATGGATGAAAGTTTTTTTTTTTTTAAAACAAAACACCAGTACTATAGGAAAATTTTCGAGTCGCTCTAAGAATGGTGATTGTACGAAAGTAGCGATTGACGTTGTCTTTGAATCGCTGGAGATTAAATTTATTTGCAAACACGTTATGAGGAAGTTCATTCCATAAAAATGCAGTTCTTCAAATGAAGGCTTTCTCAAACAGTGAAGTTCGAGGTGTACTGAGTTGAACCTCAAAACGATGAGCAGCCACAGTCCGTCGCGTATTTCTGATATGTACCGCTCTTGGTGGAATCAAATGTGCCAAGTCACTTGAACACCTCCCGTGGAAGCATTTATAAAAGAGAAGCAAATCTCCAACCTTTCTTCGTTGTTCCAGACTATCAAGGTTGCAAGTGCTTTTCAAAGCATCAAAAGTTGTTGAGGTTTGCACAGTTTTCTGGTTTGGAACAGTGTTTCAAGCTTTTGAGAAGAATTTCTTGCAATTTCAGTGACATGATTGTGCCAAGACATATTGGTGTCCATTTCAACCCCCAACCAACTTATCGAAGCAGAAAACGGAATTGCCTGTTCTGGCATTATTTTATCCGGTTAGGAGACATTCATTTTTTTGAGAAAACCGATGCCTGGGTTTTCGAAGCATTGAATTGAACCTGGTTACTTTCACCCCAATTCGAAATCACCTCTAGATCTTTCTGCTGTCGGTGAAGATGTGCATCCGCAGACGATGTCCTGCAATCCAAATGAAATGACGGGACAAGTTTGCGTTCGTCAGCAAAGCAATATATTGGTTTCTTGGCTTTTTCAATAAGTCATTCATATTCAATAAAAATAGGGTTGTAGACAATATGGATCCCTGGAAAACACCAGTTCGTTCAGGTAATTGGAGAGCCATACATAAAAATGATCGGACAAGCTTTAGCATCAAAGTTTGGCCAGAAAGCTCTCATACCCACGGTCAAAGGCTTTAGAAATATTAGGCGCAATTCCCTCAAGCATGAATCTATTCTCTCATGCACATCAGATTTTGACAAGATGATTTACATTTTGTGATGTTAGTAATGTAGGTACTACTGAAATTCTAATCAGAATGTCTGCAAAAACATAATCAGTTTATGTTGGAAAATGAACTTTTTTATTTATCCACGTAAAAACTTCAGAAATACACTTGACTTCAGTGACTAAAGCAATATACACACATCGGAAAAGTCTAAGGATATTTTTATAACATACTAAATATCATAAAAATAAATGCACGAGGTCGTTCAATTTCGATTAAATTGGTACACTCGACCACCCTGTAGATTTCTATGGGTTGAGCAAAGCCTGCAAAAACGGTAACTAATCTTTTATCAAGTTTTTTACAAACTGTAGGTCTTCGGCTAAAATGAATAATCTGAAAGTGTCGAGTTTGTACATTCTATGCAGTTCTTGCTCAGCAATTAAACTGGAAATATTGTGCTTTAACATGGAACGCCATCACTTACCATTGGCTGAGATAAATAGAGCTGTAGGGCTTCTTCAAGGTGGCATGCGAAAATGATGTAGCTCTTCGTTTGGGGATTTCCCAAAGTGTTATCAGTCGATTGTGGCGGCGTTTCCGTGAAACTGGCAGTCCAGCCGAACAACATCCAGGGCGAGGACGCGCTACAAAACTGCAGTTCAAGACCGATTTTTGGTCTTAACCGCAAGAAGACAACCGACAATCACAGCACCTGAGTTGGTTAACGTGTTGCAGCAGACGCACCAGGTAACCATTGGTCGTGATACTGTCAGAAATCGACTGCATTGAGCAGATCTCCACAACAGAAGGCCACTTAGATGTCCACCTTTGTCGAGAGGCAATCGCGGTAGAAGATTAGAGTGGTTTCAAGAACATCAAAACTGGGATGCAAATGATTGGGCCACAGTTTTGTTTACAGACGAATCCAGATTTGGATTTCATCCAGATTCTCGTCGAGTAAGACAGTGGAGACAACCTGGAAATAATGAACGTTTGAGACACGTCCAGGAAGTCCACACATACAGAGGTGGTACAGTAATGCTAAGGGGCGGAATCATGATCGGCGGCAGAACCGATCTCGTTTTTCCAAATCGCTCCCTCACAGCTCGACAGTACCTCGACACCATTCTTCTACCTATCGTCCGTCCGTTTGCTGGTGCTGTTGGTGAAAACTTCCACCTAATGCACGATAATGCTCGTCCACATGTCGCGCGTCTAGTGATTGACTGGCTCACTAACGAAGGAGTTGATGTATTGCCATGGCCAGCACAATCACCGGACCTGAATCCCATCGAGCATGTGTGGGACATGCTTCAACGAAGAATTACTCCGCATATGGGGAACATTCACACAACGTTTCAATTGAGAGAGCTTTTAATCGCTGAATGGGCAAATGTACCTCAACAAGACATTGACAATCTCATTTTGTCGATGCACGAGTTACAGTTCGATAACCTCTTACATCAGCAGGATATTGTTCGATGACCCGAAGACGACATCAATTATTTTGCTGATATCTGCAAAGTCGGCAATAATTTATATATAAATAGGTTCAATTGATTTGTAATAGCCAGTACTTATATTTCATAGTTATTAGTTGTTACTCTGTTCAAATAAAAAGTTTTTAAAACCCTTTTGTGTGAACGAGAAATATAATTGGCGCAGTCATTAGGATAGTGGAAGAGTCCTTAGAAGATCCTCGTCGTTCTCAAACGTTTATCCACTATTCTCCCGAACCAAGTTCCACCGAGAAGCAAGTACTCCAGGAAGAATTTCGGCCGTAGACAAGAATACCTCTTCACTATCGTCCGTCAAGGAATATCTACATAGAAATAAGTTTTTGGTGACAGAATATGCAACGAGCCATCATCGTCATCCTGTAAGCATAAATGAACTCAACTTCATCAATTGCAAATACTATTTTACGTCTCCCTACCTTAGTTTTACCAAATTCACCTTCAAGTATCAATTCTCGCCCATCCATTATTCCTCAAACAATTGACCAACTTTAAATCCATCAACATGGCAAAACAATTCGACCTGAAGAATTTTGGATTGTACCCGAATACGATGGAAGCCCAAATGAATTATACCAGTTCATCAACGTATCAACAATGATTCTGAACGAATATTGGAATACTGAAGACCACGGTTGTTTTCAGAACCATATATTGATACAAGGACTACTCAACAAGCTACGAGGCAGAGCCAAAGACGTCATCTCAGTTTATGGATGTAGTGACTGGAACAGCATCAAAGGAACTCTAATCCAAAACTTCGCCGACCAACGGAATGAAAATTCCTTAACAAGAGATTTGGTAAACCTGCGACAAGACCAGAACGAAACACCACAACGTTTCTACGAAAAAGTCATGGGACTTTTAAACACAATATCAAACTATATCGAATTACACACCGCCGATGATACGATAAAGATCAGCAAGAAAAGTTATTTCCAACAACAAGCTCTAACAACATTCTTAGCCGGACTACGAGAGCCCATTGGATCCACCATAAGAGCAATGAAACCAATAGACTTGGCAACAGCAATGCAGTACATCCAAGAAGAAAACAATATCCGTTATCTACAAAGGACGTTTGGACCCCCACAAGTCCCCAAGAAACCACTCCAGACCCAGCAAAAAACTGCAAATCACCAATATGCCCAACAATCAATACCACAGCGGATGTACCAACCCATGCAACACTTTCAACGAGCCGGACAACAACAACCTCATCAGACAATGGGACTCCAACCACAATTTCAACAACCGACCTTCAGACCACATTGGCAATCGAATACTCAACAGAGACAGATGTGGCCTTCAGTCCAACCACCACGTTTTGGACAGAATCAACCAAATAAGCAGAACGGACAAGAACCAACACCAATGAGCATCAGTACCAGAAATACTTATGGAGCACCAACGAGGAGCATGAGAACCCAACCTCAGGCAAGACCAAATTTCAATCCAGCTCCCATGTTCAACATTGAGCAACATGACGAAGACTTTGCATATGAAGCGAACCCCTATTACATTGAAGAAACCTGCTCTTATCCCAATCAAGAACCAACTGAAGAATTCCAGGTTCAAGAAGACCAACAGGAACCAGATGAAAATTTTCTATTGGATCCAGGACAAAACCAAGAAACATAGTGGAACTGCATACATTCGACGATAAGAGAGAACTTCCTTATATAACCATTGCAAATCCTCCCTCAAACTCCTCATTGACACCGGATCAACAAAATCCTTTCTCAATCCTGAATTAGCTTTCCAATATTACAAGGATTGCATCAAAAAAGATCCCTTCGTCGTCACTTCCATTTTCCAAAACTATTCTCAAGATTACAGTGCAGAAATTCCCATATTTCCTGAGTTTAACTCAAACGGCATTCTGAAATTCTACCTCTTCAAATTCCACAAAACTTTTGATGGTCTCATTGGACTCGACAACCTGAAATTTCTCAAAGCTGAACTGAATTTCCTGAATCCTCCTTTTAACCGAATACTCCTCTCTCCCAATCCAGTACTACGAAACCAATAAGACCCAGTTCTACTCTATTCAATTGGAGCCAGACAGCGTGACCCAAGTACGACTACCGGTGAAGGATAAGAATGGAACTATCATGATATAAGACAGAAACTGCAAGGTGCTTACATCCGTGAAGCTCTCACTGATGCCCGTGATCATCTAGCCTGGACGGAAATTGTCAACTTCAGTCCAGATAAACTCCAATCGTTCTAGCCGAACCAGTACGAAGCAGCCAATAATAATCTTCAAGAGCATCGTATCTATTCTGCTGACATAATCCCATCAGGAAACAGAGACCCAATCAACACACATGGATGATCTAATCAGAACAGACCACCTGAATCCAGAAGAGGAGATGCATATCAGAAAATTATGCAGAAGATATGCTGATATTTTTCACCATCCAGATTCCTCACTCACATTCACCAATCAAGTCAAACACCATATGAAAACCAGAGACGAAATCCCAGTCTACACAAAATCATACCGATATCCGTATGTACACAAGGAAGAAGTGAAGAAGCAAATAACTTCGTTATTGGCAAGGAATCATCAGACCTAGCCAATCTCCCTGGTCCTCACCAATTTGGGTCGTTCCAAAAAAACTGGACGCCTCTGGAAAAGCAAAATGGCGTATCGTTGTGGATTTCCGCAAAGTCAACGAGAAGACTATAGACGACCGCTACCCTATTCCGAACATTTCTGACATCTCGACAAACTGGGAAGGTGTCAATATTTCACTACCCTGGATTTGGCAAGCGGATTTCACCAAATAGAGATGGCAGAGGAGGACATCCCTAAGACCGCATTCAACGTCGAAAACGGACACTACGAGTACCTGCGTATGCCGTTTGGACTGAAAAATGCTCCAGCGACCTTTCAAAGGGTTATGGACAATGTCCTAAAGGGTCTACAAGGGACCATCTGCTTGGTTTATATGGATGACATAATCATCTTCTCTACATCTCTGCAAGAGCATATGGTCAACCTCACAAAAGTTTTCCAACGCCTACGAGAACTGGTTTCAAAATACAAGTAGACAAGTGCGAATTCCTGAAGAAAGAAGTCAGCTTTCTAGGACACATCGTCACTCCTAATGGGATAAAACCAAACCCAGCAAAAGTCAAAGCAATCATGGACTATCCTGTACCATGAACTGTCAAAGAGATCAGAGGATTCCTAGGACTCCTAGGGTACTACAGGAAGTTCATCAAGGACTTCGCCAAGACTACCAAACCGTAACCTCCTATCTCAAGAAAGATGACCATATAGAGCATACGCCAGAATTCCTAAAATGTGTTCAAACTTGTAAAAACCTGCTTACCAATGAACCACTACTACAGTATCCGGACTTCACAAAGCCCTTTAATCTGACCACAGATGCCAGCAATTTCGCCATAGGAGCCGTTCTGTCCCAAGGACCCATAGGAAAAGACAAGCCAATAGCTTATGCATCCAGGACCCTGAACGAAACTGAAATGAAGTACTCTACCATCGAAAAGGAAATGCTAGCAATAGTTTGTGCCACCAAATATTTCCGACCGTATTTTTCGGCAGAAAATTCAAAATTCTGTCAGATCACCGTCCCCTCCAGTGGCTCTTCTCCTTGAAGGATCCAAACTCAAAACTGGTCCGATGGCGCCTGAAGCTAGAAGAGTATGACTACGAAGTGGTCTACAAAAAAGGCACAAGCAATACCAACGCCGATGCGCTCTCCAGAATAGAGATACATACAAAGGAGCTCCATGAAGCAAACTACGACGACGACAAGGCATCTCTATTCAACCATCCTCCATCAGAAGTTCCTGAGTCTGCAGATGACATCATCAACGATCTGTTTAAAGATTGCTTTCATCAACATTTTCCTGAAGATAAGGACCCCATACCACAAGAACAAGAAATTCAGAATGAACCCCCAACCGAAGGAGACAAGGAATGCGTGAACCTGAACCCGGAAGTTACCCCAGACGAAGATACTAGTGGCATCACCAACCATACAGCCAGAGAAAGTCCAATATTAGAAATACCAATATCAGAGAAACCTCTCAATGTCTTCAATAACCAAGTCATCTTCAAACGAGTAAGCTATAACCCAGCAAGAACGGTGATAGAAGAAATATTCCCGAATAAAAGAAGATACCATGCTCAGTTGGGAAACGACAATATGGACGAAAATGTTTCTACTTTTTCAAAGAATATATCAGCCCGGGAAAGAAATACGCTTTGATGTTCGAAGATGAAGAACTCTACCCCAGCATGTGCAGAATCTTGAGAGAGACATTCAAGAATTCCTCTTTCGATCTCATAAAATGCAACCGCCTTTTGGAAGATGTCAGTTGCTCAGCTAGACAAAAAGAAATAATCAAGCAGCATCATGAAGGAAAAACAAACCATAGAGGAATCACCGAAACGGAAACTCGGATCAAAAGATTGTATTATTGGCCCAATATAAAAAAGGATATCGAAGAAGCTATCAACTTATGCGAAACTTGTCAAATCAACAAGTATGATCGAAGACCAGAGAAGCCAAAGTTCATGCTGACACCTACCCCAACGAAGCCTCTTGAAATAATACTCATGGATACCTTTCAGGCTAGTGGACAAAAATTCCTGACGATTGTGGATGCATTTTCAAAATATGGTCAGGCATATCCAATAGAGGGATGTAATGCTATCAACACTCTCAATGCTCTCTTAATATTCATCAACCATCATGGAATACCACATATGATCGTCACTGATAATGGAACGGAATTCAAAAATGGACTGATCCAAGAATTTGTTGACACACATAAAGTCAACATTCACTATACCACTCCAGAAAACCCTCAGTCAAACGGGATAGTCGAAAGATTCCATTCCACATTGATCGAGCACTTGAGAATATTGAGAGATACGCATAAGAAAAGAGACATCAAAGAACAGATGCTCTATGCCATCCTAGGATACAACAACTCTATCCATTCAGCAACAAGACAGAAACCTATGGATATTCTGAACGGACATCTCAATAGTCAGACCCATTCGATATCGACATAAGACAAGCCTTGATTAACAACTACGTCCAACAACACAGGGAAAAAACGAAGGAAATATATAGGAAAATCAATGAAGATTTACAGAAACAGAAAACAAATATCATAGAGAGAGAAACAAGAAAAGAGAAACTCCTATTACCTACAAACCCTGCACCAAAGTGTACACAAGAAAACCAGTGAAAAGAAACAAACTGCTACCACCCTTCTTCCAAAATCCATCCAAAAAGACCAAACAGTAACTGTCGAGACAGAAAATGCAAACGTCCATAAGAAAAATATAAGACATTTGCCTAATAAGATAACTAAATTCTTCGTCCCTTTACAGCCTTCATCTGACGAGAGGACACGAGATCGAAATCCAGAACCTCAAGACAAATCCAGGACTACTTCCCCTCAATATGGGACAAGCAAAGATCAAGACTAGTACCCACGACTTCATCCACTACTACGATCTTCAACCCATCCACGAAGATATCTACACATTGTTCCAGTACGAAAGTTATGGTTCTGGAAGGAGTGCATCTGATAAAACTTCCACCAGGTTGTGAATTCAAAACCAACAACGAAGCCTTCATAAACTCCAAAAGTGTCATATTAGACGAACCCCTCACTTTACCAAATATCAAGACAGCTCACATCAATTCCTCGCTGAAATTCAAACCATTGAAATCAGATAAGATTCCCCTGGATAAACTACATCTGACCCTAGAAGAAGAGAGGTTACAACTCATCCCAGAAGAAACCAGACAATCTGATAATAGCCATTTCTGGATGACTCCCATTTACATTTCAATCACCATCTTCATTCTATACTTAATTTACAGATTGAAAAGGCAAACGAAGAGAAAACCATCCAATGATGATCCACCAGTTCCCGAACACGAAGCATCATCTTCAGTCTTGTTCGTCCCTTACAAGACTTCCCCAGGGGATGGAGAAGTTACAGTTCGATAACCTCTTACATCCCCTGGGGAAGTCTTGTAAGGGACGAACAAGACTGAAGATGATGCTTCGTGTTCGGGAACTGGTGGATCATCATTGGATGGTTCTTTCTTCGTTTGCCTTTTCAATCTGTAAATTAAGTATAGAATGAAGATGGTGATTGAAATGTAAATGGGAGTCATCCAGAAATGGCTATTATCAGATAGATGTAGGGCCGTAATAAACCAGCGTGGAGGCCATACTTTGTACTGAATCCAATTTTTTTTGTATTATGATTTTTTTTCGGGGTGCCAAAGAAGAGCCATATTTTTTTTTTAGTTTCGCAGAACCGATCTCGTTTTTCCAAATCGCTCCCTCACAGCTCGACAGTACCTCGACACCATTCTTCTACCTATCGTCCGTCCGTTTGCTGGTGCTGTTGGTGAAAACTTCCACCTAATGCACGATAATGCTCGTCCACATGTCGCGTGTCTAGTGATTGACTGGCTCACCAACGAAGGAGTTGATGTATTGCCATGGCCAGCACAATCACCGGACCTGAATCCCATCGAGCATGTGTGGGACATGCTTCAACGGAGAATTACTCCGCATATGGGGAACATTCACACAACGTTTCAATTGAGAGAGCTTTTAATCGCTGAATGGGCAAATGTATCTCAACAAGACATTGACAATCTCATTTTGTCGATGCACGATAGATGTAGGGCCGTAATAAACCAGCGTGGAGGCCATACTATGTACTGATTCCAATTTTTTTTGTATTATGATTTTTTTTCGGGGTGCCAAAGAAGAGCCATATTTTTTTTTAGTTTTGCTTATATGCGCACTCAGTATTTTTGACCATTTAATAATTTTGTGTTGTAAGTTACATTCGTTTAATAATCACCCGTCAACTTTTTTTTTCCCTAAAGCGATCTAAAAAAAAATTATTGCCATTTTTAAAAATATCCCTAGACTTTTCCGATGCGTGTATTTTTAATGAATTACTCTGAAACGGCCGTGAACATGAATAATTTATAGAAATATGAAACTTCACAGTGATAATTGAGTCACTATTTTATCAAACTGTGCATTGAGAGCTTTTTTTATTTTTGCGATATTATAGGCAAGAGTTGCCATTGCCATTGTGTGAGTACTATAACAGGTACTGATTTTCACCATAAATGCCTAAGAAGAAGGAAAAGAAGCAAAACGAATAAAATCGAATATTTTTCTCGTAACTGCGTTTTTACTAGGGTTAAACAAAAAACTTCAAAATTACACCATCGAATACCGATTAATTTGAGCAAGGATATTATCGTCAGCTCCGATGATAGCAGATGACTTAAAACATACATTACAACAGAATTTAATAATGGAGTGAAAAATATAAACATCTACATCTCTCATTATTGAGAACAGTCACGAACTCAATACGTGATATGTATCATTTTTGAAAACTGGTCATTCACAATATGAAGTGGCAGTATATGCTCAATTAATGGAATTGATCGAACTTGAAATATGGTGTACACCGTCAACTAAATGCTATTGTGTGTGAAAATCGTCTATTCAAAATGTGAAGATATTGATTTCATATTCTAGGGTTGTGAAGTATTCGTCAGGAGGTTCAAAATGATCTGTCACAAGAACCCCCTTTTTTTAATTTTTTTTCCCAACGAAATGGCGCCCAGTCGTCATTTTGAAAGTTTCTTTTGTCAATTTCACTTCAAAATAAAGTATCAATACATTGATTTCATTATCCCAAAAATTTAAATCTTTTGAGTTGACCCGTTTGAAAAATAAAAGGGGGTGAGACATTAAAAAAATTCACTGTATAATATTTTCTCCTTCTCGAAGCTGAATATATTTTTTTTGTCAGGAATAATTTGAAAAACCATCAGTAAAAAAAAACTTGAAGAATATGTTTTTACCGACTGCTATCACATTCATCTCCATGCCGGGCAAGGCAACTGACGCTAATTTTTGTAAATGATGAACACTATCCGAGTGATAAAAATGAAATTCATTTGTAATGAGATCTCTACATTCCATTATATTCATCACTGTGAAGTTCAAAATTTAAATTATCGTTTTAACGTCAAAATCGAAGTCGTATTCTTCAAAAATATATGGCCTCTGTGCGTTTCCACAACTAATAACATATGAAATATCTCCATCGTTGAAACAAATTTTCCTTCCACATCTTTCTAAACAAACCTAGAATTGAAATCTGAATAACTTTCGGGTCCACATAACGCTGAGGCAACCATTAGATGTTTTGTATTCATTCACAGCCAATTTCGATTACATTTGCATTCATTTCAAATTTGGAGCTGAAAGGAGTTGAGTCTACTCCTACGTGACGTCCAATTTGAATGCAAATCATTGGTCTCAATGGTAACAAAATTTACTCACTAATGGAATACTTCGTTAACAAAAATTACTTTTTGAACAGGGGCAAAAAAAGCGTTCAGATAGCGTATCCGATCTTGAAACAGAATGCTACAAATAATTTCAATATATTTTAAGGAATATGACTAAAGTAAATCGCATTTTGCATGCAGGGTGTAACATAAGTACGTTAAAATATTCAAGTGACGTATTCCTGAGACATTTTTAAGAAAAAAGTCTATATAAATTGTGTCCAAAAATGCTTCGTTTCGGAGATACGGGGTGTTGAAATTGAATTTTTTTGTTCGCTTTATGAAAATAACTTTTGCAAAAAATAAGTTATTTGCACGAAATTCGGTACCCTGAGATTTCTTGACGTGAGAAATCATAATTTCGTATTAATTTTCATGTAACATCTAGAGGGTGCTGCGTACGCTGTCATTATTTATTTCAAATTTCCCTAACTTTTTTGACAGTAAATTCTTGGTACTTTTCATAAAAAAAACCTAATTCCCACACCTTTTCCAAGTAAATAATGTACACCTCCTCAACAACGCTGGAGATGATCGTTTTCGAGATATTTACAATTTTCTATATCGATGCATATCACTTTATAGCTAAATTTGATTTCAATAATTTTAGTCACTCTCCGCTTGCAAATTGAGTTAATTAAATCGAGTAGGCTATGAAAGTTTGTTTATAAAAATAGAAGTTCGCTGTCACATTTTTAACTATTAATTGACAAATTGACAGTTCGGAGTTTATAAAGTGATTTTTTTGGTACCATGCCCGACTTTACGAATGCTGAAATGGCTGACACGGTTTTTGCATACGGCTTGGCTGACGGAAATTCAAGAGAGGCCAGACGCATCCATCAGGATAGGTACCCCAACGCGTGATTCCTTGTGCAGCGGCATCTTTTCCGGCAACTTTCCGAATCTGGAAGCTCAGAAACAAATTCTGCAGCAGGATGGCCACGGACTACAAGAACTGTAGAATTGAAGGAGGCGGTTCTCGAAGAAATTAGTGAATATCCAGAGACAAGTACAAGAAAAATTAGTTAAACTTTGAATGTGAGTCATATGACAGTTCACAGAATTTTAAATGAACAGCAATTATATCCTTATCATATTCAGCGTGTCCAGGCACTCACGCTACGTGATTCCCAACTACGTATTGAATTTGCTCAATGGCTTCAAAAAAAAGTCGAACAACATCCGCAATTTTTATCGAAAATCCTCTTCACAGATGAGGCTAATTTTTCAAGAAATGGTATCATGCACTTCTATAACAACCACATCTGGGTATGGGTAGGCATAATTGGGGATTATTTAATTGGGCCCTATTTTCTTCCCCTAGGTTCAAATGGAGATGTTCACCTAAATTTTTTGGAACACGAGCTTCCCCAACTTATGGAAGATGTTCCCATTGGTCTCCGAAATCACTCTTTGTTCATGCACGATGGAGCTCCTGCTCATTTTAATGTAATAGCAAGAATTTTTTCAGACGTAGCATATCACCAACGATGGATAGGAAGAGGAGGCACTGATCACTGGCCCCCGAGGTCACCGGACCTCAATCCCTTCGATTTTTTCTTTTGAGGACACCTAAAATCACTAGTTTATGCTAGTCCCATTGGAAACGAGGAAATGTTGAAAGATCGCATCATAGCTTGCTGCGAAACGATAAGAAACACTTCGGGCATTTTTCAAAGGGTGCGGAATTCTTTGATGAAGGGAGCAGAAGCTTGTATTACTGTTGGGGATCGTCACTTGAACAGTTATTGTAGTAGTTGTTTCGTTCAACTTGTATATGTTTAATTTCCTAATAAATAACATAGTACTCCGGTGAACCATCAAGATGAATAAACCTCTGAAGAAGCTAGTCACTCGTGCTGGCGGAACGTTAGGATACAGTTCAAACCACGACGGCCTTCAAATCCGAATGAAAATCGTAATACTGAAAATCTCGGTCGCGAAAGCCTTAACCAATTTAAGAGTATTATATCAGTATTATCTCTGTGACTAAAATAAGTTGACTCCTGTAAACGCAGTATCACATCTTTGAACCCGACGTACGCAACAGTTCAAAAATGTCCAAAGTACAGAAACGTGTCTGCGTTAATCCCGCAGATAGTTTTTGCTAGATATGTGGTCAGTTTACTCCTAAATCGCAGAAACGGCCAATTAATCAAATGACCAAAGTACCTTACCATAAGTATTTTGGATGTGTTGTTGGTGATCAAGATCGGGCTCCTCACGTATGTTGCCAAACCTGTGCAGCAAATCTAAGTAACTGGTTAAATGGCAAACACCATTCTATGCCTTTTGCAGTTCCAATGATTTGGCGAGAAACAACAAATCATTACAACGACTGTTATTTGTGCGTGTTGTTACGTGTCTGGTTTTTCAAGAAAGAGCAAACACAAAATTGTATACCCGGATATTCCCTCTGCAAGAAGGCCGGTTCTTCTTGGAGAAGGTTTACCAGTTCCAACACCCCTGGCAAATTGGGAGGAAGATTTGGAAATGTTCTCATGATGATGTGCCAGAAAAAGACGGTCCTTATTTTCCAGAGAGTGAAGAAAGAACACCCCATTTAATCGAACATCCTGAATTAAATGACCTAGTTCGGGACCTTCACTTGTCCAAAAAGAATGCTGAACTATTAGGGTCTAGAATACAAAGGAATTTACTAGCCCCTAAAATCAAATTTACAATATTCAGGACCCGTAACCATGAGCTATCCTCGTGTTTTACTATGCTGGATAAAATGTCTGTTTGTGTAAATCCAAATAGTGTGATGAAAAAATTAGGATTTGCACATAACCCGGATGAATGGTATTTTTTATAGATTCATCTAGAACAAGTTTAAAAGCCGTTCCGCTCCATAATGGTAACAAAAGACCCTCTATTTCTCTCGCACATGCAGTTGCCATGGAGGAAACATACGAAAGTATGTCACTTATTCTAAATGCAATAAGTTATAATACATAAGTGGCAAATACGTGGTGACCAAAAAGTCATAGGACTATCAGTAGGTCTTCAGGGCAGATTTACGAAGTTTTGCTGATTTCTTTGCCCTTGGAACAGTAGGGCAACACAGAGCCATTATCAAGTAGAAGAATGGCCCCCAAAAGATAAATATATTCCAGGTCAAGCTAACATGTAGAATATACCTCTTGTTAATCCCAAAAACGTTTTGTTACCTCCATTATACAATGAACTGGGGTTAATGAAAAATTTTGTGAAAGCATTAGACAAAGAAGGTGTTGCGTTTAAATATTTCGAACTCGTTTTTCCAAAATCAAGTGATGCAAAGCTCAAAGAAGGTATATTTGTTGGTAACCACTCAGTCTGAAGCTATAACTGTGTAAATATTAAAAACTGATACTCACCCTGTTCCTGAAGAGACACACGATTCTCTGTAGACCTGTCGTCTTCCTTAGGAGATATGTCATCGCCCTCATTCACTCAGCCTTCTACAAGTACAATTGAATCCAGCAATACATTTGTGGTTCAGCCTAGCACGAATGATGACACCTATAGAAAATAACAATGTCTGGAGTTGATTCATGAATGCTTTTTGTTTGGGTTCTGGTTTTCAACTCGAAAAATCAAGTACACCCCTACACAAAAATGATTAGCTGAACTTATATGACTTTGACTTCAATCAACACGGGTACATTACAAAAAATCACAAAAGTGAATCGAAGGAAATTAGGATTATCTCTTAAAATATCATTTGGACCTTGGACTGTTGAAAAAATAAGGTGAATGTTAAATTTCTCAGACGACGTACATTAGATAAGCGATTTTTTCAATTTATTATGTTGGTACTCTCGTTTCGAACATATTCATAGTTTCAGCTGTATAGCGTGTTCAGTTTTTTCATTAGCTATACCTTACGATTTGATCTTCATAAACTTCATTTTCAAAAATATATCACATGTTTCGCTATCACAGTAGCTTTTTCGTAGGTATTAACATACTGAAAGTTAATTCTACTCTAATTTTTATATACCCAACATAATCATAAGTGAGAGATGCCTACTCAGGTACTTCTACGATCATAATCATGTACCTAAAATACATCCTTAAACTATGATCACTTACAGCATTTTATATCAATTCAACATCAATAATATCGTGTTTACGAAGAATAAGATACATCGGTTTCTGAGAAAACAAGTCCAGTAATGGTGATCTTTTCAAATCTGATTTGTCATTCAGTAAAATTATTAAGTTTGTCAATTTCCATTGTTTTCAAATAACTTAGCATCAAACCTTCATTTTCTATGTGTGAAATTTCGTTAAAGATGTGATTTTATATGTTAAGTTTGTTTTCTCATTTACATAGCTCAAATAATGTTCCTGGATGCAATTTCTGAATGTTCTACCAGTTCTACATATACCTCAGGCCAAGTTCCACAATTCAATTTATTATCTCATGGTTTCTCGAATCTGAATAATTTGTCTTTATTATTTTCAAACAACTTTCCCAACGTATTACCTGTTCTATTTGAAATTTCAATATCTTGTTTATTCAAGATGAAAATACTTTTCCTGTTGTTTGTCCAAAGTATACTGAATTTTCATGATTTTGATTTCGAATATCTGAATGATCAGTAGAAAAAACCTCCCGAATTGCTTTTGCGTAGACTTTTTTTGAAAGTATTTTGTCTATTTATTCAGCTTTATATCCGTTGTTGTGATCCGTTGCAGTGAACAACCGGTTTGAAGCTGAATCGACGAAGATATCAAAATTTTACACATAGAAAATAAGGGTTTGAAGCTGAATTATTTTGAAGCAATAAAGATGAAATTGATTTCTACTGAATGACCATTTGGATTTGAATAGATCACCATTACTAATCTTTTCTTTGAAGGTGGTTGACAATGTTTCGTGGTGTATTTCATCAGTTCGGACGTCCATTGTCTAATATAATATAAAATGATCTGATAACCCTGAAAAAAAATCAAAAATATTAACCGAAAATAACAATTCTATTAAAAAAAACTGGAATTACAAAGAAATGACATACAACAACAACCAAATAAATAAAAATTGAAATATTAATAAATGCTGAAAAAATTGGAAAAATCAAAAATATTATTAACAAAAAATGAAATAATAAAAATTAAAAGATTTCAAACCAAGTTATGTCACAACGTTTCGATTGTTAGTATCCGTATTCGGGTGATAACTGGTCTTATTCCTCCGAGATCTGACTATTTATAGGTCATTCGAGTGCTTTCACCTATCCCCTCTTCTCTCTTTCCGCTTCATAGGTTTTGGCGGGAGATGACCGTTTGGCGGGAGTTGATCGTTTTTCGCTTGATAAGAGGTTTCCATATGTTACGTATCTCTACGCTAGCTTGACTAAATACGTTGTTGGACAACATATACGCGGCTTCTTTGAATTTTCTCCTAAACCAGTATTCCTCTTTGTGGATGATTTCAGCTTGAGCCCACTTGATGTTGTGTTGATGAGTTCAAACATGCTCTGCTATTCCGGATTTGCTGGTTTCTCCTTGCTGTGTGTCATGATGTAGAACATAATTAATATGCTCTAGGTAATTATAAAATTAGGATGTTCTTCAGGTATACAAAAGTTGAGTAGACGCTCTAGGTAATTATGAATACGTGTGGAATATGAAAATTAGAGTGAACCATTTGTCAGTATGTTATTTACTACGAAAAAGCTACTATGATAGCGAAACATGTTTTGATATATTTTCGAAAATAAAGTTTGGAAACATCCGAATCATTATGTTTACTTTATGAAATGTTGACAATTGCATACGGTGATTGTACTCTGAGTCAGAAAAATGTTCATAACCGGTACAAGTCTTCCACAGAACGTCGAGAAGATATGAATAATGACGCTAGTCCTGGACGCTAGAACACATCAACAACAAGTGAAGAAAATTGTTATCGAGAATTATTTCGGAAATTTTGGTTATGAAGCGTGATGCAGAGAAGTTCGTTCTGAAATTGCTGAATTTTGATCAAAAAAACCTTCACATGAGCATCGCTCATGTTATTGAATGATGTCAACGGCGATCCAGATTTTCTTGTAAGGGTTATAACTGATGACGATTCATGGGTGTATGATTATGCGATCCAAGACCAAAAAAATCATACTGAGTTCGATTTGTAATTTTTTATAATCAAATCCACCAGTATAAAAACAGTTCACAACAACACAACAACGTATACAGATTACAAATAATATTACAAATAATAATTACAAATAATAATTACAAATTAATAATAATACAAAATTAATAATAATATATAAATATTTCTTATCCCCTTTCATATATTGGGACCTTTCACCTAAGTGCAAATGCGCTTGTGTTGTGATAGGTATCCCTTTTTTTAAAAGGAGATTTTTATACTGTCAGACATTTTATATACATTTGATATTTCTGGAGAATGGAGCTTTCAAGTATATGTGTTCAATATAATTCTTCAATAATAAGTTGATTGTAGCGTAGATATGATTTTATAGCAATTTTGTATTTCTTTATGTCTATAATATTCCTGGACTCGGGTGGTAGTAAATTGAAAAGTTTTGGGCCAAAGTAATATACAGATTTCTGTGAATGACTTTTTTTGAATGAAGGTAGATGGATAGACCTTTTTATAACAGATCTAGTCTCTTTTTCAATTGTTGAACTTTGGTAATTTACTTTGTTATGAAATATCCATATTAAACAAGAGTAAGAGTAGAGACTTCTGATGTTGAATAAGTTGATTTCTTCATACAGCTTTTTTGTGGAAAATAAACGGTCCTTCTTACAAATAATTTTCAGTAATGTGTTTTGCATTATTTGTAAACCTCCTAAATTTTTTTCAAACGTTCCTCCCCATGCTGTAATGCAATACTTAAGAACAGACTCTGCCAGTGCATAATATAAGGTAAGCATGTTCTTACGGGTTAGGATATCTCTCAGGGAGTAAAATTTGTGAATGAGTTGCCTTAGTCTCTTGATCATATACTGCGTATGCTCATCCCATCGTAAATGCTTGTCAATTATGACTCCTAAATATTTAAGTTTAATCGATTTTTCGATCGTAGGACATTGGCAGATATTTTGAGCGCAATTTATTTTATGTATCTTCAAAAACTTTTCATTTGGTTGATCGCTTTTTGTTGAAGTGATT
Source organism: Leptinotarsa decemlineata (assembly GCF_025532065.1). Taxonomy (NCBI): domain Eukaryota; kingdom Metazoa; phylum Arthropoda; class Insecta; order Coleoptera; family Chrysomelidae; genus Leptinotarsa; species Leptinotarsa decemlineata. The sequence goes on from NW_027412532.1 coordinate 23,365,673, forward strand.
GTCATAAATTTTATTTTTCCAACGTTTAGGCTGAGAAGATTATAATCGAGCCATGCTTTCATCTTTTTCATTTGATTTCCGCTTTTCTGTAGACTCCTTGCCATGAGTCCCCTGAGAAGATAATAACCGTATCGTCAGCGTAGGATATAATATGTCCCTGAAAGTTTTTAATTTTACTAATACTATTTATGTATACCAAGAATAGAATAGGTCCTAATACAGTACCCTGTGGTACACCGGCGGTAATTGTTGAGAAATCACCAAGTTCTTCGTTTATCTTTACTCTTTGTGTTCTCTCTGATAGATAGTCTCGAAGTAAATCAAGTGTCAAACCCGAACTCCATACCTATATAGCTTATGCAAGAGAATTTCGTGGGAAACGGTGTCAAAGGCTTTGGCAAGGTCAAGAAAAATGGCTATGCATCTGTCCGATCTGTCCAGTGCCTCCACGCCGTTCCTCACGAAGTCTAGAACAGCATTTTCCGTATTTGATTTTTTGATGAATCCGTATTGACTATCGGTTAATACATCATTTGCATCGAAAAAGTTAGGAGTTATCTTGAGGTTATGCTCCGCTTACAAGAAGCAATACGAAAAAAATGTGGATATTCATTATGAGTTTTGATAATCAATTTTATATTCTTTCAATGCCATCAAAAAACTTGTATTAGTGAATGATAAATATACTAACTTTGAAGAGGCATCGAAACATGATGTGTATAAATGTGGTCACGATAGATTTTTTGACCTCCAAGTTAGCACAACGTCAGGAAGAAATTCCAAAAATCGACAGCCTTCAACCCGAATAAAAATAGCCTCAACCATTTCGTCAAAATATTTATTTGAAAACTTTTATCGCATACCTCTCAAATCGTTTTATGTATCTCACATTATTCATTACTGGCATCATAAAAATCAAATCATTCTTTATAGCTAATCCCGAAGTGCTATACTTCAAGGCGAATTTGACGCACCTATCATGCAGATTTACCCTTCATTCCAAAGTTCCCCTTTCATCTTACTTCACCAGGTTTAAACGTCACATTGAATCAAGAATTATCGTAACCACACGTGAAATACCTCATTCAAACAAGGAATTTCTCAGCATAGTTCATAGTTGCTGCCTGTTACTTCGTTATGGAGTTTCAGCTCATAAGTTACTGTTTAATACCTCCTCTTAGTATTAGGTTTGATAGGTTTACAAAGTTAATTCCCCTCTCGAAAAGTTTACCAGAAGAGATACGATGTTTGGGAATAAGCTTGAAATAGAAACAGCACATGACATGAAACTTACACAAAGTCCTTGAATCAAAGTAAAAAACTGTCAGTTCACAGTTGACATAAGTCAATCACTACAACTTTCGAACACTGGGTGTTCGAGCACATTGTTTCTCGTGAGAACTCGCACCCTGGCGATTATTCAGTTGCAGCAGCTCAAAAATCCCAACACGTTCGATTTTCTTAGAGAATCACTCATGACCAGCGTTGTTAGGAATCACACGTTAAAAGGTGAGACCTCGTTAGTCCTTAGCTCGCACAAGTTTCTCAACTTCTGCTAGTTGTCGTTCGTATGGGAGCGACAGCTGATTAACGGAAAAACAGATGTGTTAAATTGTCAATTGCAAGCCTTGTGCATACCACTGGATGGACCCAAAATTTTATGTATTTTTTCTGTTCCTTGTAACAAGAGCACACATGAATGCAATATTAAAAATATCTATTCTGAAAGTTATCTTGGCAACTATTCAGTTACTACTGGGTGCTTGGAACAACAGCAGACAACTTTTCAGCGGCTAGATCTTGTATTTAATCAAATACACTAAATGGTATGCGCCAGTGTGGAGCAATGAAAAACAAACATCGAATGCGATAAACTCAAAAACTACCGAATAGTTTTTTATACTGTTTCACCAACGGGTGAATTGACTCAGAAGAAAGCTTTTTGTGTACAATTTGACGTTGTTTGGTTGAAATATGACGTTAGATTTTGTGAGGAGTCGGGGCGGTGGTGTTACCCTGCAAGTTTTATTGAAAAAACTGCCTGATTTCTTTGGAATAAAAAAAAACAATTCATTTCATTTTGTTCTTTCATCTATCTACAAAATAGTCCGCAATTGCATGTCTTTTTTTGGGGATAGTTCACTATACCCGTTCCAATGATCAAAACAGTGGTCAAAGATACCATGTTAATTGTAGATCTATTCAAATAGACAGGAGTTATTGCAAAATCGAAACTATCGTGCGAAGAAATTAATTCAATCGGCCTGACAAACTGTATTTTTGTTTTCTGTTGTCTCGTAAGTGGATAAGTATTTACCCATTTAAAAATTTGTAAAATTTCTGAACATATTTTTGTTTAAATGAACTTTATACCAGATCATTATTTTCAGTTATTATTAGGTTGTTTCAGAAGTTTTGTAAGTTTAAATGTCATTTGGCAATGATAGTGTTAATGCACGCACTGTTCGACGTGGGTTTGCGAATTTCCGTTCCGGAGATTTTAGCCTCGAAGATAACCCTAAATCGTAGACCTACAGAACGACGTACAGTCGTACAGAACGACGATTTGAGGACTGGTGGAGACTGACCCAACACTAAAGGTGCGTGATATGGCGGAAAAACTGGGCGTCAGTAAGATGTCTAAAAACCCTGGTGAATCTACTCATACCTGTATATATATATATATATATATATATATATATATATATATATATATATATATATATATATATATATATATATATATATATATATATATATATATATATATATATATATATATATATCGTTACATACAGACAATTATTCAAGAGTAATAGCATTACATTCCCACCTTGAACTCTTCATGCAAATATCAAATATCTTGAGGGAAATTACAATACAATATTTAATAATTTACAATAGATGTAAGATGTCAATTACCTTCCATTGAACATCATATGTATTGAATAACTTCTTTGGTTCGGAAAACATGTGAACTATTTATTTTCTGTAAAATAATATTGTAGTTTGTGAGATTTCTGTAATTATAGTTATTGAAATTTACAATTCCACCATAAATTCAACAAAGTACTTATAGTTCATATATCGTCCATAATTATTATTTTAATTCAATTTCATTAAGTTATATTTTTTGCTATGATTTCATGTGCAGATCATTACTGATAGACTAATTTGACACTTGAATCCCATGCCATTTAAAATCTTTGAAGTGCCCCCCACATATCTCTCGAGCAATAAAAATGTGTTTTATTTAAAAAAATAGTATCGGTGATAGCCCTCAAAAGTTTTTTTCATGTTTCTACGTCAAAACGTTCAAAAGTTAAGTTAGTTTTTTATCGATCTGAGGTGAACTGGTAGGTAGTAAATTAACTTTCAGTTTCCTTGTGATAGGATTTCTTTTATATTTAGGTTCCCACGAAAAGTAAAATACCGTAATGTTCAGAGAACACCATGGTTGAATTTCTGCAGACTGTAAGCTTAAAGGAACACCTTCTGAGGTAGTGAATCCCAAAGCTTTGCCGTTTATTGTTAGACCGTGACCTTGGAAAGAGATGTGATGAAAATAGTTTATTGTCTTTTAGAATAAAAATACAAAATGTCTTCCGATATACTTTAATTGCTTACTACAAACTTTTACATTGAGTGTGTAAAAGAGTTCTTTTTTTCAAATGATGTGACTAACAATTATGATATAGGTATTTTCTTATTAGTCAGTGGGCTATGCTTGAAGACTGGCCGTAAACAAATCTAAAGTAAATGGAACTTCAAACGTTCAAGCCAGTCTCTATATACCTACACAGTAGGTTTAATGGACTGACGCCTATCAGAAAACAACTACTCCCCTGGCTAATACCACGAAGGGCGTTGGATTATATCCGACAGGCGTCAGTGCAGGAATTTTCACAGAAAATGTCCTGCATATGCAATTAGCAATACAACTGAAAGAGTCGACCTTCAATTATGGAACGGGCACACTTGCAGACCGGTTTCGAGGAATCGGGCAAATTACGGATATGCAGTTGGTTAGTACCTCGTCCACCAGATGGAGTGACATTTTGTGATGTTCGCTTCAACTTTGGAAGAGGAATGAAATACTCTGAAGGAATTCCGATTTTCAATTGTGGAATATCATTGACTTTAGGTCGATGATGGTCACTATCTTGCACTGATGAGTGGCTAATAAGCCCGAAACCGGTCTGCAAGTGTGCCCGTTCCATAATTGAAGGTCGACTCTTTCAGTTGTATTGCCAATTGCATATGCAGGACATTTTCTGTGAAAATTCCTGCACTGACGCCTGTCGGATATGATCCAACGCCCTTCGTGGTATTAGCCAGGGGAGTAGTTGTTTACTGATAGGCGTGTCCATTAAACCTACTGTGTAGGTATATAGAGACTGGCTTGAACGTTTGAAGTTCCATTTACTTTAGATGATATAGGTAGTTTTTTGAAGATATTCAATTAGATTTTTGGAAATTTGACTCACAGAAAATTCGTATTTTTTAAAAATAGCACTTTGGTGTTGGGATAAACTTCGTTCCAAACAATGCAGTGCAAGTAAAATATGCTTGTTGTAATTCATGAGGATATCATGGAATTCAACAAATACCCGGTATCTGGGTATTATGAATAGGCAATAATTTCATAAGATTACTAAGAGATAAACTTTAAAAAAGTTTAACTTCTATATAATTTAGTCATTTGGGAAAATGTTTTGATTTATTTTTGAGGGCTCTTACATTATGGTCTTTAGCACAGCAGATACTCAATCTAGAGATCAAAAATGCCCTCAGTGCCTTATTTGACAATTCTTCTTTGTGGTGTTCACAACCTACAATATATTTGTGAGAAAAATTTGACAATTTGCCTAAAATAACTTGAAGGCAATTTCTTGTAAGTTCCCTCTCAAAAAACACCTGATATTGTGGCTTCAACATCGTGAAGAAAGCTAATAATTTATCGAATCGAATCCACACATTCTGCACATTTGGTGGTGCTTTTAAATTTTTCTTTGTAACATATCCACATAAATAAGCAAAAGCGTCATCAATATCTGAGAAGCCCTCTTCAATTTCGGAGATATTTTTTTCTATTTCAATATAAAATATAAATTTCTGCTGTTTTTCTTTCAGATCTCCAATATGAAAAAGAGATTTCATAATTTCTTCTCTATGGGCTGGAATTGACTGGGGATGAGTATTGCATCCACCTGCCGCTCTCATCATCCCAAAAAGTGCTTTGCATCCACCTGCCACTCTCATCATCCCAAAAAGTGCTGAAAATGACGAAGTTTATTGGAATTTTTATGGATATGTGAGTGAACATTATCACCTTCAAATGATCTTGGTATAATCTGGATGTCATTAAGTATTTGAAACCAAGATGGGGTTAGGAATATTCTCTAGTTGAATACTACTAGAATTTACCAGTTGATGTTTTGGGACAGAGTCTAGTGAATCGGGTAGAATACTACAGGATGGACCAGGAAAAACGTTTAGTGGAAGTTCAGGAGCGGTGTCACTGAGAATTAAAAAATATCAAAATACTTATTTTTATTATGAAAATGACTATCATGTCAATTTCACAACAGAACTTGTTTAAAATCTAAATTTTTCATGATGATCTTCTACCACATAGTAATTAATGGATATATATCCATCAATTTACTTGTCTAAAACATGTTTTATACTTTATATCAATAAATATTATTTAATTAGATTAATCAAACTATATAAATTATCACACAATCCTTATCAGATATTTGGCAGTAGCTTTATCAAATATTCTTTGAAAACATTGATAATAATAATAATAACAGATCTTTATTCATCATAATAAAAAAAATAAACAATAGAAAGATATGATGAAACATATTATGATGAATGGGCGAGGTTCAGCTATATAGCTGCTTTTAAACGTAACCTTTCAAATTATAAAAAAGTGCAAGGTATCGTAAATGAATAATAAATTATTATAAAATAACTATAAAATAACACAAAATGATACATTCGCGATATGGTAAAACAAAATCTGGGAAATCGTAATCTATTTGATAGCTTGAGGAAAGTGTTATAATGTTAAATTATTGACTCGTTGACATTAGAGCTTTGAGTCTTTTTTTTAAGTTCTTGAGAGGTAATTGTTTGAAATGGACAGATATGGTGTTAAAGAATTTAGCTGCCGTGTATGAGAAACTACGTGTATAAATAGCCGAAATATGATTGGATATAAACAAGAGGTGTCGATTGCGACTGTTATTATTGAAAGGTAGTGAAATGAGTTTATCACGCAGATGGGGTGGAGTTCCAGTTTGCAATATTTTATGAGTGTAAGTAAGAAGGTGCAGTTCTCTTGGGGCATTAAGTTTCAGCCAACCTGAATTCTCAAAGGATGAGCTTATGTGATCGTATTTTCAGGTTTCCCTACGAAAATCGAATACAACTATTTTGTATTTTCTGAAGAAGCCCAGCATCAGTTTATAGTAAAGCTGGTCTGTAAATCATATCACAGTAGGCCAGTCTTGAGAATATCAGAGACTCACAGAGGCTAAGTTTCAAGTTTTCAGACATTACAAGTCTGTTAGGATATAACTGCCTCAAAATATTGAAAGAAGTCTTACATACGTAATTGACATTTTTTGTGAATCTAAGTTCGGTGTCCAGAACTAAATATAGGGATTCAAATATTTCAGTTGTTCATGTTTCAAAGGGAGTTTTTTCCACTGAAAAATGCAACTGTGAACTGAAAAATAAAACCAGTTATAAGAAAATTGAAATCAATCTTTGAATCTGGGAAAATTTCAGCATCCTTCATCAACAATTTTCAATAGCTCATGTAGTATGATATCATGACTGACTTCAATGTTTTGGTTGGTTTTCGGGTTTTGCTGTTGTCTTCTTTGGTAAACTCCAAACGTTTCGACTGCAACTACGAAGTCACCTTCAGCGGCATTGACGAAGTACTCTTCACGACATATTCATTGAAACTAATTTCAGTATCAACTTTATTCTGTAAGATCACTTCATCAACTCAACTGAATATGATTGTCTCAGTTACAGTCAAATATTTTTACCGAAAATGATCAGGGCAAAGCCAGGAAACTAACTATTACGAAATTAGGCAGGATGGGTTCATACATTCAATTCGATTTTAAAAATATTTCATGCAGATTTCAGAATCGAAGTTATACTAAATCATTAGTTTATCTATTCAAAATTTTATCTGGTGTCATTGATTATCCTGAAATTCTTTCCCTTATAACTTTCAACATTTCACGGAGGTCCATTAGACAAATATATCTATTTATTACACCATATCATTTATCATTCTCCTTCATCTAAATGTTGAGACTTGGAAATAAGTACTCAGATAAAATCAATTTCTTCTGTTATGATGGAAATATTTTTAAGAATCTCACTCTTTGCTCATGTAAATGTTTTTCATTACTTGAATTGTCCTTCATTAAACACACATAAATGTGTCTATAATCATTATAGTAGTAGTATAAGTGGTACAGTACAAGCTTTCTTTGTTATATAATTTATTGTAAATAAATATTGGGGTTCACCTACATACAAATGAGTAAACTGAGATCCCTGTAAATAAACATGGACAACTAAACTAAAACTAAAATGGTATTGGTAAAAATTCCGTTAACCAGATGTCGTTTCCCTAGCATGTATACCTATAACCCTTGTTTGTAACTTTTTTATTATTTTCTTTAATACCTACTGGCATTTCATTATAACTGTCTCACAAGGAAGATTCTAAAAGATACACCTCTTTCTGATTATATTCTCAGAGAGACTGTTAACAATAATAATACCATATTTATTATTTCCATGTGTAAGCTTACACAGATATTGACAAATATGAAATATTAGGAAATACAGGGTGAAGTTATTGAAGTTAATTTTCTGTGAATCAGGCATTAGTAGAAACTGTTCTTTCACTTAACACCTTTTATTTATAGAATTATATTATCACTTATTAGCCAATATTGAATAATGAAGTATTTTTATGAAAAATATCAAGGGCAAATATGACGTGAAATATTGAACAAAACAGCAGTTGCGATCATTGAAATGAAAAATAATATGAAATTTTATAACTAAACTCCACAAACAATTTTTGACATGTCCCTTTTTCAACATGATTCAATTAAATAATGGTGACATAAATATCTCTTCTCATACTATGTTATCAATAACTTTCTATGAAGTCCGTTACGAGACTTACGTGAAATTTGTAGAAGGACATTGATATGCTTGAGTTGAACGGAAAACAACAATCTTTCATCTTCAAGAGAAATGAATGGCATAGAGTGTTCTCTTCCAACTGTGAACTTCTGAGGGTCACCGTTGGAGAGCAGCCGGTTGAAAAGAACTTTTTTTGTCGGTAGGTAACGCTAGAAGGGGTTTTTTATCATTTCATATATGAATAATTTGATATTTATCATTTTCATAACACCAAGTGCTCTCTCTTGATCTGTATGTGATCAAATTTGCTGATACCTTATCCAATAGATACTTTCCAGCTACAGAAATGATCAGAAAACTGATTTCGGAAAAGGTGCACGTTTTCTTGAAATTTGTACAATTAAGTAATTGTCTATTATTGCATCTTGAATAAATATACAAATCTTTGACAGGATTTATAAGTAGTACTGTAGAAACTGAATACTCACATGTATGATGGTTTGGCACCCTTCAATAGTTTTTTCTCAGCAATTAAATTGATGGGAAAATGCTTTGAGCAAATGAAAGCACATTCAGGCAAATATTTCCTGACAGGCAGCCATCCACTGTTTCCTCTTGTTTTCATCCTATGAATTACAGATATTGATCAGGTACAATACACAAATAAAACCATTCAAATCACCAATTGAGAACAAGTGAAGTTGAAAGAGCATACTGTTTGGTTGCTTGGAATTCTATATGATAACAATTACTACAAGTATATATTTAAGAAAACATTAAGTTTCTCATCATACATGGGAAGTTTTAAACAGTTTTAAAATGACCCATAAGCATAACATCAATTAATTTTGACTACCCAATAAAAAAATGTTAGATATAAATCCACAGTACAACAACACCCTCGAGTTCGACAATAATTTTCCACAGGATTTCAAAAATATACAACATTCTGTTAGGATTGGGGAACTATTTGTTTGACATGGAGCACTACACAGTCAGTGATTTTCAAACTTTATCTATGATTTATTAATTGTTGATATAGTTGAAGTTGATCAACTGAGATATTTCAATTTGATTCTTTATTTGTTTTAAATTTTATACTGATATTGATTTCATGATATTTTAAATAGATGTTGAAGTTTATGTAAGTGTAAACTTACTTACTTCTCAGAATAATTCTGTAGAAATGCAATAAATCTATCTGCATACTATAATATTCATCGGTAGGTATTTATGACTCTTGCAACTAGGTATGAAGCTCTATTCAAACAAAAATAAAAAAAAACATAAGCCAATGTTTATTTTCAATTTGATTTTATGATTAAGAAAGTAATGTTGGTGGATTTGAAAGGGTGATGGATTTTTCAAAATATGAAGTTTGTTTTTGGTAAAGGCTGCTACCAACATAATTTATCATTGGGTGGATTGACAGTAATTATAAAATGTTTCATTAACCTTTGGCACTGAATACAGATGATTACTGAAATTTTCACACTGTCCACACATTTCACAAAAAGTATCCTTATACACTATATGAAACTATTCCTTATTACTACGGCAAACTGTAACTAAACTAAAATATCTGAGGACTAACGAACGAAAACTATAATAAAAACAACGAACAATGTAAAGATTGGGATGAGAAAAAATTTCAATTGCAAAACACCAAAATTTAAAATTCTTTCTGACAATGACAGATAATAATTGATTTGACTGACTCAGCGGGGACTTGAACAATTCAGAACAGCGCCATCTTGAAAAAACTTCCGTAAGTATCGTTGAAAGCAACAGGTGGTTCCTTCAAAAAGTTCTAAACAAAATATTATCTAAGATTCCTAGAAACCAGAGTTTCTAGGAATCTTAGGCGACAGCTCCACCGATTTCAACGATCGACAGAAATTGTCACGTTTTAAAGTATGTTCTTCTTTGCTTTTGCGCAATAAAATAGTTTTTTTTGATCGGATCGTCACGTGTGACAAAAGTGGTTGGACACCGATGAACCACCCAGGACTTCCCAAAGGCGAAAACCCACCAAAAAAAGAACATGGTTACCGCTGGTGATCAGCAACTAGTGTGATTCACTATAACTCTCTGCAACTGGAACGAACCATCACAGCAGAGTCCTATTATGTTTTCATTCATATTTCAACTTTTTATATTATTTTTGATTCTTGTATTATACTCATATATTTCAGCCACATATAAGTTATTTTATTTTGTAGATATACATGTGAATATCTAATTTTTATTTTACAAATAAAAATTAGTGTTTGATACTCGAAGAGTTTTTTCAGTGGTATTCATTGAAGGGTTTGCAACATATTTGCATTAGAGATTCTAATGAAATGTTTCAAAATAATCTGGTATGTTTCGGGGTGTTCCCGAATGTTCCAGACTATTTCCGTACAGAATGTTCCGGGACGTACTTTTGAATTGGCTTGAATGTTCTAGACTAGTTTAAAAATATTAAGAACGATTAACTTCCAGTCCTGATATCTTCAAAAGCATGCCCTTTAGGTATAAAAGGGAACCTTCTTTATGGATGAGCTTATGTGACACTATTACCATTGTCTATAGATTTATAGTCAGTCAAACTTATGGAGATATCATTGGAGGACGATGGAAACGAAAAGTAGATGGCGCCAATACCGTGGTCTCCAAAAAAGAGATAAAAGATTGAGATGGTAAGTGAGTAGTAAAAAGTTGTAAATGATTGCCAATACCGTGGTCTCCAAAAAGAGATAAACGATTGAGATGGAAAATGTCGTAGTAAAAAGTTGTAAATGATTATTTTTATGTTTCTGACAGGTTTTGTCTTCGTGACGTGCTCAGTTGCGTTGCAATTAATAGATATATAAGAGATTATTAGTAGTAAATTTTTGTGATTCAGAGATCAGAATCACAATTGTTTTCTTCGTAATCAGTTTGTGTTATTTGTGCTTTTAGTAGTTATTAGTTTGTGTTATTTGTACTTTTATAAGACAATAATTGTGAGTGAGTTGTAACAGAGCATCGAAAAAAGGTAAAAATATATTCGATAGTTAAATTTGAAATTTCATGTTATTAGATCCTCTCAAATGTATTTCCAAAATAAATTATTCAATAAATGAAAGTGGGCGCAGTAGGCTATGTTGTAGGAGGTATTTATTCACGACCACCTGAATAAATTGTGCAGTCACCAAAATGAAACCAAATGACCATTGTTTGCCAAATAATCTTAGGACATATGTCATTTCACCTTCTGGTGCACCCTCTCCACATACTTAATGTGAAAAATTATACATCAAAATTTGTCATTTCAATTTCTTTGGTCTTTGGCTAGTACACTTGTAAAACAAGTGACCTAATTTTCAAGTTGGTGATGGTCATTTTGCAAAAAATACTTTTATATTTCAAAATATGTGATGAATGTGCATTAACTGGTGAAGATTTTATGAATAATGAGATTATTTTTATCAGCAAATTTACCTAATTGAGTTGTTGGCATTTTGTTCCTTTTACAATTTTATCTTTATTTGAACAGATTCCAGATGTCTGGAAATAAATGTGCCTACAACAAATGTGGAGTCTCAACTAGAAATTACCATAGTTTGAGGTTTTTCCGTTTTCTATTCAGGTAATAAAACTCAACAGTTCCCAAAATTCAGGAAGAAGTAAAAAGCAAAAGAGTGGGAAGATGCAGTTTTTGCGATCGGAAAACAAATCGTAAAACCACTACTTCTTGTTTCAAATGTAGTAAATTTATATGTAGAGAACATACAACTTGTGTATGTGTAAAGTGTCGCGTAAATGTAGTATGATAATTTGAAAAATATTCAAAGCAAACAAAAATGTTATTTATAGTAACACAATTTTTCAAAAAATTTTTCTGTTGTATCAATTTTAAGTATTTTCTGTCTTTTTTCCACATTTATATTGATTGAAATAAACTAGTTTTAAATAAACCACAGCCTTTTATCAAACTGCATTATTGAAGTTTAATGGAATTACAAATCACAGCGGTCATTTTGACCGCAAGCGATCACTTATGAATCAAATCTTCTAGCGACCACTGAAGGGTTATTGAATATTACTGGAGCTTTTTTCTCAACACCAAATCGTTATTTTTAACACCTCGACACGTGTTTCGATCACCAAGTGATCATCTTCAAAGAGGAAGATTAAAACAACAGAACAAACAGACAAGAAAGCGAGTCAATAAAAACGTAATAAAAAATCATGGCCCAAAAAGCACCAATTTTAAATGGAATCAGAACATAAATCACTTAGCTTATACGCCATCTTGAATCTTGTGAAAATATATAATCTTTGACTTCAAAATACCAATTTTCAATAGAATCGGAATTAAATTACAAAACTCTTCATCTATCATGAATGTTGATAAAAATCTTTCAATTCACCAATCTCAACCTCTATGTTTCTTCTATTGTGAATGTCGTTAATGCATTGTCACTCGAATGATATGTATGCCTGCCAAATTTCAAGATAATTGGATAAGTGGAATTGCCTCAAAACGATATACATCAATATATATACTTGGTTATTATTTTTCAGTAAATCTGATATTTTGAACATCTGAATGCAAACTATATCTCGACTTCAATTCAGGTCAACATTATTTCATTCATAATTATTTTTTGCACTATCTTCAATGAAAGTTTTGCCTTCCGATGAAGGCACCACATTACGGGATACAATTTCAGAATTTCTAGTAAAAAACGTATTGATGGCTCTGGCAACCTCTATCCAATGCATTTCACATTGTGGTTGACCGACTATAAATCCTTAGACAATGCTATTACTGCTATTAAAAAAAATAGGCATATATGTCTGTAACCTGGACGGACCGCTATAATCTAGTTGAACTACTGTCCACTAGATGCCCATACAAGTATTCATTATGAAATATTAAATAAGTCACAAAGTTTAAAATGAGTTATTGATTTATTCCGGAATTAGAAATTATTATAATTAGATAACATCATTCTCAACAGTACGTACAAATAGAAATCACAATCGATACAATTATTCCCAAACTAGATCACTTTTATACATTTTTAGAAGTGCGAAAATGCTTCTTTTTATTGAAAACATTCAGGCAAGTTATTCATATTATTGAATCATTGTAGTCACCGAATAATATCTATGGTTCATATGTCCATAAAGATTACACACAATGAGTGATTCCTAAAGAATTGATAGAAAACTTATTGGACTTGTCAATCTTGTGAAAACCTATTGAGGTGCATTGAAATGTTATGAAACAGAAATTTCATGAGAACTGACACCAAGTTTTGCATTTCCCAGGGGAAACTGTTTCCAATCTTGGAATGACATTCTGTTCTGCAATCTCGTGAAATATTCATTTGCATTTGTAGGTATATTGAAGAATGTTTTTCATATGGTGAATGAACAGAGATAAACGTTTTGATTTTTCTTAATTCAAATACGATCATATGGATGAATGACGCTCATTTACTGATTTTGGAGATTATTTGGTTTTCAATTCGCCTTACTTTAAAGATGAATGAGAAACTATATTTTCAACACATCCCAAATTAATTCAACAATATTAGCAAAGGACAAAACTGTATTCAAATTTCTCTTCAACATATGAAATATTATTATAAATATGTATTGAAGAAGAAAGTAATACAAATTATTAAACTATGAAACAACAAAAATCAATTGACGCTCCGGGCTGACTTTATTGATTCCAGTGGCGTTTTCGCTTTTTCAGCTGCAGGAAAACCCGAAAAAACCTGCAGCACCACATCATCTGAAGATCTTGATCTGCCAATATCCTCTCTTTCATACAACAAAATGTAGGATGTCTCCAGAGGCTTCAATAAATTCAAGACATCGCCAGAACACTTAGTGACATGACTATCGTCAAACTTAAACCAGTCCGTTTCGTCTTTGACTAAAGCCTAATAATGATCAAATTCAACGCCAGAACCACAGTGAACAATGACTACAAGAAAATTATAATAGTGGTCTGCTAGATTGAAGTGTTCATCTATTTCGAACCTTCGTGAGATATGATATTCCTGATAACCTATTTTTAAAAACTCGTCCAAATGAATGATTTACATTCTTTAGAATTTCTTTATCTCCATTGAGAACAGGTTCGTAAAGGTAGGTAATATGGAACTTTTGGAAAGACAAACCTGTAGAATGAACAAATTACGGATCCATATCAATTATTCGAGGATGAGCTGAATCTTTAAACTTCTGAATGAAAAAGTTTCAATGTATGGTAAATTACTTTAATGATTTCTAATCACTTCGAACATATTATCGGTATTATTGATTATGTATTCAAATGATTTTCTTTTTTCGAATAAGAAATCACATTCGTCTTTTGAAAACAGATTTCAATACTTGCCTTGAGCCTGCCTGAGCCAGCCGTTTTTTCCAATAGATCCATTTATTTATCCATTCGAAATATTAGCGGATTTCCATTGGTTGTAGCAATCCCTCTAAAGTAATTTCAGTATTTTTCAGTGGACCATTCTATCTCTCTTCAATTATATTTCATCAGTTTGGACTTCCATTGTCTAATATAATATAAATTGATTTGAAATTCCTGAAAAAATATTAAAAATATCAACCGAAAATAGCAATTTGATTTGAGGGAAAAAACTGAAATTACAAAAAAGTAACATAAAACAAACAACAACCAAAAAATAAAAATAGAAATATTAATATAAGCTGAAAATAAATATTAAAATTATTAACAGAAATTGAAAAATAAAAAAAAAATTAAAAGATTTCAAACCAAGTTATGTCACCAAGTTATGTGACATAACTTGGTTTGAAATCTTTTAATTTTATCTTTATTTTTCAATTTCTGTTAATAATAATTTTTAATTTTCAGCTTTTATTAATATTTCAATTCTTATTTTTTGGTTGTTGTTTGGTTTTATGTTATTTCTTTGTAATTTCAGTTTTTTTGTTCAAATAAAATTGTTATTTTCGGTTAATCTTTTTAATATTTTTCCAGGAATTTCAAATCAATTTATATTATATTAGACAATGGAAGTCCGAACTGATGAAATACACCATGAAACATTGTCAACCACCTTTAAACAAATCTCTTCAATTATATTAGATATTGTCTTTTGTAAAAATAACTGCAATTGGAAAACAAGTTACCCACTTTCAAAAACCTGTAACGAATACATTCAAGTGATGATGATAGAAAGATTACTTGTCCATGTCAGGTCCGTTTTCATGGATTAATAATGAACACGTCACTGAATAATTAGGAAGTTAATAGTAGGCAATAACTTCACACAGTAAACTTTTCAGTTTGTTCTCTATCACACTTCAGCAGATTTCTGTTGATCTAAATGTATGAATGTTCCGTATTGCAGAAGGAAGAAAACCCCAAACAAAAAAAAGAAACAATGACATCTCCACAGAAATGTCTTTAAAAAATCAAATTCTCGTAATAAGACAATGATATAATTACGAAAAACTCAAAAACACTTCTTCATCGAAAATTTAGAAATGTATACACTTTTGTTTGAAGGTGGTTGACAATGTTTCGTGGTGTATCTCATCAGTTCGGACTTCCATTGTCTGATATAATATAAATTGATTTGAAATCCCTGATTTAAAATCAATTCATATTATATTAGACAATGGAAGTCCGAACTGATTTATATAGTTTGCAAAACTTTGTTATAAATTCATAGTATCTTTAAATAAATATTTCCATGGTTTCGTTCTCTTGAACTTCCTCTGTATCAAAACAATCAACTGAAAGGAAAATGAAATGTTCAATTGATTACGGACCTTTCGGAAGCCAATCAATTGCGCCCCGCAACAAAAGTGTTCCGTCGTGGGAAACTTAAAATAGCCTACTCGGTGGCAAAGATATATTCTATCTTAGATAATCACGGCCTGAAAGGAGAGCGGAAATGGAGATCTTTTAATAAATCTTTCTCTCTACGGAGATTATTTTCAAATCGGCGGTTCCTACAACGATTATTTACTCGATAAGATTGGCTGGTTTATTTATAGCTACTCTATCTTTCTTGGAATCCCTAATTTTCCCACACCGAGTTATCTCTACGAATATTATCGATACTTAGGGATAAACATAAGTAAACAAATAGTTTTACGCATATTCTGAAAGGCAAAACAAAGAAGTAGCAGAGCTATGTTGTGAGGGAACTACATTGGGACCAAAATGGGGATGTTATAAGAGATTGTACACAATCATGAGTTATTAGAAAATGTCTTTCCGTAATGAGGGGAGTGTTCTTCTCCTTTACCGCTTGAACGATTGAAGGTTACTTTGTTTCATTCATTCTGTGATAGAATTTATAAATGTGTGAATCATTGAACTTATTCTCATTATCAGATTCAATCTAATACTAAAAAAAATGTTATTGAAGCGTGAATTCATCATATATCAGTTTGGTTCATCTCTACACATCTCCACATTTGTAGAGAAACCGTAGTTTATTGGACAATATAACAAACACACAATCTACATATTTGCTAACTGTTAACGATAAATGTATTCGGCTTCTTCAGATTTGAAAAACCAGCACAAACCATCAATTCAACGTACTTGGCACAATGTATATCTTCTGTCGAGTAGAAGACGGAGACAGATTTCAACCACCAAAATGTTAAGTTACTGATAAATTTTTCTGTGTGAAAAATACTTTGAATTTAGGCAGTAGCTTATCAGTGTTAACTAAAAAGTTTGCCCTTTCTACACATGTAAGGAGTTCTCCTTTATTATTTTTGATTTTGTCAGATTGCTGAAGATGAGAATACCCAAAAAAGGTTGATGAAAAAAACTCTGATTACCTTCACAAAATATTATAATTGTCAATAAGCATTGGTGATATTATGATGTATGGTGATATGATATATGATGTCTGAAATAATTATTACAAAATTGAACCATGAAACTAACAGTCGGATGGCTGAAGCAGCAATATCATTCATATATAATTTACAATTTGAAGAGTGGAATTGAAAAAAACAAGAACATAAAAAAAAATACATAAAAGATCAAAGGTTGAGAATCAGATTTTCATTTCGTTTTATATACACCTCCTAAAATGTTTGGCTATGCATATTCTATACACAAGTGTCAAAAAATCAGTTTCTCACACTTGTATATGATAATCTCCCAACGGAAAGAAGATTGGATTCTCGACTATTTAATGTTTTCGGTGGTGTTATATGTTGTTCTGATATATGTTCTGATTGTATTCTACAAATTGTGAATATTTCAATATTACTGTCGCCCCAGCATCCCCTCTGTTAGATTTCCTTCCTTTTAAAATGCAAAACTCGCCCCTGGCGAGTTTTGCCTTTTAAAACAATTAGCGTACTTTTGAGATTATACGGACAGGAAATTCTGCCTTCTAGAAAGTTATAGAACGGTCCAGAACAATCGAGAGTATTTAGAAGCATTCCACAACAATCTGGAGTATCCCGAAACATCTGGAATGTTATAGAATGTTCAACAATAGTCGGCAACGTTCGAAAAATTCCGAAATATCTCAGATTATTGTTGAACAATCAAGAAAGTTATGTGTTTTGGTAGACCTCTATTCCTAATCCATGAAAAAGGGTGTGCTCTTGAAGATATACGAGCTGGAAGATTCACCCTCTAGAAATTTCTAGAACACCCCAGAACATTTTGAATTCAAGGGAAGTTGTGGATTAATTTCCTGTGAAGTCGTTTCAATTGTCGTCTATTCTTTGAAGATGATCACTTGGTGATCGAAACACGTGTCGAAGTGTTGAAAATAACGATTTGGTGTTGGGAAAAAACTCCAGTAATATTCATGATTTTTACTGTATTAATATATTTCGGAAAATTAACATTCGACATTTTCAACTTGTTTATTCGTAAAAGATAAACGACAGAAAATTTTCAGCCATCGTGAAATCGAAATTAGATTGCATAATGTTCTTATTTATACAACGCTAATGGTTATCATCAGGATATGATTCATATATTATATCAAATCAGCAACAATTATTGCTTGAAATAGTTGTGCTATTGCAAAGTTAATTTTGTCATGTCAGGTTTCATTCAATAAAATATTACATTGTGAGTATTCAGAGCCGAGTATAGAAGAACGATAATGTCAATGAATTAAAACGCGTATCTCAAAACAGTTTATCATTCTGCGTGAAGAATAAATATTCTGGACGTTATGGGGTGAGTTTTATAAAAATGTTAATACATTCTGAAAGACAAAAAATTATAATTGATCAGTTTTATGCTTGATAGCCTTTGCAATATTCTCATATTCATTGGTTTTTCGCCAAAACTGTCCCAGCTATACAGGGCTGTACTATCTACTATTCCTAATAAAATATAAAACTGGAACCTGTGACGTAGAATACATCCAAAACATTATAGTCCGTTCATAATTTGTCGATAGCACAAAATGAGGGCCCAAGTCATAAAACGGTCGTAAAACTCGTAAAATCATAGGCGGAGGTTCCTGAGGTGTTTATTCATTAAATATAAAGCTTCAGTTTATATTCGAAACTTGCCTTGAAAGGGTGAAGTTGTAACGAACGAAAATAATTTTTGATTTAGTACATTTTTTAATCGCATTCAATTTACGGCTCGTTGGTGTTTCGGCGTCTACGGCAGTAATTAACGTCTCTAATATTTATTTTGCGAATTTTGTGCAGTGCGTGAGTAACTTTTTTTCATATTCCTACAAACATATACGTACCTTTCGTTCCTGCTTGTTTTGTTTGATTGCTTGCGATGGCTTCGCCATCATCATCAACATCATCAAGTTTTACACCGGTACTGTTGCGTACAGTCAGTAAGTCTGTCTATTCACCAAGAGAGAAGACTATTGTTTTGAACGTTCACGATGCTCTGGTTTCTCAAAATCCCACAAACACTGTTCAGAACATAATCAAGAGTTGTGCCAACATGACGGGCGTAGGGGAGTCAACAATATATAGGTTCCTATCAGAAAGAAAAAAAAAGGTATAGCTAACCCAAATACAAACGAATACTTAAAGAGGGGGAGAAAACCTATTGAAATTGATGAATTTGCCAAAAATGGTATTCGAAGGAAAATTCACGAATTTTTTTTACAAAAAAGAAATACCCAACTTAAACAAATTTTACAAGAAGTTAGAGACGACCCGGATTTGCCTCATGTCGGACGAACCAAATTGTGGCAAGTTTTAAAAGAATTAAATTTCCGGTGGGAGAAATCAGACCGAAAATCACTTTTGATTGACCGGGAAGAGATAATATGTTGGAGAAGAAAGTATCTAAGATCTATACGAAAATTTCGGGCTGAAGGAAGGCCAATTTACTATCAGGACGAAACGTGGGTAACGCAGGTCATACTCTCACAAAAATTTGGACAGATAAAAATATATCAAGCTCCAGGCAAGCCTTTATGGAAGGTTGGTCTACTGGTATTTCCCAGTTTGTTGGAATTTGAATCCAAAAGCACAAAAGACTATCACGAGGAGATGACAGCTGATGTTTTCGAAGAGTATTTTGAGCAGATGATTGAACATATACCACCAAACTCAATTATAGTATTAGATAATGCACCTTATCATTCACGACTAGTTGAAAGACTTCCAACGACTGCGTGAAAGAAACAGGATATCATTGACTGGCTGCGGAATAAGTCCCTGCCTTACGAAGATGGAATGGTTGAAGCAGAACTTTTAAAAATTGCCCGGCAACACAAATCTAAGTTCAAAAAATACGTAGTTGACAGAATGGCGGAAAGACGAAACATCACAGTCCTTAGACTTCCACCCTACCACTGCGAATTAAATCCAATT
Source organism: Leptinotarsa decemlineata (assembly GCF_025532065.1). Taxonomy (NCBI): domain Eukaryota; kingdom Metazoa; phylum Arthropoda; class Insecta; order Coleoptera; family Chrysomelidae; genus Leptinotarsa; species Leptinotarsa decemlineata. Next base: position 23,385,695 of record NW_027412532.1, read on the forward strand.
GAACTCATTTGGGCACAAATGAAAAGCTATGTGGCTAGAAAAAATACGTCATATAAAATACAAGCTGTACGTGAATTGTTATATGAGTCTTTACAACATATTACAGAACAAAATTGGCGAGATGCAGTAAGACATGCAATAGAAGAAGAACAAAGAATGTGGGATCTTGACAATATAATTGATGCGACTGTAGAGACACAACCGCTAATTATTAACCTGCAAGACGACTCGGATTCCGAAGATGATCCTGTTTATTTTGAATTTGAATAGTTTTGTAAGTAATCGTAGTTCATATCATTTAAAAATAGGTATTAATTAAATGAATGTATCTTTTACAAATTGCAAGTAACTTATTATTTTTGAATAAAATACTAAATTTTTTTGAAATGAAAATACAGTTTACAGTACCTACAGTTTAAGAATATTAATATATTTATTTATTTAAAGTAACTAATGTTTTAATCATATACTCTACGACACTGGTCACTCATTTCCACTCAAAATACCTACATAATCGGATTAAAAGTTTTATAGCTGTATTGTATTTCTTCAGATACAAGGTGGGTTAGTCGAAAACATCTTAAACTGCCAGTTTTAGTTTGGTTTTTGTTATTATATCATATTAGCTGTCCTCTCTGTATTTCAGTTCTCTAATGAGGGTCAAACTTGCAGTGAGCTATCAACAAATTATGAACGGACTATAGTTGTCTTCATCTCCTGAGAACTCCAACTTGGTTGGTGAAACGCGCATCGAGAAGAGTATTACATTTCTGGTGAATTAGAAAAGTGTTTATGGAACGCCGTTTTACTTTTTATTGTCACAAATATTCATCTAACAGCTAACAATTTATTTGTTTGAATGTAATTGATTCATGCATTTGTTGGACACATTAAAACCCATTGTTCGCAAAATTTGTTCTATTTTAAATGACACTTGATTTAAAATGTTACATAAATCAATTTATTTGAATAAAAAAAAATAATGAAATAACTTGAAGCTTTTATTGATTCCCAGGAAAAATGTTGTATCAAAGTATTGGAAAATGGAACGCCAATTTACTATACATTATGCTGAAAAACAATCTATATACATACAGTTCAACTCAGCAATGAACAAACATTATTATTCAACAGTCAATGGAATGTATTATTCGAGTAAATTCAAAAAACGTTTCAATTACGCATATAATTTTGACCTTTGAATAAAATGTTAATTATTTATATGACTGTTAAATTATAATGAAACTTCAAAAAGTAAGTTTGGGTATAACATTTCAATGAATATATATGAATGAGTGTCGAAGTTTTCCCATGAAACATTGTTGGTAATAAAAATAGACTTTCGTTTGTCTGAAAATATAGCAAATTAACTTTCCATACTAAATATTTTTCTATGAATAATAAATATTGTTATATTTCAATTTTATTGAAAGTGTTGAATATTTCTAACATTCACTTTGATGCATTCAATTTGAAATTTGGTTACAACTTTTGTGCAAAACATTCTAAAGCAAGTATCATTTTATTTCATCAATCTTTTCAAAAAGCTAATTTCTGACACAGAATTGAATTTTTGATGATTTAAAAAGTTTGTTGTATTTGAAAGATCCATTCAAAACGATTGTTGATAATTTCAATTTGGCGCTGATATCGAGCGGATTTATCAAGAACTTCAAGTGTTACATATGGCAACATGCTAGTTCATTTATAGTACGGCAAAACGCCGTTCAACCGTGGCGCCGAATAAAAACTATCAACAATCAATTTAATTCATGTATCACTGAAATTCAATAAACAAAATAATTCAATTATTTTCAAAGAAATATCAATAAATAGTAAAATGGCGTGGCACGCCGTTGTACTTTCTATTAGTATTTTGTGAAAATGAATTGTTTTGATTGTTGCATTTAGGTAATACATTATTTAAATTTATTGTTGATCATTTTTATTAGTCGCTGTGGTCGAAGGGATTATTACCGTACTATGACTAACGCCATAAATATATGCAGTTATGTAGTTCCACAAAAATACGTCCGATGTCAGCGCCGAATAAAAATTATCAACAATCAATTTAATTCACGTATCACTGAAATTCAACAAACAAAATAATCTAGTTCATTTCGAAGGAATGAAACGGCACGCCGTTTTACTTTCTATTGGTATTTTGTGAAAATGAATTGTTTTGATTGTTGGTTTAAGGTGATACATGAATTAAATTGATTGTTGATAATTTTCATTCCGCGCTGCAGTCGGATGGAATATTGTATAACTATCACTAGATTATCATGTTGCCAGATTTAAAAATTCAGCTTTTGCAAGACTCCGCTCGACGCTAGCGCCGAATTAAAATTATCAACAATCGTTTTAATTCATGTAACTAGAATTATCAACAAACAATTTTATTCATGTTTCACAGAAATTGTAGTAAATTATTCGATAGTTACGAAAAAAGTATATATGACAAACATTTAGTTCCAAAAATTTCAAACAATGAATCTATATTGTCACTGTTCGCAACTTTCCATCAAACAAATTAATTCATGTAATATTTTGAATCAAGTGTCAATTAAAATAGAACAAATTTTGCGAACAATCGTTTTTAATGTGTCGAACAAATGGCTGAATCAATTGAATTCAAATAAATAAATTGTTAGTTGAATAAATTGAGGAATGAATATTTGTGACAATAAAAAGTAAAACGGCGTTTAATAAGTGTTTGTTTATGAATACTTCGAATTATTTGTTTCCTACCACCAAACCTAGTTTAACAATTGATTTTTGTAATAATATAATAGTGAATAAATTATTTGCCAAACTATTTTCCACAATCACATTTTGGTTATTTTGAGTTTCAGAGCCCTTTTTCGTTAACGAACAAGGAACATTTAAAATTTTTCGTATTGCACACTGAAATGTCTTTCGACAATTAGACAATGATTTACATTACGAAAAAATAAAAAATAATTCTTCATGGAAAATTTACAAATGTATACTTTGCAAAACTTTGTTAGAAACTTATAATTCCTTCAAGAAAATATGTCTATGGTTTCCTATTCTTTTACTTTCCTTGTATCAAGATAATCAACATGATCATGAAGAAAATGAAATGTTCAGTTGATTATGGACCTTTCGAAAGTCCAGTGTGCCCCGTAACAAAAGTGTTCGGCCGTGGGAAACTTCAATTAGAATACTTTGCGGCAAAGATATATTTATTTTTGATCATGGCTTGAAAGGAAAGCAGAAATGGGAAATATAGGAGCTGGAAGTTTCACCTTCTAGAAATTTAAATTTCCAGAACACCCCAGAACATTGGAATTCAGGTGAAGTTGGGAATTGACGTAGTGCACAAATCCACAGAATTATAATACGGAGTCAACTCTTAATTATTTTCCATATGCTTGGATGTGACTGCACATTTTTATTCTGACTGGTATTCTTTATTGGAAAATGCCAGAAACAGTGATAGATAAATAGATAGTGAAAACTGTCGAAAATACTATAGAAAAGTTTGAAATGGCAATTATTTTATAACGAGGTGGAGTTCCTCCTCATTTTGCAGTTGATGTGAGGAACTATTTGAATAATGCTTATGAATGACGATGGATTGACCTCTGAGGATTTGTGGAATGACCTACAAGATCACCAGATCTTGAGATTTTTTTATCGGATTCCCTAATATCTAAAGTGTACAGGTTTCAGTGTCATTCTATTCAAGAGTTGCGTGTGCAACAATTACTCAAGAAATTGTGTAAAGCGTCAGGGCTGAGACTACAAATAGACTTCATTTTCGACAGGAGGTCGATTTCAGGAGCATAGAAATTCCTCTTGTTCTTCTCGTTAATACTACAGAGTATTCGATTGATTGATAACCTACATAAGTTATTGTCTTTTTGGTGAATATCTTGAATCTGCATTTTTGTCCTATCATTCCTTCTCTGCAGTAGTATTCAACTTTGTCGTACTCCTCTGAACTTCAATTATTGCCGTTCGAAATCATAATTATTCTTCCTTTAACGTCAAATAAGCGATCGGCTTTATCTTAGAACTGTTTCACGTCAACTTCTGCAGATAATCTTGTTGAAATTTTTTTTTGATGGACTCCATTTCATTGGAGCATCCCTTGTTGAGATACAGCCCCTTAAAGGGGGTACATAAAATTTGTATAACAATTTTTTTCACAAGCATTAAAAAAGTTACAATATTGAAATTAACCTGACGTTTTGTACTATCAAAAAGACACTTAGCCAGAAAGTTATTTGGTTCACCCCATGGTTGTAAAGTGTGGAAAACGCAACCCTTAAAATTTATTTGCAATGTAACTTTTTGTCTATTATTTGTTTATCATTTAAAAATTAATTTCCGATAGCCTGTTTCATTCTAAACAAAAAATATATCTTGGGTTTTTTGCCCAAAATAAACCAGTTCGCAGCAAAAAATTATTTTACGAACAACTACAGAGATACATCGTCATAAATGCGAAAATACGAAACTAATCTATCTAGTAAGTCGCTTTTAGCGATAGTGACAATTAAATTGGTATGACGCGGTTAGTTTGTGAATTTTCGAAATTGAATTAATACTAATTGTGTGTTGTTGTTCTGTTCTTAATTTGTTACTTTAATAATTCACTTGTTATTAAAATGGTATACACAAATGAGGAAATGGCTGACATGCATTACGTTTACGGTCTGTCGCAGGGGAATGGGCTAGAAGCTTCTAGAAGATATGCTAAAATGTATCCTCAACGGCAGCATCCTTCATATAGAATATTTGCTCGATTACATCAACGATTACGAGAATATGGTTCATTCGACAAAAGAATGCAGGATTGTGGTCGCCACCGAGAAGTACGAACACCACAGCTTGAGGAAGCAGTACTTAATTTGATTGAAGAATAACCTACTACCAGTACTAGAAAGATTGCTTTCCAGCTAAATGTTGATCATATGACTGTATTTCGAATTTTGAAGGAACAACTCTTATACCCTTACCATCTGCAACGAGACTTTCCGAACTTTCCGCGAGACTTTCCGAACCGTCTTGAATTTTGCAATTGGATGCTGGAAATGATTAGAAGAAATTGTGACTTTCTGAAGACGATAGAATTCACAGACGAATGTAGTTTTTCTCGGGACAAGATTATTAATTTTCATAATTACCACATATGAGCTGATGAAAACCCTCACGCTATTGTCGAAAGTAACCATCAAGAACAGTTTTCTCTTAACGTGTAGCTCGGAGTTATTGGGGATGATTTAATTGGGCCTCATTTTCTACCTCCTCGATTAAATGGTGAGGCATACGTTCAATTTTTAAGAGAAGTGCATCCAGTACTGCTGGAGGAAGTTCCTTTGGGCGTCAGAAGGGTATGTTTACTGTCCCGCTCGATCCCCGAATCTCAATCCTCTCGATTTCCCTATTTGAGGCCATTTACAGCATTTGGTTTATCGTACTCCTGTTTGCGATGTAGAGGACTTGAGAGAACCGCATCATCGATGCCTGCAGGGTAATCAGAGAGACTCCAGGAATATTTGAGCGAATACGTGGCTCAATATGTCGACGTCTAGACACATAAGTAATGTCTGAAGGTAGACCTATTGAACATTTACTATGATTTCTGCATATTGTGTGTTTTGTTATTAACGAATTAGTTTTGTTTATTACCCTTTAATCGTTTGATGCAGGTACTAACTACAAAATAACAATAAATCCAGTTTGCATTTATGACGATGTATCTCTGTAGTTGTTCGTAAAATAATTTTTTGCTGCGAACTGGTTTATTTTGGGCAAAAAACCCAAGATATATTTTTTGTTTAGAATAAAACAGGCTATCGAAAATGAATTTTTTAATGGTAAACAAATAATAAGACAAAAAGTTACATTGGAAATGAATTTTAGGGGTTGCGTTTTCCACCCCTTCCAACCATGAGGTAAACCAAATAAATTACTGGCTACGTGTCTTTTTGGTAGTACAAAACGTCAGGTTGATTTCAATATTGTAATTTTTTCAGTGCTTGTGAAAAAAATTGTTATACAAATTTTATGTACCCCCTTTAAGGGTCTGTATCTCAACAAGGGATGCTCCAGTGAAGTCTCTCTATATGAAAGCTCCTTTTTTTTTCGATGAGGAGTCACCTCCTTGAATGTTTTACACTTATTCAGTTACACCCTGTATAACAGGAATTGAAAGGGTTACGTCTCTCGCCTATAGATGTCCGTGGGAGTTTTAAAAGGCACGAAAATAACTTTCAAGTTTTTGAACTTGATAAAAAAATACATCAAACCTAAAAATGCATAGATTATATTGAAAGCATTCCATTCAGTGCACAAATTCAAGGTGTTGAAAAACATTATTAACACGCTTTCATTAGCTTCACTTGTATGTTTATATGTAAACGATTCCTTTGGACTCGATTTTGACTAACTTTAAACAGACATATTTATTTTAAACTTTGTGCACTTATCAATAATTGGTGGCCATACAATAATTTCATGAGTTTTCTCACACAGTCTCCGTGTGAGGTCAAGTGAGACAATCATACTGTGAGACATCAAGTGAGACAATCATACTGTCAGGGCTTGAAATAGCAAACCAAATCAAAAAGTGCAAAATAAATAACTGTTTGAAAAAAGTAAAAAAGACATGCTATAATAGGAACACAAAAACTGAAAAAAAAATTATTCGAAACTAATTTAACATTGTGTTCAACATCGTCCTATGAAAGTCATTAGTAACATCAAGCCATATGAGTTATTATCGATATCGAACACAATCTTAAATTAGTCTCGATTTATTTTTTATTTTCAAAGATAGAAAAATATTAAGGTATAATTGTCCCATTTATTACCCTCTGTCGAAGCCATACATTCTTTCGAAACCTAGTTTGACTTTAAATACACCCTTTTAAGTTCCACTGTAGACTCAAGTATTTTTATTCGCTAATCACGAATATGGAGTCAAAAGATGGCGCTCAAAACTACTCCCAGAGATACGGCAATACATAAGTCCGATAAAATCTTTAAAAAAAAAGAAGCCATTTATCCGAATGATTATAAACTGGAGTTTATAGGATTCATTGATAAAGACCACACTAGTTCGTTTAAGCCGATTTCAGAACCTCCCCCCCCATCACTTTTAACATTGAAATGACCTCTACATACGTCACTCTAAGTAGCCAAGGTAACATTGAGGAGGTGTTTCGAGTTCGACCTTGAACGACCTTGACCTACGTAACACGGCGATGCAGGTAAGGTGACTTTGAGGTGGTGTTTTGGGTTAAACCTTGAATGACCTCCATTCACTACCCATATTTTCGACAAGATGACTTTGATTTCGAATTAACTCAAGACAGTTACGTGGCATTCTTGTTGTGTAGATGGCTTTGAACGATTGTTTTGTGTTTGGCTTTGAACGACCCTGACCTACATCACACGACAAAAGCAAGGTGACTTTGAGGTAATATTTTAAGTTTGACCTTGAACGACCTTCATTGATCCACGCGGCAATTTCAAAGATTCGACTTTGAAAGACCTTCAGCCGCACGGACGAAGAGACTTTTGGAGTGTGTTTTCAGTCTGACTTTGAGTGACCCTCTGCAGAATGATGTGCCTCTGCCGAAGTAAATTTAAGGGCGCTCATGTATTCTCCTTCACTCCTCTACTTTTTGAATGAACATATAAAAGAGGGGCCACTCATTCAGAGGACTTAGTTTGATATCGCGCGTATTGAATATACCTACAAATATTTTTCATTGTGATAGGTGTGGTAAAAGTTTCAGCCGTGAAGTTAACATGCGTCGTCATCAAATGCAGCCCTGCAGGCCGGATAATGATGCAGGTCCTCCAGCATAACGACTCTTGAACTGCCCAACCAAGTGCAGTTCAAGAATTGTGCAACTATAGTAATAGAATGGAGCCTGTGAATAGGATAAATTCACATCTAGAAACATTGGAGCATAGAACAAATTCTTGTAAGGAATTTGAAGATGGTGTGGAAATCATCAAGAGCGCAGTTAAATATAGGATTGTTAATTACAGGGTCGAAAGTAAGAATCTGCGTTCAGACTATCAATCTTTCTTTGATGAAGTGAGACATAAAGTTGTGATTTTCATTGATCGAATGGTGTAAGTTCATAACACCTTGAAAGTGAACATGGAGTTGTTTGGGAGGTACATACTTTAGACGCAGGAAATATTAAAGGTGAAGTCTTTCAACGGCCAAAACCAAATTGTTGATCAATCAAACAACCTTGAACAGATATATACAACATTTGTCGACACGTTGTCTGCAGAAGCTGTGGCATATCAAGAACGTGATTCAGGTATATCATCAACATAAATCTGAAAGATTTCAGTCATTGAACGAATAATGTGTTCACAATTTGGACTCTGGAGAAAGTTGTTTTTATCGAAGTAAACATCAACAAATATACAGCCTAGCCACGGAACATTCGTCAATGCGAATATTCTCGCGGTGCGAACGGCAAAGCGTCTAGCGACTGTAATAAATGCATAGCAATGTACATATGAAGCCACGCACAACGGCGACCGGCGAAGCGACCGGCGAAATGTACCGAGCAAACCGCGTGGGCGACTTGCGGTGCGGCGAGCGAGCAAAACAAAGGCATGAATCAGTACGGTGCGAGCCACGGAGTCAAGCGGCAGTCGCGGCGAATAGTGCAGTGATCAAACGAGTTTACTTGTTTTCGCCGAGACTTTCATTGCTGATTAAAAAGTTAGAATTTTATTATTCATTCTACCGTCAATTACAAGTTAGTTTTTTGTTTCAGTTGTACGAAAAATTACTGTCATATAATTTAGATTTTTGCAATAAATAACATAATTATCTGAAAGTGTTTTTATTTCATGAAACATATATGGTAACATTTGATTAGCTGATAATATTTTTCGCGCAAAGATAGTTCCAAATAAATTTTGTTATAAAAAAATCGGTTTGCGACCATTACTTTCTTGGAAAAAGTTTTTCTTACTGATGGATACTAAAGGCAATTCTCCAAAATATGATCGGCTAATTGAATATTACCCTTATACATAGGTATATAGATAAAATTGCTTTTGCCCGCGGCTTCGCTACAGGGTAATTAGTAGCGTCATCTGTATTAACCACAGTATCAATCGAATTATAGACCTTTTCTTCGCCCTCAAACGCCATGAACAGGATATCGTAGATAGCTGCTGCTTGATCGTTCTTTGGAGTAAGTATGGCACGATCACATAACCATTCAATACGTTTGTCATGTATATGAATAATGTCTGGATAAAATTTAGACAGCAATTCTTGAACCGTAGTAACAACTGTGCACAATTCTTCCGGGATGGTTATCATTCCATCAAACGATGGAAATCACCATTACCGATTTCAAAAAAGATCTGAAAATCTACAGCACATGGGCCCCAAATCAGATTTCTAATGCACGACTTTACTTCGTCAGCTCTGGTTCCTTTTGGCACCACTGGTAGAGTCTGCCGAAAGTCTCCGGCCAGCAAAACTGTTACGCCACCCATTAATTTTGTATTACCCGTTATACCCCTTAGTAATCTGTTTAAGGCTTCAATACCACCTTTATGAGCTATCGTTATTTCGTTCCACACGATTATTTTTGTACTCTTTAAAACTTCAGCAAAATTACTTTGTTTGGAGATGTTGCAAATGGGAGTCTCGTCTCGGCAGTTATTGAATTGAGTGGTAACTTAAAAGTAGCATGAGCAGTTCGACCACCTTCGAGTAGTGTAGCAGCTATATCGGACGACGCCACAGTCAGGGCAATGAGGTGAGTATTTCTTACTTTCGACAAAAGTAAATTATTAAGGAAGGTTTAACCATTTCCACCTGGAGCGTCTGAAAAGATTATTCGAACGTCATTTGCATATACACTTGTGATCTTTTTATTGTAAACTTCCTGTTGCTTGTCATTCAAGGATGCTTCAATTTTTCTTTCTGGGTCTTCTAAGGCCACTGTATCGTAACTGGTCTTCTTCACGTACTCTCTATTTTCAAAATATATTGATTTTATTGGCTGAGGTAATCCATGCTCTTTAAGAGGACGGCCGCCTAATGATAATACGGAATCCTCTAGTACCGACACGCATTTGTTAAATATCAGGTCCGATGAGTGCTCTACATCCACGTCACCTTGCCTTTCCAGTTGTTTTTCAAATTTTTCAGAAAGGTATTCTTTGTATTTTTCCCAAAAACATTGAAGATTGGAAACCTGGTATAACAATAAAATGATAACAAAAAGCTCTCGAATCATATGCGGTGTTTGACAAGGTGCTGCCTCTTCAAGAGCTGAATCCAAATGTCGATCATCTTCGAGTAGATCTTGAGCTTTGCACGTGGATTGGAAAGTGGGATGTAAGTGATCATCTACAGCTTTCAACGCTTCAAATGAAATTGGGCCTCTGATCTCATGTTGTAACGGAACGGTAATAGGAACAGTAGGGACTGTATACCGTTATGATACTTAACAAAATGTTAAATTAAATCCCTCAAAGACGACTTACCTTGAGTGGATTGCGGCTGTCTCATCAGAGTCCTGAGATTGGTACCAGTTCTTGTGGTCGAAGCTAGTCCGTGTATCAAGAAGCACGATATTATGCGGTGTGATAAACATAAATATTATCAGCAAACAACGAATATTCACAGTTGAACTGGGCAGTCGAGAAATGGCGGACAATCAACCACTTAGAAAAACAATACAACAACACTGTTCGTCCCTTTTCATCACTCCAACACACCACAGAGGGCGCAATCATAATGAAGTCGTTTTGAGGGTACAGGGTGAGGCAAAATTAAGAAAATAAAAATGAGTATGTTAGCCGTTCCGCAACATTTACTGGCCCGCAAAATGCAGAAGGCATTTTTTAATATATAACTGAATAAAATTAATAATAAATATTCAAAACATCAAATAAAACAAAAATGCTGAAAAGAAAAGTGAAAGTCGTGTACTATTCAAGTGGAAGTGGACACAACTTGACCAGGGGGCGCTTCAAGGTACCATGCGTTGTTTTAATTGTTGCTACCCTCGCGACTCGATCATCACCAAAATGCAATTTGGAGATACGACCGAGCGACCACTTGCATGGGGAAGGTTATCAGTTTTGATAAGTACAAGAGTACCGATGCGAGGGGAAGTACCGCCATTCAACCACCTACCTCTTTGCTGCAAAGTGTGCAAATATTCTTTATGCCACCTATGCCAGAAATCCCGATGTAGGCGTTGTAATAGTTGCCATCTCGTTAAACGATTTAGGGGTACATCAGAATAATCAGGCAGCGGTAGACTGGAGACAGGTTCCATAGTTAAAAAATGGCCGGGAGTGAGAGTGTTGAGATCATCAACATCGGCGCTCATGGGCGTTAAGGGTCGCGAATTCAAGATGGATTCAATTAATGTTAACACGGTATAAAATTCTTCGTAGGTGAGGATTTGTTGGCCGATAACACGAGCCAAATGTGATTTAACGCTCTTTACTCCGGCTTCGCATAACCCATTGAAATGAGGTGCACTTGCCGGAGTAGGATGAAAAACAATATTCTCGTGAGAAGCTGAAGATTCGAGCAAACGGAGTAATTGACGCTGGGCACCTAAGAAATTGGTGCCACAGTCGCTATAAATATGGGATACACGTCCACGACGTGCAATAAACCTTTGCAAAGCTGCTAAAAAACTGTCAGTAGAGAGATCGCTGGCAAGTTCAAGATGAACCGCCTTGGTAGCGAAACAAACAAAAATGCATAAATATGCTTTTATTGTTTTCACACCACGATGGCGACTGAGAGTTATCGAAAAGGGTCCCCCATAATCGACACCTGAGTGAGAAAATGGTTTAACTTGAGAAACTCGAGAAATAGGCAAATTGCCCATGAGGGGTTGAAAAGTCTTAGGATTTTGTTTCCAGCATGGAATACATTGAGAGAGAACTGAATTGATAGCTCTTTTTGGAGATAAAATCCAAAATTGTTGCGACAGAAGGAAATGAGTCGTGCGAAAACCTGCATGAAAAAACTTCTCATGAAAATATTTGATCAAAAGTATAGTCAAACGACTTGAACGTGGAAGCAACATAGGATATTTGGCAGAATGGGAGAGGGAGGCATGTTTCAGACGACCTCCAACACGTAAAATTCCCTCAGAATCCAAAAAAACTTGAAGTTTTCTCAAAGGTTTTGAAAAACGTTTACTTTCGATTTCTACAGAAAAATGGATACTTTGGACATGTCGAACAAGTCTAACAAGAGCGTTGTGGCGCTCGCATGGCACAATTGAGCCTAAGAATTTTTGAGAAGGTTTGTTCGAATTGTTGATGAAACGTAGCAAGTAAACTAGAACATTTTGTAGCGATCTGAAACAAGAATGCGTTTCTAATAAAATATCAATGACATGGTCATTACTAGAGGTTAAAAATACTGGAATTGATTTTTCCTCCTCCACCGGGGTGCAGGGGCAGAGAAGGCGAATTAGGCCATTCATCTTGTTTTTTAAGGAAAGGCGGACCGGTGAACCACATAGAATGTGATATCATCTGACGGGGTAACAAACCTCTGGAAGCAGCATCCGCCGGATTATTGGTGGTATCTACGTAATACCAATGTTCAGGAGCGACTTTCTCCCTGATGAATGTCACACGATTTGATACAAATGTCTTCCAACGGTGTGGATGACCCTTAATCCAATATAACACTATTTGGGAGTCGGACCAACAGTAAACACGTTTCAGATTTAATTGGGGTGTAATAAGATAAATGATTGATGAAATCAGCTTCGTTAATAAAACGGCTGCACATAACTCCAAACGCGGAATAGTAATTTTCTTAGTTGGTGCAACTTTGGACTTTCCACATACGAAGCTAACATGATTCAGTCCATTGGCATCAAAAGAACGCAGATAAATAACACAAGCATATCCTTTCTCAGATGCATCGCTAAATCCGTGAATTTCATAAGCGATTGCTTGGGAGTTTGTGAACATCCGCGGAATTTTGAGACTGGATAAAACGGGTAGATCAGTTTGATACTGATTCCAGATACGAATAATTTCATTATTGGGAATATCATCCCAACCAATACCGAACAACCATAGTTGTTGAATGAGATGTTTGCAAAAAAATGTAACTGGAGAAATGAATCCTAAGGGATCATATATGCGAGCTAATTCGGATAAAATTGTTCGTTTAGTACAAGGACGATTTGGAATTGCAGAGACAATAAAAGAAAAACAATCAGCAGAAGGATTCCAACGCAATCCCAAAATTTTCAGACAAGAATCGATATCTTCAGAAAACGTGTGCGGTTCGTTGGACAAATAAGAGGGAGGCAAATCAGAGAGCAAAGAAAGGTCATTGCTAGACCACTTTCGAAGTTCGAAGCCTCCTCTTCGTAATAAGGTAATAATTTCAGTTTTGAGTTGGTGAGCCTTTTCAAAGGTAGGAATAGACATCACGAAGTCGTCAATATAGCAGGTGGAACTGAGTGCGAGTGAAGCGAGCGGAAAAGTACCACCTTCATCTTTAACTAATTGTTCAAGTGTTCTGAGCGCAAGAAAGGGCGAGCAGTTCATACCGTAAGTTACAGTACGAAGACGATAATCTTGTAGCGGTAATTTGGGATCAAATCTCCAAATGATTCTTTGAAAATCTCGATGAGAAGGATTAATAAGAATCATTCTATACATTTTTGTCACATCCATACACAATACGTAAGGATGAATGCGGAAATTGACGATAATATTGAAAAGATTTTGTTGCAATTTTCGACCAGTGTATAAATTATCATTGAGCGATATTTGATTCGAAGACTTTGCTGAGGCATTGAATACCACTCGCAATTTTGTAGTCGTGCTATCGGGTTTCAAAACACAATGGTGTGGAATGTAATAACATGTGGATGGAATGTCCATACTAGAGATCAGCTCCATATGATTAAGGTCTAAATATTCTTTCATAAACGCAGAATATTGCTGGTATAACTCCGAGTTTTTGATTAAGCGGCGTTCTAATGATAAAAACCTAGTGACAGCAAGGTCACGAATACCTTGGTATTGGACCGTTTCATTCTTCAAGGGCAATGCAACTATATATCGACCAGTTTCATCTCGAGTTACGTTGTCGACAAAACTTTTTTCGCAAGCAATATCATCAGAGGTATTGTGTGGGGTATCAGGAACAGACTCTACTTCCCAAAACGATTTGAGAATTTTTTCTACATTGTTAGGCGCATAAGCCTCACAAAAAAAAAGAAGAAGTTATGGCAGGCGGGTGGTTATTGGTCTTTCCTATTAAAATATAACCTAAAACTGTATTCAGAGCATATGGTTCATCACACTTCCCAGATATTTTTCCATTCAATATGATCTGAGAGAAGACGTCTGCCCCGAGAAGAATATCAATATTCCCTGGACAATAAAATTTAGGATCAGCAAGTTGCAAATTCAAAATATGATTCCATGATTTGTATTCAATGCGGAAATTGGGAAGATTGTCACATATTTTATCAAGAATAATAGCATCGGTGTGGAATATCGGTTCATTTTTAAATGAGGGCTTGAACGAAAGAGAAACTTTTCCTTCAGAAGTCGAGGATTTCATCGAACCCAACGCTTTGACTTCAATAGAAAAGGCTTTTTTTGGCAATCCCAATTGCATTACAACTCGTTTCGTGATAAACGAACTCATACTTCCACTATCAATTAAACAGCGAAAGGTTTGATAATTTCCTGAATTGTCAGAAATATCAATAAGAGCGGTTGCCAATAAAACATTATGAGATTTGGCAGTAACATTCGAAGCAGCGAGAATACTAGTAGCGGTAAGATGAGGAGAATTATCTTGATTGGCATTAATAATTTCCACAGAAGTAGTTGTGGATGAAGTAGCACCACTTCCCCCCACAGCAGGATTTTTATCGAAATGTAGAAGAGTATGATGACTACGCGAAGAACATTTTTTACAACAAGCAGTCGATCGGCATTTATTCAAATCATGTGATCTACTCAAACAATTGAAGCATAGATGTTTGTTTTTACAAAAGTTATAACGCTCAGAAGGTAGTTTATTCGCGAAAGCTGGGCATGTATAAAGTGAATGACACTCCTGACAGAATAAACAATTTGATGCAGGAGATTTATTCGCAAATAAAGACGTTATTCGAGCTGGAGAATTGTATGTTCTAGTATTGGATATGCCAATAGCTTTTTTCGATTGAGTACGAGAAATTTTCAAAGTATCAAGAGTAACACAGCGGTCATTCAAAAATTCAACTAAAACTGAAAATGTTGGAACTTCGGATGAACAATGTTTCATTTCAAACATGGTGACTGTATTATCGTCTAAACGTTTCAAAAGCATCATAACCAACATAAAATCCCATTCATCTGTGGGAAAATTCATAGATTTGAGAGAAGCTATATTTTCTTCGAATGTATCTAATAATTTTCGGATTGAAGAAGAACAATCACCATTCACTCTTGAAGTTCCATCAATCTCATACCAAAGATCTTGGGCGCACAATCTCCGATTCGAATAACGTTTATTCAATGCATTGTATGCAATTTCATAATTTTCATCTGTTACTTTCAATGTCCTTACAATTCCTGAGGCCGGACCTTGCAAAGCAGAAATCAAATAATCGAATTTGTCCACATTCGATAAGGTATCATTATTGTGAATAACTGAGTTGAAATGATCGATAAAGGATGGAAAATTCTTATATTCACCGTAAAATTTTTTAAGTTCTATTTTTGGAAGCTTAACTTTAGAATAATTCGTACTCGTTTGAAGAAATGAAACAGGTGCCTGTGTGGTATTAACCACGTCATCAATGAATTCCATATAAACAGCCTTTACAGCGTAAAACTCTGCAAGAAACGCTTCTTTTACCGCGTCCTCTGGAGCGGCATCTTCATCTGGAAGTGTAAGCAATGTACTGATAATACAATTATGCTGTTTTGTGAACTCGTCTTTTATCGAGTCCAACTCTTCGCATCTAACTTTAAATAAAGTTCGAATAGACTTATCAGTTTTAACCCTATCTGCAAGGGCTCTCAATACTGTAATTTCATTTATAGCAGAATTACGATAAATTTTGTATTTTTTAACCTTATCCATTTTGATATGGGAGCAAATAAACAAAGTGAATTCGAAAGGAATACCCAGAAAGTAACAGGTGATAAAAAACGCGAGCAAAAACGACAGCGGGAATTGAGGAATTCCAAAAAATATAAAAGCAGTTCAGCGATCGACGGAGTAATGGTATGTTGAGCGCAAGATAATTAGTTGGTCATGCGCTGTAGATACACTTCCACTTTTCAACGAAAGTACTGTTTGGCAAGAATATGAAAATAGAGACGAAAATTCAATTTTATGTTTATTAGAAATTATAATTTCGCTACGGAATTCACAAAATTATGCAGATTTGAGAGAGTCACTTTGAAATTAGCAATTTTCAGAATGAAATTCAAAAATGAGCGGTTCAAAAAAAAATTTTTTTCTTTCGAATGATATAAAAAAAAATTCTTATAGAAAACTCTGACTTAACAGGAATGATTCTAATCGCGGCTCGAAGGACCATGTAACGGAACGGTAATAGGAACAGTAGGGACTGTATACCGTTATGATACTTAACAAAATGTTAAATTAAATCCCTCAAAGACGACTTACCTTGAGTGGATTGCGGCTGTCTCATCAGAGTCCTGAGATTGGTACCAGTTCTTGTGGTCGAAGCTAGTCCGTGTATCAAGAAGCACGATATTATGCGGTGTGATAAACATAAATATTATCAGCAAACAACGAATATTCACAGTTGAACTGGGCAGTCGAGAAATGGCGGACAATCAACCACTTAGAAAAACAATACAACAACACTGTTCGTCCCTTTTCATCACTCCAACACACCACAGAGGGCGCAATCATAATGAAGTCGTTTTGAGGGTACAGGGTGAGGCAAAATTAAGAAAATAAAAATGAGTATGTTAGCCGTTCCGCAACACATGTAGAAGCATTCGAAGGTGGTAGCATTCTGTATTGTTTGGATGAACAGTATAAACCCTACCTAGAACGTGTTCTTTTTTGACCACTGACCATCCTTCAACATTCACTCCTCTTTTCCTTCTCTGAAACGATCGCTTGTTCCAAACGTAATACGAAGGGACTTCCAAGTATAGCAATGTTTGTGCAAAGTCATCCACGTTACACAGATCGAAAAAGGAGAGGAGTGTAGTTGTAGGAGGACTACTCAATTTGTCGCACAAGTTCTGCTCATTAAAATAAATTCTCTGCCCATTTTCTAAATGGACGGCAAGGTGCACTACAGGAGGAAAACGCTCACGTATTGGGAATTCAAGAATTCGCCAAACTGCTTCAGCTGAACTTATATATCGACCACTTGCGTAGATTGTAACTTCATCCTTCACATCCTTCCCGTTCTCTAAAGTAAACGTAGCCTGATCTGACCCTTTATAAACATATTTGCAATTGTATTTGATTGACTTCACTGAATGGCAATACTCTACGTTCACGGGAGCGTTACATGTTCCTAATAGCACTGGATTATAAGGAACCACCAACGATTATCTATTGTAACACCCTTGATATTGACAGAGAATCCACCGTCATCCAGAGAACGTCTCCTGTACTGCGGATAACCATCATCACCGGTTTGAGTTTCCTTAATAAGAGCCTTAAGATAACGTTTGCTGCACGAATTATCTTTCAAGTATGAAGAATTTTTTTAAACTTCCACAGGGGCCATGTATCGTATTACTTTTAACAATTTCGTAAATCTCAGGATCACGATCGAGGTTAGATATTTCAGCACAAATAATATTGTCAATTTGGTCCGGAGTGATGCGATGTTGAAGCCATAAAAGTATATAAATATTCGGAAGACCTCGCTTTAGCCATTCCGTCGAATATATATAGCATCTCACTTCACCGAATATTTTCCCTTTTGTTAACAAATCCATGACCTTTTTTACCTTTAATCGAAATAATATCGTATCGATCATGAGATTTTTGTCCTGAAAGTAAGTGCTTATTTATGTCACTCCAGCGTGGGTTACATGTTAAAGTAATAAAAAGGTCGGGACGACCGTAATGTCTAACATAGGTCATGGCGTCTTGCGTTTTTTCGTGCATGTATCTTGGTCCACCAGTAAAAGATGATGGAAGTACTACCACTTGTCCCAGTTGATTCGCTTCAATATCTTGCCGCCCAATTGCATCTTCAAAATGAATATAATTATCTGCGCCCATTTTGGTTTGATTGTTTTTTATGTAGTTTAGTCTTTCAGTTTCTATTTTTGTGTATTCATCTACCAAATATTGACTAGAAAGAGTGCGATATTTAACCAAAAAGTTATCTTCTCCTTCTCTGACCATTATTCTGTATAAATAAAAACTCACAGCAGAGACTGTTTTTTTCAAGGGCAACTTAGTTGTGGGATCGCATTGTGGTATGTTGATTGAATGGCCATCATCCCCCAGCAAAACATCAACAGGTACTGCAGCGCGTCATAAGCTTGATGTATCTCACTGATACTCTGAAGTGAGTTATTTCGGCTTTCGAGTATGATGTCTCTTCGGTCAAAATGCTGATCTACCAATACAACAGTCACTTTATTTGCCATTGGTGCATTAAATCTGCCTCTGTGTTCTGTTTGTGGTTTTTATCTACATGTATTACGACCTTGAATGAATCTGAAGGCAATATTTCATCAATGGCTCTTTTTAGATCTTTTATGTATGGGTTCACCTCATGTAACATAAGCTGCAATTGTTTGATTAAATGTGGACTCAAATCAGGAAATTTGGAACATCGAATATAAGCTTCTCTATCATCTTCACCGACGAAATAAATTTGCAGAAACTGTGCATCCCGCCCAGGTTCCGGTAATATACTTCCAATTAAATGATAGACTTGTCCTTGAATTTGTAAAGTTGGTGAAAAATCGCCTTCTTTATTTGTTTTCCACCAAAGGAAGTCATCTGAAAACAGGCATTATATTTTCGGATATTATCCATGAAGTGTAAATGATTTGGATGTAAATCATTAACCAGACTGTATAGTGGTTCAGGCAGTTGTTTAAACGGCTCAAGTTGTACTTTACCGACGCTACAACACATGCCGAGTGTCTCATCTTTCCACTTCAAGGCGTTACACCACTGACACTTGTACGTCATAGAACCTAAGACTACACTGCTGTCAGTTCCATAAGCAATATATATCATACGCCAAACCGAAAGCAACTTGTTTCTCCATACACGCTGAATTGTATTTTCTCTATACCGTGACTGAATCACTCTATGCACATCGGTATTCCTGGCCTGATATAGTGCAGTAGATTGTCCATGTTTTTCAGGGTTTGCAGCCTGGTAGGTGGCGACAAATTGCCTGTGTTTTTCAGGGTATGCAGCCTGGTAGGTGGTGACAGCTTGCCTCTGTACATCAAGATTTATTTTCTTATATTCAGACTCAGCTTCACGGTGGGATTCAGGTAGAGTCTGTCCATATTTTTTGTGCCTTTTTTATTTGATTTTTTCGTGTGTAATTAGTAAACCTTGCCCTACGTTTGTTTTTTTTTCTATTAATGTCACAGACTGAGATTGGGACAATAAACTTCTTATTACATTTTCATTATCATTCATTGAAGATACAATAGGTGAATGTTCACGCTCTGAAACAGGTACCTCCTGACAACCCTTATCAACTTTATGTTGCGAAGGTGTATCAATTCCAAAATCATGTTCTCCTACAGCTACCTCTATAAGACGCCGAGTAATTTTCTGTGCTGCTATGGAAAGATAGGCATCAAAATGCCCACTGAACGAATCTTTGCTGAATTGTAATCGCCTTACCGGATAGTCGTTAGATCCAGATTTCGTATATATGAGACCGTTTCTATAAACTTCAAACCTAACTAGGAATATTAATCCTGCTGCTACTAACTAACAAAATCCGCCATAAGTAGCATTTTTCATCATATCAGCAAAATATTCGTCAGGTGTTACGTAGATATCACCATTCCTGTCGTGGGTCATAATTGAAAACCTGCTCCAGTCATTAACCACATATCTGAGAATTTCTGAACGCACCTCCATCGCTCTATCTTGTGTTCCGTACATTAAATAAGAAAGAGCACGAAACAAACATGCACCGTCACCAACAATAGGGACGACAGTACATTCGTCAACTTCTCCATTAACGTTCAGATTTTCTTTAGCCATTTTAAAAAACTCTAACCGACAAAACCTATACTTAAACCAAACGAAAACATAGCAAATGCCAAATACAAAGCAGGGTCTATAACCAAAACTACTAAACCGAAACAAAGCAAATGCAATAATAATATAATATAATAATAATAGTTTATTGAAATAGGAAACCTAATTTACATACAAAAATTACATGTGGGAATATTAAGAAAAAAAATTTACATTGACTTTCTGACAAGACCAATATTAAAAGATACAAATAAAAATAAGTATACAGGTAGTTACATATAAATTCATCTAAAGACAAAACAATATAAAATTGGTATCAAATTCAGTTCACAATTTGTAATAATAATAATAACAGTTTATAGGAATATCATCAACCTACAAAAAAATTCAGATCTTCATCAATACTCTACGAGAAACAGGAGAATATACATCTCAGAAGCTTCAAGTACCTCTTGTATACAAAATCACCAGAGTGGGCAGTAAGTTACTTTTATAACCTGCTGCCGAAGGAAATAAAAAATACCACCGTTAACAGATTCAAAAAGCTTGTAAAAACTCTACTGGCTGACAATCCGCTTTATAATATTCAAGAATTCGTAGATCTTCTGAATGTTAATAAATAGTAATTTTGCATTCAAATCTGGGTGAGAATACTTGTTTATTGTACTGTTTCTTTAACATTTACATTTATATCATTAATTCTACCCTTTTTTTTATATTTTTTTTCAATATAATGTTAGATTTCAAAGATTGTATCCGGTTGCATCCGATGATTGTAACTAACGAACCTACACTTATGTGGCTAATGAGGTAATAAAGTTATCTATCTATCTATCTATCTATTGAAAATAGGAAAACATAATTTACATACAAAATTACATGTAGTAATATTAAAAAAAATTATTATTAACCAAAATATGCCAAGAAAAGAACAGCCAAAATAGTCAAATATAATCCGCTATAAATATCTAGATATAGTATGTACTATTAGATACGGCGGCCACTCATCATCGAGTATATATAACTCACTGAAAACTCAACGAGAGCGCGTTTTAAATACTACTAACGCCATCTATTGTCAACATTTAGAACTAAAAATTATTTTGTTCGTCTCAATTTATTCGTTACATTAGGTACTGATAGGTTCAAACTGATACATTTACATCCTCCATCATCCCTTATTTCATCGCTTTAGGAGTGGAATCTATCAAAAGTCTTTCTTAGGGGATGCCTACGTCATAGTAGCTTTATGCATGCAAAGTCTCAGCCTTATCGGTTTGAAATTGACAAAGTTTCATACAAACTTTCATCCCCTATTTGATCCCCTTGGGGCTAGAATTGATCAAAATCCTTTCTTAGCGGATGCCTACTTCATAACGTCTACCTGCATGCTAAATTTCAGTCCGATCCGTCCGTTGTTGATAGATCACTATGTCAGTCAGTCAGTCATCTTTGAGTTATATATATATTTAGATAAATAATGTAGATTATTATAGATGGATATGTATAGATAGATAAGTACATAAAATGTCAAAAAAAAATCAGTGGAACTTAAAATTCTATTTGCATTCACTTTTTCCTCCAATTATGGATGAATATTCATAAGAATATAATCGAAGGTTTCAATACTCATTCTGGTATACTCAAACAATTTTTCTGGGTTAAATCTGTATTTCTCGTATTTCTTGTGGAATTCTCCATCTTATTCAAATCATGTACTCCACAATCTCTTCCAAATATTAGATCTTGAACTTAAAATCTATTACTTTCCAAGCAATATGGAGATAATTTCGATAAAAAACATTTCGCTGTCGGACTACTGTTCGCGGCGGCGATCGTGACTGCCCGTGGCCTGCAAACGGTGCAAACGTTCGTAGCGCCGATCTCCGTGACCAGGCCGATAGCCCCGTCAGTGGATCCTCCTACATCAATCTTCCAGAATTCATCGCTTTGAAGAGGGTAGTAGTTAATATGAGAAATGAAGACCATTTTTGCTTTGCTTGGGCGGTGACATCAGCTCTGCGACCGATGCAAACGAGAACTTCTGAAGTAGGATCATATCCAGATTTCAGAGGTGATGTTGAAGGTATAGATTTTTCAATGAAATCACGTGATTTCCCAAAATTTGAGAATATAAATTTAATGATTGTCAATGTTTATGGGTTAGAAACAAATTTCGGAAAACAACAAACCGAAATATGGAATTGTGAGTCCTCTTCATCACGCACGGCTTAAACTCGGTCGCCATGTAAATTTATTAAACATCACCGATGAATCTGGTAATAGCCACTATTGCCACTATAGCCACTAAAAGATCTATCAAAGTTAGTTTCACCTCAAATTTTATCTCACGGGCACAGGATGTATTTTTGTAATGGATGCTTGATGTATTTTTCGAACGAACGCAAATTATTTCCACATCAGTTGAATGATTGCAATTATATTTGTACCACCATCCCGACAACGCTAATCACAATTGATAAATATGGTAGGGCCGTACCAGAAAATATATTGAAATTTTAAAATTTTGAAAGGCAGTTGAAAGTCCCCTTCGTAGTATATGCTGATTTTGAATCAATTCTGAAGCATGTACATACAAATGAACCGGATACAACACGTTCCTTCACAAATAAATCATTTATTCACGAGCCATACTCATTCTCATACCAAATTCGTAGTTCTTTCGATGATTCAGCCACCAAATTTGTTCTATATCGTGGGGCGGATGCTGCCAAAGTATTTGTAGGCAGACTGGAGTTTGATCTTAGTGCCATCTATTATACATATTCGAATAATATCGTGCCAATGGAACCATAAACAGAATCAGAGGACAATGAATTTTTAACTGCTGATAGTTGCGGTATTTGTGAGAAACTTTTCGAATTGGGTGATGTCAGAGTGAGAGGTCATTGTCACTTGACGGGAAGGAAAAGATATGGAGCTGCACATTCTCGATATAATTTGAATTACAAGTTACCGAATTTGGTTACAATAATTTTCCATAATTTGAGCGGATATGACAGCACACTTGTTCATAAAAGAGTCAAGCACTAATAAGAAAATGGTGGATGTAATCGGTCAAACAAAAGAAAATTACATTTCTTTCATTGAGCATCTATTGATGAGTATAACAATAGAAAAATTTGGTAAATTGAAAAAACAATTACTAAAGCTGAGATTTATCGATAGCTTTAGATTAATGGCGTTATCACTGCAGCAGTTAGGGGAGAGCTTTTCAGATGAGCAATATTATGAAACACGGAAGTGTTTTCCGGAAAATGAAAAATTTCTTTTGATGAGACAGAAAGCAGTTTTCCCCTACAGTTTTGTTGAAGATTTGACCACGTTAGATTGTACTGAGCTACCACCATTCCAATTTTTATGATCAATTGAATGAAAAACATATATCTGACGATGATTATGAGAGGGCAAAACGTGTATGGTCCTTGTTCGAGTATGAAACATTAGGAGACTATTCAGATCTGTATTTGAAATCAGATGTATTGTTTTTATGCGATATTTTCGAAAATTTCCATAATATATATATATATATATAATATATATAATATATATATATAATATATATATATATATATATATATATATATATATATATATATATATATCTGGATGAATATAAATTAGATCCAGCCCAATATTTTACCTCTCCTGGCCATTCTTGGGATGCCATGTTCAAATACACCGGTGTAGAGCTGAAATTGCTCACGGATATTAACATGATAATTTTTTTCCAAAACGGCATTCGTGGGAGTATCAGTCAGTGTTCTGAAAGAAAGCAAATTGCTAATAATCCTTTTCTGATAGATTATGATGGTAATGAAACATCATCATTCATCACTTATTTCGACACTACGAACCTCTAAGGTCACAGTATGTCCCAATCATTATCGACAAGTAATGTTCTGGAAGTAGATGTCCATTACCCTGAAGAACTCCACGATACGCATTCGGATTTGCCATTCCTTGTAGAGAGCGTCATTTCACCCGGTTCAAATTCAAAAATCTCCAAATTGATACCTAATCTGAATTCTAAGAGAAAATACATAATTCATTATAAGACTTCGAGGCAGGCAATTGAAAATGGACTGATAGTGATGAGCACTCACAGAGTTTTCTCATTCAATCAATCAACATGGTGAAAGAAATATGTAGACCTGAATACCCTAATGAGAAATCAAGCTACAAATGTTCATCATAAAAATATTTTCAAGACAAAAAAATGCTGTTTTTGGAAAAACAATGGAGAACGTTGATAATTGGAATGCCATCCGGCTTGTGACTCATTGGGAGTCTATAAGGCGTGCCACTGTTACGAATGCTCTCATCGCTCGACCAAATTTTAATACACCTTCAATTTTTTCAAAGGACTTTTTTGCCATTCATATGGGTAAAGTAAAAATATATAAAAATAAACCCCTATATCTTGGATTCAGTATTCTTGATTCATCTAAAACAGTGATGTACGAGTTTTTTTAGTAAATTCATAAAATAACACTATGAGCCAAATGCTCTACACCTATACCGACTCTCTCATTCTCTCTCATTCTCAAAATTTTCATGGAAAACTTTCATGATTTCATGAGGGAAAATGTGGAAAAAATCGATACATCTAACTACAAAGTTGGAAATCAGTTTGCTATGTTTG
This sequence comes from Leptinotarsa decemlineata, assembly GCF_025532065.1. NCBI lineage: Eukaryota > Metazoa > Arthropoda > Insecta > Coleoptera > Chrysomelidae > Leptinotarsa > Leptinotarsa decemlineata. Next base: position 23,410,603 of record NW_027412532.1, read on the forward strand.
AAGTTTGAAGACGAATTTCCTAATGATCCAATTATCAGTTTTATGGTACCGGCGCAAAAGCATATCATGTCATATCCGTTAGTAATGAATTGAAGAAGGCAAAAGAAATAAAAAAGTCGGTCATACAAAATCAAATATCACTTGATGATTATAGGTAAATAGTCGAATCGGGTGGTGCCACATTGCGTAAAATGAGCACCTTTCTAAGTGAGTTACACATCGTGTAACTCACTTAGAAAGGTGATATATACAAGGATGATAAGCGATTCATTATCCCCAATACCACAAAAACATTTCCGTGGGGGCATAAGGATATTGAGTTCTACCAAACCAGCCCTGAGGTAAATTTCAAATATCTTATCGATACCCTCAAAACTGTGCCTAATCATGAGGTGGACTCTGATGAAAAATTGGATCAGCTCATAAGATTATTGGAGGAATAATCAGATGATTAATTAGTTCAATGTGATAAATCTATACCTACGAAACTCTGAATTGCTAAAATATATATAAATTTCACATTCCCACTGTGAATATAAATTATGATATAGATAATGAAATGAAATATATCAGTAATACATATTGTTTCATTACAATTCCAACACAAAGTATTGAAGAGGTATAAACCATATTGCATAATAATGGAAACGATAATATCAAGCTATCCGTATAATCTGCGAGAATATAATATAACAGTGTTGCCAAACTCAGCATTTAGTCCCCGTATCAGGTAAAGTGGAGGTGCTAAGTGGAGGGGTTGGGGATGAGTCGCTTAGGTAACAAAAGTGGGACTGCTTTGGAGCTACCATCATTTGAACTGCTTTCTAGCCTTCAAATATTTACCGAATTTAGTTGGGTCTCTAGCTGTCTTCATCTTCTTCGAATAAAAACTGTAAGTATATAAATAATGTTAATTATTTTGCTTCATTCTGATTATTTTGTGAATTTCTAGTATGCAGTATGCCTTCTTTCATTGACGCCAGTAAATCCGTGGAGGGTAAGGTTAACATCCTGCAAGACGTGGTGGTGCAGTGATCAGAGCTACCGGAGGATATCGTGGACTTCCTAACGGAATTTCAAGTTGAACCTCTACTTAGCCCCCTTCCTGAAGAAGGTGTATTGTTGACGGCTCCAAGACACGGATGCAGCTGGAAGGAGGATGTTCCTCCGACCACCCCTTCTTCTGAAATCAAGAGCACCACTGAAGGTGCGAAGAAGGGGTCGAAGAATGTCAGCAAAAGAGCGCCAGCGAGCGGTAGTAATGATGAATTTGTTGATCCCGAACCGGCTAAGAGAAGGCCCGTCGCTAAGTCAAAACCGGTGGAGCCGGCGGTAAAGCCAAAGCAGTCAAGGCTGCAGAAGTAAATGAATATGTTGGATGAGACAAGCCCTTCGGTCGCCAATGACCTCAACTCTCTGGCGGGCCCCTTCTACGTCGGATACCACTATCTTAAAGGTTAAGGCGGCCAATACGAGAAAGCAGTCACCGACTGTTGCGTGCAACATTGAGCCAGCCCCCAAGGTGTCTTTGGAGACTGGAGTCGAGCCATATGATCAACCACTAGCCGGCTCCATAGCACCTCCGCCACCGATGCCTGCGCCAAATGTTCAGGAGTTAACTTCTGCCCAACCCTCTGGCAGCGAGGTGGAGTTACCGTCATCGTAGAGGGGCTCCAGCTTAGTCGAGGACGTGCTTGAACTCAGCAGAATATGCCAAGAGAGGAAGGCACAGCTGGTGACGATCCGGGGCAGCGACGAAAAATTGGCGGAAATTGTAGCACGTAAGCGACAATTTGAAGTTCGACAGGTGCACCTAGTCGAACAGAAACGGCGTTTGTTGGCTGAACTGGCTGCGGTGGAAATCAGCATCAATGGAATCGAAAAGAAGTACGGTGTTGGGGCAGATTCAACGAATCGGTACCGCTTGGAGGTCGACGAGATGAGCGACCGTGTGGCGGCTCACAAGGAGCTGATCAGGAATGGAGTTGAAGACGTTGGAATATAACCCACATTTATTTTCTTTTCCTAGACCTTTTTTTCCATGGAGTAGACGTGAGTTGGTTGTGTACACAGGGCACTGCGTAGTTGGGATAGTGTCCACTTTCCTCCCTTCTTTCTATTCCGGAAAAAATATCAATTGGGACACATATAGTGAACACTTCATTCCACTTCATCCCCACTCCCTCTCGAAAGTATACATGGCAGTAACTTACCAGCAAGCAGATTCCACCCCCGAGCCCCAGAAGGTCACCTGATAACTGGATCGTCGGAGAAGATGTGGTACATTCCACCATAGAGCATCATCACAGTCTCGTATCAGGATGGCCTGATTCGAAACTGCAGGTATTACACGTTACCGACACCAATGAGGCGGACGTATCCGTTTACGAGTTCCCGGATCCCAACGCGGATACTGATTTATATGCTGACCTGTATGGTGGCCTGTGGGATGGACGAGCCATCAGTAATGTGGTACCTATTTCCAAGGGTGACGGATATTTCTGATTCCGACAATGAAGATTTTCCTGATCCACCAATCCTCATCGAGGATAGTCCAGTGCAGTGACTACTTCTCCTTACATCCCCTACATTCCCAAATTATTTTACAATTACCCAGACGACGGCCATTCTATCCTCATCGAATATTCTCTCATTGTTTCGAAGTATACATACTGAAGCCTATTTGAGATTTTTGTAAATATTTTGCAATATTTGAAAATATATACTCTGGTTGCTGTACAACACGGGTTGTATAAGTATTTATACCTTCAATCCAGTCATGTTCTAGTCATATTTAGCATGCAGAATGAATTATATTTATAGTACAAAACTAAGTTTGAAATGTTATATCTGTATTTGAAAAATAATGAAAATAATAATTAGTTTGTTGTTTTTTTTTTTTAATTTAAAAAGATTAATTCTGACAAAAAAAATCTGTTCCAACCACTTGTTGGAAATCACTAACACCATCAAAGGTGGTGTTAGTAAATCACTTGTTGGAAATCACCACCTTCGGTGGTGTTAGTAAATTTTCATCGCTAAAGAGGGAGCACCGTCGGGTGCTCCCTCAGCACACTCGCCATAGCGGCAGTAACTGAATCAACAGTTTTATTTCTCAATGGTCTTGACCATACATACTTCGAATAACAGTTGATTACTATGAGGATGTACCTATGACCGTCATTTTCTTTAGCAAATGGTTACATTTCCATCAAATCCATCTGCCACAAGTCATAAAATCCCTTTATAACCGTCTTTCAACGGATAAAATTTCGATGCGCTGGCTTATGTATTTCCTTCACAACCTGCCATTTTGCATTACTCATATTACCCCTAAATGGTTTCTTCGAAGTGGTGAAGTTAAGGATTCAGTTCGCTACTCTTCATGTGCAGGTTTAACGACTGACTGTTCAACTTCAATAACTCGCTCAGTAAAAGTATCAACCAATCCGGTTGTAACACCAATTCGCTTTTCTACATCAATCAATTGATCAGCTAATGCAGAAGTGATGAGTGCATTTTTATCAATGATGATTCGCAGTTCGATATTTTTTGAATCAATGTTTTTTTCTGACGTATCGTAGCGCTGGCGCAATGAATTCTTGGAAATATTTCAGGGTTGACTCTTTGGCTTCTCTGATGTTATCGTAAACATATCTTTTAGTGACAGAATCTTCACCATCTACAGGTTCACTAACATTTTGCAACCTCTTATTCTGAATGTCATAATCACCATGTGGTGTAAGGATGAATCCAATTCGATCTTCCAACAAGTGATTTACTAACACCACCTTTTCTACGCCCAAATTTATCAATTGAGGTATGCATAGTTAGATCGTCTGTGAATAACTGAGTCAACTTCACAAATCGTGTTCATTATATTACGGTCAATAGACTAATCCTTCTTCACATAATTTCTCAATTATGGCGATCACCTCGAGTTTATTCCAATAAACATAATCTATTTGTTCATTTCTGATATATTTTGATTATGCCGACACCTTCTCCACTGAGTTTGCACAGTGGGTTTCCATTGGAGAATAGTAGTAGGATTATTTCTCGATATTTCTTGCAATTATTTGGAATTGTATTCATATGCCGCCTTCGATGATTTGAGTGCATCACCATAAGTGGTCATATCGGAAGAGGGGATATTTCCTGATGGTATTTTCATGAATATCAATTCATATAGGTTTGGAGTGCCCTGATAAATGACAATAGATTTACCATCGATAAACTCCACATCAGCTACACACATTTGTAGAATTCCTGTTTAAGTGTTCATATGTACTCCAAAAACTGTATCGTATGAGGGATTTCCTGATAGTAACTTTTGTATGCGCTTTTGCTCCTCATCACCATTATCAAGCGCATTAAATGATTCTAAATCTGAAGTTGTCGATGGAGGAGCTTGAAGATCCTTCGAGAAAGCCTCTTCAAATTTCGGTTTCAGCTCATTTTTAATCATAGTTTTAGCGGTAAGTGGTGTAGAACTCTTCGTTGTCTGCATCACCTGATTTATTTGAGTATTAGCAGATATCGCTTCAAAGGATGTAGCCGTTACTACGTGATAGAAAATTATAATGAAGAAAAGAGAATTGAAACTTTCTATGTTTTTTACCATTTTTATTTGTAACTAACGTTATTGCAGTTTCGTCCTATAAAGACATTTTCAAACTTATACAATAAACTAACTAGTTGTTAGTTTAATGTAAAAGTTTGAAAATGTCCTTATAGGACGAAACTGCAGTAAAGTTAGTTACAAATAAAAGTGGTAAAAACAGAATGTTTCAGATATTGCCTTCAAAGGTGTTATCATTGGCTCATAGATTTTCTCGCTGATTGATTCCCTAAGCGACTACTCTTGATACTCTTGATATAATAGAAATTCTTCACATAATCGAAAATGAATATTGAATCGGTTCTGGCATCTGACGGCTCTACTATTCCAGCTGCATTATTGGCGAATGTGTAAAATCCCAACCCTTGAATTGGAGCTAATACTTCACGTAAATACTCATATTTTGGTTTATAAAGGGACTTTGAATAAAGATAAACATTTGCAAATCGTAATTCTGGACGGTGAGGTGCTTCTGCTTTAGTATGCGCATTGTATGACAGTTGGACACTATATAAGCAGTTCTCCATATCGATTCCTTTATTTAAATGGGGGTTATGAGACGATGCAGATCTCCTGAGTGGCATTTAAATGAATCTGGTAGGGGGTTGATCAACTCCCTCATTATTAGTCTACCTTTCGAATTACCCTTACCTGGCTATCAGTATTGCAGCCAAATTGCAGAAAAGATTGGCAAGAGGTGTTCCGGGTGTCAACCAACTGAATTCTGCATGCCAAAACACGATATTGCATATTCACAAAATCCCAACAATCTTCCAGCTAGACACAGCGAATCAGGAGCTTGCAGAAAGTGCTTGGAATCGATTCAAAGCAAAAGACGCTTCTATTGGCTGATTACGAATATAATGAAGGGGAAATGGTGATTTGGTATGGGTTGCGAGTCACCATCCAAGCAGTCACGGATACAGAAAAAACAGCGTCCTACCAAAAAAAAACAAAAAAATATTGAAAGATTCTAAGGTGATATTTTTTGATTCTGGAATCGTTAAGAAAGTGCGTGATGTTTTGAACAATGCGGGTGGGAGTTAATTTGTTGTAAAAAATTCTAAATGAGCATCTGAAATTGCACTAAAAGCAAATATACGAGGGTTGCGGGTAGGAAAAGAAACTTCGCACACCGCGAATCATACCAATTCCTAAAATTGATGGAATACTACTACTCATTCCAAATTTTGATAGTCTATCAGCGCTAGGTAGTTTAGCCGGTGCTATAGCTGGCGTAACAAAAGCAGTACAAGCAGCCAAAGCGAGTAAGGAGCAATTCAGTCAGGCAAATCGACATAATAAAAACATGGAGGCAATCGCTTTAGGTAAACGAGAAAGCGGTATCTAATTAAAGCTACCTCAAAGAGCTCTGTTCAATATCGACCCCAACTATCACGCTAAGAAAATGATAATTCCATATATTTCGGGGGGTATATATGCTTGACGATTTGCCAAAATCGGGACCACTACGATATGAATCTGCTATAGTAAATTTGGATAGTCGACATGGTCAATGGACCCATTGAGTAGCATATAGAAAAAGTGACACTTCAGTGAAATATTTTGATAGTTTTGGTGATTTATCCCCTCCAAAAGAATTTATTCACTATTTTTATAGGGGTTCAAATCCTATCAATATCATCACATATAACTATAAGCGTAAACAACAATCCAACGCACTAAGGAGTAGATGAACTATGCTGGTTCTATTACACTGTGAATTCAACTAACAGAAGCAATGAAGTACATAGAGCTCTGAACGGCCTACGTAGAAATAACGCCATGGAGGTATACGGGGTGTGCAGCTAAAAAAAACATGGCGTCCAGCGTCAAAGAAAAAAACATGACTACCATCGTGATATACAGGGCATGCAGCGTTTAAGGAAAAAACATGGCTGATGTCAAAGTATACAAGGTGTTTGAGCGTTAAAGAAAAAAACCATGGCGTCTAGCGTTAAACAAGAAAAAACAACATGGCTGAAGTATACAAGGTGTTTGCAGCATTGAAGAAAAAAACATGGCGTCCAGCATTGAAGGAAATAAAAAGATTACCATCGTGATATACAGGGTGTATCATTTAAGAAAAAATATGGCGGCGGACATTGAGCGGAATATACAGCGTTAAAGGAAAAAAACATGGCTGCCAACATGCAAGAAAAAAACATCCAAGTTTGCATCATCAAGAGATGATGGAGAAAAAACATAGATGGCGTGCGCAACAGGAAAGGTTAGGAGGTTAAGATATTTTTTCGTGGGATCCAACATGCCAGGTATTATTTGTCATTGATGAATGTGTCAAATATATGAATTGATTAAGTTTTGGATCTGTACGATTCATCGAAAAATAAACACTTCCGGTTTATACAATTTGAGATAGAAGCAAAGTAATGGTGAATTCGGAATGACCATATCGTGTAGAGTATGAATCTACAATGAAATGGTCACTTCCGGTCGTCCAATTTCGATATTTTCAACATCAATGGATTCGTTTCGAAGCCAAAAAACATAATTAGGCATATGCAGAAGTGTTGAAAGCATAGGAGGCTAACTTTGTTATTATTGAAGATGGCAGGGGGTTGCGGGTACTCTAACGTCACAATTTTTACTGGAGAACACGAAAATGAAAATTATAAGTTTGTATCATGCATTTTCCATCATTTAGGTAGTTAATTATAGAGTCTAAAGTCTAAAGTGAGGTGGTAAATAGGGGGAAGGGGTGGGGACGAAAACACGCGGCATTGTAGAAGGAGGGTGATATCATTGTTTGAAAGTATGTCAATATTCATGAACAGTTGAAATAATCAGTGATAAAATGTCTTCTGAAGAATACAAACGAAAAGTCGGAGGAGATTGTTTCGAAGCAGCTGAATGATTTAGATTTTCAAGACAGAGTGTTCAATCGAAAAGTACCTCAAACGAAATATCCATTGCGGAGAATTCAACCTAGCAGCATAAATAATGTCGCCGCCAATGCTGAAAATGAATTTTTTGCTTTCAACTGCAATAATAAATAACGTTTTGTATATGAACGTACCAAAAGGCGTGAAATACATGGCAATATGTGTGTAGCCCAATAATTTCGGCAATAGATGCAATAGAACACAATGGACATTGATTAGTTCAATATTTGTCAATGACAACGTGTTGGCAGTTTTTGTAGGCGAATTTCCAAAGAATACCCCCTTCGATATCATAACTCTGGGGAATATAGCGATTTATATATGCGAACGGATATATTGCTTTCGGCAGACGTTTTTTAAAACTTTCGCGAAATTGATTTGAAAACATATGGGCTGGATCCTGCGGGGTATTACACAATGCCGGGGTACACGTGGGATTGTATGTTGAAATATACGGGGTGTACATTGCAAATTTTAAAAGATGTCGACATGGTTATGTTCGTGGAAAAGGGTATAAGTGGTGGAATTTCAGTTTATTGCAATAGATATTCAGAAGCAAACAACCAGTATATGCTAACATTTGATGCTACGAAACCATCTAAATTTATAATGTATTTCGATGTAAATAATTTAAACAGAAGGGCAATGTCAGAATGGCTATCATATGGAGGTTTTGAATGGGTAGATACAAACATTGATGTCTCTCAAATTCTCGATGACAATCCTGAAGGTTATATTTCACAAGTTGATTTGCAGTATCCTGAGGGGTACTTTGTTGCCCACTTGTGTGGTGTGGAAAAATGCAAGTTAATGTACACCGATACTGATTCTTCTGTTTATCAATTGTCATGTGACGATGCGTACAAAAAAAATTATCGGGAAACACATAGAAAAATTTGACACATCCGATTATGCAAAACATAACATTTATGGTATACCACTCATGAAAAAGTACCTGGACTCATGGAAGATGAAGCAAACGGCAAAATTATTACACACTTTGCAGGAATACTGGAAATGTACACATACAAAGTGCAGGGAGGTAAAGTCGTTTAAAAGGCAAAGGGAGTGAAATATGGTATAGTTAATGATTACGTGGATTGCTTACTGAATTACAAGCAAAAGAATATTACGCAATGCACAATACAGTCATTTGCTCATAACGTTTTCAGTATAGAGCAAACAAAAGTGGCTCTCAGTCCGTATGATGATAAACTTCATCTTATCTCCCAATTATTCGATACATTACCTTGGTGTCATTAGAGTTTAACATAAGTTTTTTTCCATCTTCATTGCATTTTTCCCATTAGTTCTACAATTGACAAAAAAATTCAAAATATATACATTGATTTTTGGTGGGAAAGCTTTATCAACTTGCGATAATCTGCAACCAGAAAACAAAATTTTTTACTGTATTTCAACAAATCATTTTTTATATAATTTAAATATCACGTTTTTTATAATTCAAATATTTCTTTTTAATATTGTTGTATTTTGGAAGCAGGGGGATTTTGAATTAAGGAAAAAACAAATATATTTTCTGTGTGTTTCATTACAATATAAAATATGTGATTATGCTTACAATTGAGGACTGCGGCGGCGACGGCGAATTACCAGGCTTGTTGAGCGACAAAAAAGGTAAATATCCAATTTTCTCATCTATTACATAAAGCATACACCAGTTTTTGTTTATAATAAAATGGATATTCACGTAAAGCATTAGCATACAGATTTTCTAAAGACGAGGCCTGGCAAAAACCTCCTATAATTGCTCCCAAAGTTAAATTAGTTTTATTTTCACGTAACCATGATTGAATAATATGGAAAACACCTCGATAATAACCACAAAAGTTTATGGCATCCAGCAAAGCGATACGATCAGACAGCACCCTCATATGAGTGTTCAGGACATCATTTACATCTTGTTGAAACACCTCCATGTTTGTTGTTTGGTATCACTTTCGATGTACTGTGTGACGTATATGTAGTCCCCGCAACGTGTTATGATTGGATCATATTCATCTACATACCCATCGAATTGTGAATCAAATAAATTTTCCTTTACTTGTTGCAGAATGTCAATGAGGCTTGCCCATTCATAAGTTGTTGAATTGATGGAACGAATGGAGAATTGTTGCTTCAATATGATGAATGGGCTGAAGTCTTCGGATGGACTTAGACCACATCTAATTTCATAAGATGACATGGGGAATGTCATCAATAGCAATTGGTGTTCGTTTCGAGCAGCCATTTCGTACTGCCCCAACGCTCTGTCTATTGCACCCAGAGTTTCGTTATAACCTTCACCATCACTATCACACATTACTTCGACTTCACTACCGTAACCACTATCGAGAGACATTTTTCGAACTGAATATACATCTGTGATTGCATGCGCTCTTATACCTTCAGATCACTTGGTCTATTTCACATGTTGTGTTTGTTGAACACTATTTCTTTACAAAAGGCCCTCCCAATACAATGTCAGTGTGCTTGTTTTCCATAAGATTCTATACAAAATCGACATTTTCGATCCAACTGTTGTGTTTGTTAACCAAACCCAGCCATTTAACGTACATTTTTTCCACGAGATATATATCAGGATTTGCAGTTTTTTGCAATTCTTCCCCATAAAAAGCACCCTTGATAGGTGGACCCTGCATAACTTCTAGCATAAAGGTGACGGGGTTGTTGACTTTGATGATTTTGAATATTTCCGTAGGCCAATTGGGCGTGTTACCTTTTTCGAAAACGTGTTTTGCCTCACTGATTCGCACAACATCGCCGACCTTGAATTTTCTTGGTCCAGCTATTTTCAGGCGGGTGTATGTTGATTTAAAGATTCGTTTTTCGTTGGCTGTGTTGATTTTCGATGGTTCTATGCCCATCTTTGGGTGTCGCGTATCATTGTAGGATTTCGTTATTTCAGGCAAGACATTCAACCATTTGTAGTAGGTGCCGTTCAAACTAAAGTATTTGAAAAGTTTTTCTTTCAACGTCCCAATGGTACGTTCAGTCATAGAAGCCTTCGTGATACTGTACGTATTGTAGTTATTCATTCCGTGTTTTTTCATCAAAGTTTGAAACTTATTGTTGTGACATTCTGTCCCTTGATCGGTTTGTGAATTTTTTGGGTGACGCTTCGTATATTCCAAAATATCTGAAAATGTTGTGGTGATTTCTCCTCCCGTTTTAGATTTCAACGGTCGTGTCCACACGAATTTCGAAAAACAATTCACGACGACGAGAACGAGTTTGAAATTTCGATTTTGGTGAGCGTAGGATCTCATGTCAGCCAAGTCTATCTGCCATAAATCATCCAGTCCCTTGATAATGGTACGGCGTCGAGGAAATTTTTTTCTAACTGGTTTATGCAGTTCACAGTCAAGTTGAATCTTGTCTTTGAAAGCCATGTGACGACAGATGACCGACAATATCAAACTTGTTATTTTATTATGATGATGGAAAAAACTACATTTTGTTGATTTTCTTGATATCAGGTAGTACCTTTCGAATTTATTTGGAAAATTTGTTTGGAAATATCACCTTGCAGATTGCTTTCGCTTTCTATTGGAGCTGCGTCCAAACTTGTCGATAGTCATGATGGGAATGTGACATACACCGATAAGATTCTAATAATATGCGTTTTTTCGAAGCGACCGAGATATGGTCGTTTCATCGCATTGAATTTTTGTTGAATTTTCGATACGTTTTTTTGTGACGAAAATGAACGTTTTATCGCATCAAATTTTTGACATTTTTTTAAAGCGATTTTCGTGTCAATTCTGCATTATTTTTCGTAGCATGTCACAATGTAAACCATATGAATTTTTGCACGAAATGATGGTTTGAAAAGTATGGCGTGGCGATTGAAGTGGCAGAAATGGTCGTTTTATCGCATCGAATTTTTTACATTTTCTCGTTGCGATTTTCATGTCAATTTTGCATTATTCATCGCATCAAATTTTTGGAATAAAATACATGTAATTTTGAATGATTCATTACTGAATAATGTTGGCTTCTCTGAGTTCATTGAATATAGCTGTAATTTCATTGTCCTGTGACGTATTTCCAGCATCTTCCGAAGCTATAAGCAGCTTCAATCTATCGCATAACTCATTCGGATTTTCCCAATACAAATACTTGAAGGGTTTGCCATTATATACTCAACAATGAGTGTTGATGGCATTCGTTTGTAGAATACTGGAACCAACTACATAATTGCTCACTACATTATCGTAACGTAAACATGGGGCTTATTTGTTTGAAGGTGATTGACAATGTTTCGTGATGAATTTCACTAGTTCGGACTTCCATTGTCTACTATATAAAATGATTTGAAATCCCTGAAACAAGTAAAAAAGATAAAGGAAACGCTACTGTGGTAATGGATACCGTTCTCTACGAACAGAAGATCGAAGAGGTTCTGCAGAAGGGACGATACACAAAGATCGTACGGGACCCTACTGCATCAATCGAAAGGAAGTTGTACCAGATTTTGAAAAAACACCAAGTCTATTTTTCGGACAAGGAAAGATCATGGCTAACACCGCACCACAGCAAGCCCCCTCACTTGTATGGTCTACCCAAAATCCACAAGAAGGACGTTCCGCTTAGACCGATCATCAGCTCCAGAGATTCGGCTACTCAAAACTTGTCTAGATTTTTACTTCCCTTAATACAACCATTACAAGGAAAAACATCGTCGTTTGTGAAGAATTCAAGGCATTTTGTCGAACTACTAGGGTCAATTGAGGTTACACAGGAAGATCAACTAATTAGTTTCGACGTGGAAAGCCTTTACACCAACGTTCCGGTCGAAGAAGCACTCCAAATCATACAGAGAAAGCTATCCGAAGACGGGAACCTGAAAGAGAGAACGAATCTACCTATAGAAGTAATTATGGAATTACTAGGATGCTGTGTACGAAACTGTTATTTCCAACTGAAGGACGAATTCTTCACACAAGATGAGGGACTGCCAATGGGATCGCCACTTTCACCAGTCATAGCCAACATATATATGGAGTGGTTTGAAACTCTGGCCATTGAAGAAGCCCACAAGAAACCTCGAGTCTGGTTGAGATATGTTGACAACACCTTCATAATATGGAACCATGGGAATACTGAACTAGACGCCTTTCTGAAACACATCAACAGCGTGAGACCTTCCATCACTTTCACAATGGAGAAGGAAATCCACAATGAATTGCCATTCTTAGACGTTTTGGTGAAGAGGACTGACACTAAGTGGGAAACATCTGTATACCGAAAACCCACTCATACGGGACAGTATCTGAACCACGAATCCAACCACCATCAATCGACAAAAAGAGGAATCATCAAGACTCTATTAGACCGTACTTTTGGGCTCTGTAATACAAAGGAAGGTCTCGAGAAGGAACTAGACATCATCAAAAATGATCTTCAGCGGAATGGATACTCCAAAGCGATGGTAGAAAAGACTTTGGCTAAAAGACAACAGGAGCCTCGCAAGGAAGAGAAGCCGTCACAACCAGTGCTTGCACTTCCCTACATCAGAGGATTATAGGAGAGGATAAGAAGAATTGGTTCCAAGTACAACATTAGAACTTGTTTTAGATCCGGTAACACTATCCGTAGCAGCCTCACGAAAACCAGGCCCCCAAACGCAGACTGCGATTCCAAGAATTGCATTTACCGGATACCCTGTGAGTGCGGAAAATCCTATATTGGTGAAACTAAGAGGCCATTGAATGTTCGCATTGCCGAACACAAGAAGCACACACAGCGAGGAGAAACCAGCAAATCAGGAATAGCAGACCATGTTTGGACCCATCAACACAACATCGAGTGGTCCCAAGCTGAGATCTTGCACAGAGAGGAACATTGGTTCAGGAGAAAATTTAAGGAAGCCGCATACATGTTGTCCAACAACGTATTCAGCCAGGCCAGCGTAGATATACGAAACATATGGAAACCCATCATCAAACGAAAAATGACCAACTCCCGCCAAAACGGTCATCTCTCACGGAATCAGTGAAGCGGAAAATGGAAAGTAGAGAAAGTGAAAGTATTTCAACGGCCTATAAAATAGTCATCTCTCGGAGGAATCAGTCCAGTCATCACCCGAAGACGATTGTAGATACCAACAATCGAAACGTCATGAACTAACGTGACTTGGAATCTCTACACTTTTTTATTTTTTTTATTATATTTTTTTTCCTTTAATTTTTATTTATTCAATCATTATATTTTTTACTTGTAGGTTATTTCACTATCATTTCATTTCAGGTTTATTGTTGCTTAATATAATTGTTATTTTCAACTATTCTTTTTTACTTGTTTCAGGGATTTCAAATCATTTTATATAGTAGACAATGGAAGTCCGAACTAGTGAAATGTGGCTTATTATATCTGACCATTTCCATTTTTGTGTTCCCTTCATGAATCCTCTGGCATTCAGGTGGGCTTGTGTTACTTCCAACAAACGTTTATAAGAGGCTTGATCCTCTTCTTTATAGTCTTCAGGTTCATCGAGAAAGATTTAATTATATAGCCCTGGAGTTTCTTTGTATGCGAGTCCTTCAATTGTAATATCACCACGTTTATCAAAGTCAATGTACTTTCTGCCGAGGATCCATTTCGAAGAGGACTCGTCATAAACTGGTCCGTATATTTTATCGATTGAATTGTCTTTAGTCCAGTGTTTCATGACATATTTGTGTGTTATAGGTGGATATTGCTCTAGGTACTCCATCATACTCTCCTCTGAAATATTTTCCATTGATAGTGGTGGAGGTGACTCGTGAAAAACCTCATCGTCATTCTTTCATCGTTTCTTTCGTGCTCGAGATTGATTGAATGGTTCAGTCTTCATTTCATCCTTCTCCTCCTTCTTGGTGACACCACTACGTTGCCTGAAATTACCTACAGATTTTTTGGAGATTTTTGCTATATCCTTCAGCGGCTTCGATATAGGTTGAAAAAACTTTTGCGACGACTCATCCTCTCTCCTAATTTCAAAGCTAGATACTTTTTTCTTATGCTTTTCGAAATACAGTTAATTTTGTTCTTGCGTACAACATCGACTTTTTTACTGAGCGGTTTCATATCGACGAATAACGTTTCCATCTCTATTCACGCTCACTTATGTACATGTCGAAACCTTTTCGATACCGCCCCTCATTTAAAACGCATTCCTTGACAATGATAAAAGTTCCATACTTGTCGCGCCAACATTCGGTACACATTTTCTTGAATCCATCGAAAGACATGTTGGGAGAGACGTGTTCATCGAATACAAGTTTCAAATTCATTTCGTCTTGCATGTTGCAATTGTCACGTATCAGTTGCTTGGGTATCTTGGAATACGTCTGACACAAATACATGGCATCAATGTCCTTATGGTGATCCATCGAATAATATTCACGAATTTTCTGTTGGTCATCGCAGGCTAGAATATCGAATATGAATATGGAATTTCGTTCAGCCGCCTCTGGACTCTGAATTTCTTCGTTGTCTTGAAATGGAAAATAACCGACTCCTTTGGTTTTTTCCAATACCTCTCGAAGTAGCTAATACTTGAGTTGATAGAGCGACTTTGAGTACACGTAGACATTTTCAAATTTGGCTCCATTCGAATGAAATAATATCGATAATGCTGTGTTGATTTTTCCACACCCCGATGGACCACATATGATGGCGCAAAACGAATTGGCCAACAACTTGCCATGTTTTTTCCGATACTTGAGACCATCATTCAAATAGTCCAAATTGTCTATGGGTAACGTATTGTTTTGTGGAACGACCTTCATGTTCTGATTGGTGGTTGAGAGATTCACCTCTATATATAGCGTGCACATTGACGTCATCCATCATTCCTCATGTTGACTTATCGCGGAGAGGGTGTCGTCAATATGCTAATCAATAAGATACCATTCGAATTACATTTACCAGGCTATCAGTATTGCGGCCCTGGTACGAAACTACAAAAACGTCTTGCACGAGGTGATCCCGGTATTAATCCATTGGACTCGGCTTATAAACAGCACGACTTGGCATACTCGCAAAATACGTCTCTCAAAGCTCGACATCGAGCTGATAAAGCTCTCGAAGAGAAGGCGTGTCAGCGAGTGAAATCTAAAGACGCGATACTTGGAAAGTGGGCGAGGCTCTTTTCGTCACCGGAGTGATGAAGTCCAAACGGAAATCAGGAATGGGAAGTGTAAAATCAGTTCAACGCGGCATTTTGCAAAATATAATGAAAACCTGGAAGCCTACGACGAATGACGTAGAGAAATCCGCGGCATCGGCTCTAAAGGCGGAAAAAATGGACGTTCATAAAGCTGGAGGACGAAAAAACATACGGATACCTAGGATAATTCCATTCGAAGCAACATCTGGAGGAATCCTGCCACTCATACCCATATTTGCACGCCTTTCAGCTTTGGGTTCGTTGGTAGGCGGAACGAGCGTCATTGCAAAAACCGTGATAGATGCAAAAAATTACTAAAAAAACTCGAAGTAGATCAGCGTCACAATAAAGCTATGGAACATTTGGGTTCCGGTTTGTACCTACGCAAAACACCACGAGGATATGGTTTGTTCCTAAAAAAACAGCATCAACGCAAAGGACGAGGTCTTTACTTGAAAAAGCAAAAAACTCCTGTTGAAGCTACCCCATAGAGCATTTTATGATTCGGAAATTCAATAATGTGCCCATCAATTGAAAATACCGCATTTTCGTGGAGTCTTTATGCGTGATACGTTGTCAACTTGTGGTCCTTGGCTGCGAGAATGTGCTGTTTTGAACTTGGATTCTCAGTTGAATGCAGGCACTTATTGGGTAGCTTACATTAAAAACGGCAATGCTGTACAATATTTTGATAGTTTGGGTAATCTCAAACCTCCAATAGAATTGATACGATCTTTTGGAAGGGGTACAACGATTACATATAACAATGATCGACATCAAAACTTTGATCAGAGTAATTGCGTACATCTATGCCTGAAATTTCTACTTCATAATGCCTAGAGATCAATCTTTGCGGGATTTAACCGATGCTAAACTGAAAACTCTATCGATTGAATTTTTGATCGAGAATGCTGAACCTTGGGAATAACCTGGCATAAATTACCAAAGAACTACCAACATCGATTCGCTTTGCAGATTCGTTTACCATGTTTCATCCATTATCTACATGAAGCTGCGTCATCATCGCTACAAAATGCAACGAATTATGGTCCTGTTAGCTCACCAAGAGAATGTTATCATTGTATAAATAAATGATTCAAAATATTGTTGTTTCAATCATTATTGAGGTTGTGTATATGTAAAAATGTATCAGTCATGTCAATGATATTAACTCTAACGAGTCGTTCTTCGACACTTTCTATCGATTTCAATCCACCCATTCGATCGGATTCCGATTCAGAATACAGTTGAGCTTTGCTCAGTTTCTATTCGTACAACAGTATACCAAATATTGAAGGAGACACAAAATTCTATTATTACGAAAACGATGACAAAACTAAACAAAAAAGTATTGATATCCCTTCTGGATCTTACGAAATTGATAATAGTGAAGCTTTCGTCAGTAAATATATCTTACATAAAACGTACAAGGAAAATCCCCAAGAATTTTTCTATCTCAAACCAAACAATAATACGCTGAAGAGTGAAATATTTTGTTTGAAACACTCTATTGATTTTCGATCTGCAAATAGCTTGGCTAACATTTTGGGTTTTTTATCCACCCTTCTCAAGCCTAAGTTGCGATCTACCTGTCGATATCATTAAAGTAAGTACCATACACCTAGATAGTAACATTACGTTTGGAGCCTTCTAGAACGACACACCGTCTCATACGATATACGAATTTGCCGTCGATGTTGATCCTGGTTACGCAATCGAAAAAATACCCAATCATGTCATTTATCTACCCATTTCTCATACAAACGAAATAAACAACATTACATTACGAGTGCTCGACCAACATTCCAGACTCATTGATTTTCGAAATGAAGAAATAATAATTTGCTTGGAATTGAAACGAAAGTATGGTACTGGCTATTTTTAAGAATAACTCATCACCAACCGCCACGTCAGTCTTCACCAAGACCCTCAAACAGCGTCAACTGTCGATGGAGAATAAATTATTTTTGGAATATCTTGGCTATCATGTTGTCCAATCAAGTGTTCAACATTTTCCGAAAATCGCAAAACGATGAGTCCATACAAAAGGTAGAATGGCGGACCTACTATCCATATGTCAAATCTTTTCGCAATAATGACGTCATTAAAATTAACAATAATTAGTCGGATGCCTATGATGCTTTGTACGATAGTCTGCTATTCATCAGCGTAAAAGTTGGGAGAATTGAAGGAGATGGTCGGGTAACCTTTGTAAACAATGCTGGTGATTTCATGTTTCAATCTGCTACCTATGAGCAGAATGGTAAAGAATTGAAAGCGGTTCGTTAAGTTGGAATTGTTAGTACTGTCAGAGGCTTCCTCACCTGAGGTATTCCTCCGGTTATGAGGAATATAATCAATTGGATGCCATCCTCATGGAAAATCTACACGATATCGATATTGTTCATGTGCGAGGACATCAAAAACGTGACTATCTAATTTCGAAATTTCACTAGTTGGATATACCTACAAGCGTTGTGAATTAAGAGGAGTATGACAATACATCGTGGATGGTTCCCACATTCTACAACCACAACGAAGGTGTCTCACCCTGTATGCACCACATTCACAACTGAACCAAATATAACTGCAGTCTCCGAAATACAGATATTCTATACAAATGGCTTAATAATATATTATCAAAATAAAAATGTACAATAAATATTTAAATTATTTCGTTCCTTTCTTTTAGCAAACTTCACTACCTGATGATGATAATGAAAACAAAAACGTTGCACGAAATCCCTTCATAACCTCCAATGTCGTGTGTTTTCGTCTCCTACTTCCCCCCATTTACCTCCTAACATTTGGCAACGTTGCACATCCGAGTCAAATATAATTACAACATCCGAAATGCAGATAGTCGATACAATAGACTTTATAATTAACTACCTAAATGATGGAAAATCCATGCTACATACTCATAATTTTCATTTTCGTGTTCTCCAGTAAAAATTGTGACGTTAGAGTACCCGCAACCCCCTGCCATCTTCAATAATAACAAAGTTAGCCTCCTATGCTTTCAACACTTTTGCAAATGCTTAATTATGTTTCTTGGCATCGAGACGAATTCAGTGCTGTTGAAATTATCGAAATTGGACGACCGGAAGTGGAAACTGGAAGTTACCATTTTATTGTAGATTTGGAGTCTACACGATATGGCCATTCAGAATTCACCATTACTTTGCTTGTATCTCAATTTTTATAAACCGAAAGTGTTTATTTTTCGATGAATCGTACAGATGCGAAACTTTGTTAATTCATATATTTGACACATTCATCAATGACAAATAATGCCTGGCCTGTTGGATCTCACGAAAAAATATTAGACCGTCCTGATCTTTCATGTTGCGCGCGCCAGCCATGTTTTTTCTCCGTCACCTCCTGATGATGCCAATTTGGATGTTTTTTTTGCTTGTTGGCAGCCATGTTTTTTTTTCTTTAACGCTGTATATTCCGCTCAATGTCCACCGCCATGTTTTTCCTTAAATGATACACCCTGTATATCACGATGGTAGTCTCTTTTTTCCTTCAATGCCATGTTTTTTTTTCAACGCTGCAAACACCTTGTATATTTTGATGTCAGCCATGTTTTTTCTTCCTTAATGCTGGACGCCATTTTTTTTTCTTTAACGCAAACACTTTGTATACTTTGACGTCGGCCATGTTTTATTCCTTAAACGCTGCACACCCTGTATATCACGATGGTAGCTATGTTTTTTTCTTTAACGGTGGACGCCAATTTTTTTCTTAAACGTTGCAAACACATCATATACTTTGACGTCGGCCATGTTGTTTTCCTTAAATGCTGCACACCCTGTATATCACGATGATAGCCATGTTTTTTTTCTTTAACGCTAGAAGCCATATTTTTTCTTCAACGCGTTATTCCTACGTAGGCCGTTCATAGCTCTATGTACTTCTGTTAGTTGAATTTCCGGTGTAATTGAACCAGCATAGTTCATCTACTGTAAGGTGTGGTAAGTATTCCTTATACACGCAAACAACACTTTGAAATGTGAAATTCGGTCGAAATATTACATCCATCTCAAACATGAAAACTATTGCCGAACTTTCAGGGTTCGAAGCCGATGTGTTTGGCATCGATAAAACTCATGAATTAACATCGCCCGTAAATATCAATAAGGTGAGAATTATTCGTGTGGGTTGTAATGTCACAAGTGGAGCATATTCAAATGGTGATGAAATCCATAGCATCTTTTAATTTAATATTGATGTAGAGCCCGGTTACAAATCACCAAGGAACCACAAAATAATATTTATATGCCAATCTAGCCTGGTGGTCGTCAGTACCTCGAAAATATCATTACGCATATTGGATGATGATGGTAATCTAATCAATTCCAATGGTGGAAAAATAATAGTTGAATTGAAATTGATTAAGCTATAACAATCATCATTTCTCATATGTTGATTCACAAGATCGACGACCGTCATAAGTGTTGTAGCATTCGAAAATGCTACTATTTTAACATTTTAAAGATTACTTGAGGTTCAACAAAAAATTTCATGAGAAAAGTTATAGGTATCTCTATGAAGCCAAAAAGGTATGGAAAGCGAAATTAATGTTCAACTTTTCAAGAATGGATAGCGCTCAGAAATGTTCAATCACAGTCCAGAGTAACGATAAACTTTTTGAGTGCAATGTTAATTGCCTATTTAACGTGATTTTCAATAAATCTTTCTTTTATAAATAATGAATCAAAATCATTAGTTTAACTTTTATTCACGAAAAATATTCCAGTTATAAATACAGTCAAAATTTTGTTTTTCATTTATGATACCAATTCGAAGATAATGATGTCAATCAGTGATTGACAGAAATCGAATTAGTTAAACAAAATCAGCTGTTAATACCTCAGTATATTTTGATTTGAAATGGCTTCTCTTGTCTATAGATATCAATTCCTATTTTCCTTACGTGTTAGGAATCACACGATGAAAGGTAAGACCTCGTTAGTCCTTAGCTCGTACAAGTTCTCAACTTTTGAGAGTTGTCGTTCGTATGGGGGCGACAGCTGATTAACGGAAAAAAACAGATTAACAGATTATCCTGGTCATCGCTGGTGATTACGCCTCTAGTCATATTCTTTTTTGAGTCGGATCTTTTCATATTCAAATTTCAAAAGTTTATATGTCAACTCTATCTCCCAGAGATGGCACCCTGATATTCGACACGCCCCTATCTGCGCAAATGCGAATATTACGTAGATGACCACTAGATCAGAGTTTAAGGCGAGTTCATGAGGAGTGGATGCGAATGTGTTTTGTAAAAATCACGAGCCTTCAATAAATGGCGTTCTGAACCGATAAGTTCAATTTGTCGATTTGAACACTCCTCCATAAGATATTCCTCTTGAAGTTGAATCATATATGATGATTAAAACGCCTCTTGATAGTTTTTTGTGTACTACCTGCTCCCTTTTTTGTAAGTATTTCAGTTGCCAGTTTTCTATTGTAAATACTTATTTCCGTTTTCTCTTATTTTAAGATTTCTTAAGTGAAGTTGAAGTTGTGGAATCTCTACTTCCGAATTGTAAGGAATAAAAAGTCTCTCGTTAATTTTTGAAGTTTCAAACCTCCTCCAGTGGGGTAAGTAGCAAGGATTTTGTTTTTTTTTCTATCAATCATTCCCCGTAGGTTATAGGGATGGTTACACACTAGTACAGGATCTCCGTGGATTGGAACTATAGATACTCAGTCATTTGCAATTTGTTCCTGCTGAGGATCCCTTGAACTGTTTTTGTTCAGAAGGAAGGCGGAAATTAAACCCAACCTATATTTTATGTTCATCAGAGTCGCTTGTCCAGGAGTAACAGGCCAGATATATTATTTTAAAATAAATTTAATTTTCTTTATTTTATCATTTACCTTAAATTCATGAAATTATCAATTTATATGATTTGTGAGCTAACACACAGTACTGGGTGATCGCAAGGTGAAGATCTGTGCAAAAATTAAAAAATGGTATTGATCTCTTAGGATAAAATATTACTGGTATCTGTATTCCTAAACAAGAACTTTAATTATAGCCGATTAATTGGACGAATAATAATCATTTGCTCCCTTTTATATTTTCAGGTTTCTCAAGTGAATGCAATATTTTTTCAATTCATAATGTAATGTAGTTTGTCACCCTGGCAGGGCGAACTTTGAACTCTGATTATTGCATTTAGCCAGGTGGCGCCCATTACATAATTTTGTACTGTTCTCAGTGAGATGAACACTCAAATGCCTTCGACCTTAATTTTTGCTCACCAAGACGAACAGCTGCCGGAGCTGCACTTTATTTCCAACTGAGAGGAATAAAAGTTGCAGTGTATCACAAAAATGAGTGGAGGAAGCATCGATGAGTTTAGTCGCAGAAGTAAGGCAGTTTCACATACTGTTTTGCGAGAACAACCTGAAGTTGGTTTCAAACTGACTTCCGATGGAAACTTTGATATGGAAACTGAACGTTTGAAAATCAATTTGAAATTAGATGAAGTAGAAAATATTCCTCATCAGTCAGGGAAGATCTCAGTACGCTTGGGCTAAAATCAGTGGAACATCATCAGAACAACATCAGAAGTCTCTACTCTTACTCTTGTTTAATATGGATATTCCATAACAAAGTAAATTACCAAAGTTCAACTATTGAAAAAGAGACCAGATCTGTTATAAAAAGGTCTATCCATCTACCTTTATTCAAAAAAAGTCATTCACAGAAATCTGTATATTACTTTGGCCCAAAACTTTTCAATTTACTACCACCCGAGTCCAGGAATATTATAGACATAAAGAAATACAAAATTGCTATAAAATCATTTCTACGCTACAATCAACTTATTATTGAAAAATTATATTGAACACATATACTTGAAAGCTCCATTCTCCAGAAATATCAAATGTATATAAAATGTTTGACAGAATAAAAATCTCCTTTAAAAAAAAAAGATTCCCATCACAACACAAGCGCATTTGCGCTTAGGTGAAAGGTCTCAATATATGAAAGGGGATAAGAAATATTTATATATTATTATTAATTTTGTATTATTATTAAATTGTAATTATTATTTGTAATCATTATTTGTAATATTATTTGTAATCTGTATACGTTGTATACGCTGTGAATAAAGAATAAAAAAGAATAAATAAAGTGTGAGCATATGGAAAAGAATATCAAATCGATGCAATCTGATTTGGAAAACAACCCTCGATAAGTATTCAAACAATTGAGCAAAAACGATGGTGAGCGATGACATCTGTGAAAAAATCAATATAAAACTGGAGTTGATGAAATTGTAACTCAGTATTTATCATTTCCTAACCCTGAGCAGATGATAATCATTGATAAAGCTATAAATTCCACGGTAATTGTTTCTGCAAAATGGGACTGTGCTTCAATAGCCAGCGATTGCACCAGCGGCAGCAATTGAATCAGCGTAATGCATTTGGTGAAGGCTATGATCACGTGCATTTAAAGAAGAGGAACTCTAGAAGTCGATTCATTCCACGTATGCCTGCCAAACGGTCAGCAAACAGGCTAAGCGCTAGTAGTCTAAACTTTCCTAAATCCATTGGCTCAAAGGTACAATATAAAAAATAGTAATAACATTGCGACCATCACCACAAGTGAAGAAAATGGAGGTATTCAAGGAGCCCATGTTCGATCATTCCCTCATCAGCCTTCATGAGCATATATATAAACCATATAGATCACCATATTACAGAAATCAGATGAAATCCTAATCCCAAATGAATTTCAAGATCTTATACTCGATATTGCAGACAGTTACATACAAGTTCACACCATCTAATGCCACGAAGCAGTGTTACCTATCCAATAATGCCTTCGCCTTCCTCTTCGATGAAATTCGCTATGAAATAACTGACAGGACAGCAAGTGGCCGTTGTTCAAAAACCTGGCATAACTACCACAATGGAAACGATGATATCATTTTTGGACAAACACATGCAAGTTCGCCATTACCGATAGAATGGGGTCTTGATGGGAATAAACAAGATATAATGGTTTCCGTCAGCAATGTATTCAACAATAAATTACCCTTGAAGTGTGTCATGTATTTTGCTGAAGATTACAACAGAGGAGCATTGAATGTCAAGCAAGAGCTCATTTTGATTATTGTCACCCCGAATTCCAAGAGACTGCCACATCTGACAGCTAACCAGTTGTTGCCACAGTGCAACACTACACTACAAGCACCAAGGGGGCGCTGTGCACAACATCATAAATCTATCAATTCCCCCACAGTCACTCAAGACATCATCAACAAGTCCATGACCCATCAAAACTCCTTCTCAAAGCAATGCAACCCTAAAACAACCCTTGACAATTTGAGTAACCGATCAATCCCTCACCCGTGAACAACTGTAGAACTAGTTCGGTGTAGGTCGTCGGAACGACACTACGAAAGTTCGGCAGATGTCAACCAACAGCTGTCCCTTAACCTTGTTATTTAGTGCTTACAAAAATATTGACTCCAACCTATTTTCAACTATTTACCGATCCTTATTCATGCCATAGAATAGAATCATATAAGGTAAGTCGCCACATCTTTCCCATTCAGTACGAATATTCGAACATTCATATTATGCAGAATATTCACCGAAAATATCAAACAGTATTCAAAAACCCAGAGCTAACTAATATTGTTTTTCAGGCGATATGGCTCTAATATGTAGTAATCCTTCTGGAAGTGATGAATAACAATCTATGCAAGAAATATTCTTGGGAAGAATAGAGAATAAGGCAGACAACGACTGAAAAATGATAGGTGAAGTAAACTGAGAAACATACAATAACAACTATTTCAACCTAGCGAGGAATTTCGGATCTCCAACGTCGATTGACAATAGGAGATTGCGTAAGTACTGGTCAAAGCAGTTAGTCAGGGAGCATACATATATTCTTGTACATTTCAGGTATTTTTTCTATGGAACGGAAGATTCCCATTACTATGATGTTAAATGAATAAAATCAACTTGTAACTGAATAACATTGTTAACATTCTCTGAATAAAGATCTTAAAAGGTAAGGGTAGTGTTTTGAAAGGTCACATAGGAGCAGTTTTGATCTAGTGCTAAATTGAAACGTAACAATTCCCCCCTTTTTTGAAGAAATTTACCCCGTAAATTTCACTCAAATTCTCAAGAACTTAGTCTTCTGAATATGAAGGTTTTGAATCCTTCACATGCCAGGAACCCTTCGAATTACCATCAGAGTCCCTCAATTCATAAGTCCAAGGCGACAGCCGTTTCTTTTTTTCCAATATTAATGTTCCTTCATTGTATCAATAGAATGCACAAAGATTACATAAATGATTAAAAACGTCAATATTTCAGTTACATTGAACAAAGACATGTCAACAATTACAAATTTACGTTTTCATGTATATATAAAAACATCAATACTATAGTTCAATAAAGTAATGATAAAAAAACTTTAAAAACAAGCTTTTACTCAAGTGCCCTTCTTCTAATTTGATTGCCATCGTCAGAGAATGCCGCATCTCTTGAACAGTTCCTGTAGCAATTCCTCCAACTCTAACCTCATACATGAGCTCATCTTGACTCAAACGTTTCACTTGCATTATACGAGACATGATAACAATTCCAATGAGACACAAAAAAAATATTAAAAAAAATGATCAAATTTTTTTCAAATTTATCAATTTTTTTCCTAAATTTATCAAAAAAAGAATTCTGAAGACATTTTTTGCGCCCAACGTGGTGCCCGATCAAAACAACGCCTTCATAATTCTTTTTTTGATAAATTTAGAAAAAAATTTGATAAATTTGAAAAAATTTTAATAATTTTTTTTTTAATATTTTTTTCTGTGTCTCATTGGAATTGTTATCATGTCCCGTATAATGCTAGTGAAACGTTTGAGTCAAGAGGAGCTCATGTATGAGGTTAGAGTTAGAGGAATTGCTAGAGGAACTGTTCAAGAGATGCGGGTGTATTTTTGGTGCCCTGTATAACCATATAACCCGTAAAAAAAATAAAGAAAATTGAATGAGTGTTGAAATCTCTCTTCAAAACTAATATTCACTTGAATGACAACGCTGGGATCAAAAATTACTAAAATCATTAAAAACACATTTAATGGTAAAATTCTTACCCTGGCCAAGGGGTTTTCTATACGTTTCTTCGTGTGCGGTGCTCTGCACGAAAGTCCTACTGGGACTTGATGAGTGACTAAGGGCCTTTTGTTTCTTATAAATCTAGAGACGACAAACGAAGGTTGTAGAATTGAAGAGATGATATCATAGCTAAGACCACATGGGAGATGCGACAGTGATTCAGACAAACCTGATTTCGGAAATCCTTCCACTTGGCACAATGAGTTCGGTAACCACCACAAATCCTCAAAAGAGTTTACGTTTTAGACTGCAAATATCCACACCACAATGACCAATCAGTCTTCCACTATACAATCCTGACTTGTAGAAATAATCCCCGTGAAGGATGGCACAAATACAACCATATATATCCTACAATCAGTCTGATGGTACACTTGAACTCTCACCCAAGCTCATCGAAGGTCAACTCCGAAATCCAGGAGACTGCCACATCTGACAGCTAACCAGTTGTTGCCATAGTGTGTCCAATCTACACTACAAGCACCAAGGGGCGCTGAGCACAACATCATAAATCTATCAATTCCTCCACAGCCACTGGAGACATCATCAACAAGTCCATGACCCATCAAAACTCTTTTTCAAAGCAATGCAACCCTAAAACAACCTTTGGCAATTTGAGTAACCGATCAATCCCTCACCCGTGAACAACTGTAGAACTAGTTCGGTGTAGGTCGTCGGAACGACACTACGAAAGTTCGGCAGATGTCAACCATCAGCTGTCTCTTAATCTTGTTATTGAATGTTTACAAAAATATGGACTCCAACCTATTTTCAACTATTTACCGATCCTAATTCATGCCATGGAATAGAAATATATAAGGTAAGTCGCCACATCTTTCCCTTTCAGTACGAATATTCGAACATTCATATTATGCAGAATATTTACCGAAGATATCAAACAGTATTCAGAAACCCAGAGCTAACTGATATTGTTTTTCAGGCGATATAGCTCTGATATGTAGTAATCCTTCTGGAAGTGATGAATACCAATCTATGCAAAAATATTCAGGGAAGAATAGAGAAATAAGGCAGACAACGACTGAAAAATGATAGGTGAAGTAAACTGAGAAACATACAATAACAACTATTCAACCTAGCGAGAATTTCGGATCTCCAACGTCGATTGACAATAGGAAGAATGCGTAAGTACTGGTCAAAGCAGTTAGTCAGGGAGCATAAATATATTCTGTACATTTCAGGTATAGTTTTCTATGACCGAAGATTCCCATTACTATGATGTTAAATGAATAAAATCAACTTGTAAACTGAATAACATTGTTAACATTCTCTGAATGAAGATCTGAAAGGTAAGATGTTTTTGAAAGGTCACATAGGATCAGTTTTGATCTAGTGCTAAATAGAAACGTAAAAATTTCACTTTCATTCAAAAATTCCTTCATGGGGATAGTCGATGCAGATTTGAAATCAACAAAATAGAATGGCGAATCAGAGTCATTGTGCCAGAAACTTAAGCTATTGGACCGCATCAATGGAAATGCGAATTATGCAAAAGTAAAGGTGCTTATCGTAACATGGACCTCTATGAATTACCCACACTTCGTGATACATCCTCAGATATATGGGCCGTGAAGACAACCTATAGCCTCGAAAGACCTCGATACAATCATCATCGACTTTCAAAGCACCGATCAATCTGAAAATATATCAAAATATGTGACAAAATTCATACATGCAGTATTAATAATATTCGACTATCTCTAAATTCAGAAGTATACACATAAGCCGTTGGAATCTGGATTTTGACAAGAAGTAAACTCGTCAGCCTACTATGCATGTAAAAATTTCCAACGAAGCTATTATGATAAAGCTATGAGTGAGCCGATTATGGATATTGGTAGCTTTCGCAACAATTCACTATTTATCATCGATCACTCCACCACCAACCCGATGTTATGAAGACATCTACTGTCGACATCAAATGGAACTCGAAACACGCAATCTGAAGTTTCCATCAAACACCAAAGTATATGCACTCATCCTCCACGATGCTGTTTTATCTTATAATGCTCTGAATGGCTCTGTTCAGACAGGATTGTAATAAGATTGACATGGAATATTCGATATTGATAAATAAAAAACGCACAATAATCATCTTATGCCTTTTATTCACCAAACAATTAGATATAATCAAACCTGGATTGAAACATGGTCTTCAGCGTCAAAAACATACACTCAAGTCTCAGTTATATGAGTGAAGAGCATCAAAACTCGAGTCGGCTGATTTCCAAGCAACCTCCTTATTGCAGAACCCAAATGTACTGCTTCCGGCCACTCTTCGCTGAATATTGCATCCACATGTTCGTACTCTGAAAATACACAAAATGCATTCATTAGTTTGGAAATTATATTGCAAAAAAAAGCACTCATTTGAAAGATCATGTTTGAAACGCGGAGCTAATCCATATTTTACATTAATATACCATATTTCTACTATTTACAAAGATATTGAAGTTATATTTAATCTAAAATATCGAATTTGACTAGTAGCGGGTTTTGGTATCAGGATAATCCTGAGAATTTTGACCCATCTGTAAAAATGAATTTGGCTTCGGATGAATTCACTTCGTGAATCATTTCTTCCGTGAAATGTTCTGTGACACGTTTTGGAAGCCATGATTTAAAAGAAGTATTATTTTCCTCGTCCAACAAAACTACTTGAATGGATTTGCCATATCGCGTGGACAGCATTGACATCTTCTCAATTTTATAACCTTTATCGATAGTCAAAGATATTGAAGGCCTTTGCTCCATTGCCTCAGTTTGTTCAATTATTGCAGAATTGATCTTTTTGATATTATATTTCAAATGATTAATTTCGAATATAATGGAATTATGACATGGAAATATAAAATATGTTCACCCGGATTGCTGTGTAATCTCCTGACGTAATACTCTTTGTCATTTTGCTGTACTACTTTCACTCATCTATTCGAGTACCTTAGGTTATTCAAACTGATTATGAAATGGTGATCCTCCGAACATTTATAGAACTTGGTTGAAGAAGAAGAGGGGGAAGGTAGTTCTTTACCACAAGCTGGGTGTCCGAAAATGCTACTCCATAGTAATCTTGTCTCCATCGCGTGACGAAGTTGGAGGTCATTCTAGGTCAGACACAAAACACTTCCTCAAAGTCACCGTTGTGTCGTGTAGGTTCAAAACTTCAAGAAATCCACGTAACTGGCTCGACTTCATTCGAAGTCGAAATCGCCTTGTTGAAAATATGAGAAGTGAATGAAGGTCATTCAAATTCAAACACAAAACACTACACACACTTGATGTAGGTCAAGGTCGTTCAAGATCAAACTCAAAACACTTCCCAAATTCAATTTAACTACTTCATGTGACGTATGTAAAGGTCATTTCAAAGTTAAAAGTTGTGAGCGAATTCACCATGTCATAAATATCAGGGGTGAATAAAGGTCATTCAAGGTTAAACCCGAAACACCTCCTCATTTCAAGGTTAAAAGTGGTACGAGGAAGCTCTGAAATCGGCTCAAACCAACTACTGACCACCATTTTTGTAAAATGATTCGAAGTTCACTTATCACTTGGATATCACTCACTGGAGTTTTATCCCAACACCAAAACGTTATTTCAACATATCTACACGTGTTTCGATCACCAAGTGATCATCTTCATGAAAATTATCACTTGGTGATCGAAACGCGTGTCAAGGTCTTGAAATAACTGTTTGGTGTTGGATTAAAATCCAGTAATATTCATTATTACACCAAAAGGTTCCAAACAATGCATCACAAGTACTTTCCATTCCTTCATTTATACAGGGTGGCCAACAAAAAAAAAGTTTAGCCATTATTAAAAACTGCATTAACATATGAGAAAAAATCACGAACTCATGGATGTTTTCTATATGGAACATTCTTTTATGAGGAAAGAATCGCCCCATATAATTCAATAGGATTGGAAGTCGAGTGAGGTGTCTTTGCAAAGCTTTTAATATTCACTTCACAGTAGTCTTCAAATTTCAAAACTCGCTCACCAATTTTGTAAAAAAGTCTCATTTGTTACATAATCTTTCACTGCCAAAAAGTAAAAGCAGTGTCTCAAAGAAATGAGTACATAATCATGAAAATTTTGGTATATTACATTCATCAATTAGTAAAAGTGGAATATACATATACATACTACCTGCTTGATTATTTGCTCAAAGTGATGACTACCTGCATCCATAAAATAACGGAAACTGAATAAACATCTTATGAATATCCCGTATTATCTTCGATGATTTTTTGACAAGAGTCTTCCGAAGATGCTGATAGATTTTACTGATAAAAAAGGAAATAAAGCAGGTTACATAAATATGGTGGATAACAGTGATGGCCAATCGATGGCAATGTCCTGGAATGTTCACTACAAAATCTTGCCATTTTTGATGAACCGAGTGGTAATCAACATTATTTTGATTTAAAAATTAATTTTTTCAATGAAGTATTAGACGGTATTCGAAGATTACTGTTAAGAGAACTCCGAAGTCTTCAGCACAAAATGGTACTCGAGTTCAATTTTTGAAGAATATTATGGGGTCATTCTTACTCTTGTTTGGAGATTAAAGTGGCGGCGTCACAAATACAGAAAAAGGTCTTTCTTTTTTACATCACAGATACCAGCGTTTCTCTAGGCTATTGATGAAGTACCTGAAAACGTATCCCTATTTCGTTGTCGCTTGGCCTGCTTGTGCATCTGCAAACAATTTTCGCTCGAAAAAAACAGAGCAAAAATTTCAGATATAAGTAAGAATTCTTCACTGGTGCGTATATATATTTGAAAAATGTTTTTTCCAGATGGAAATAGTTCATCTGAATTGACCGCATTTCTCTATGGACACTGAATGAGACAGAAAAAAAATGTTTTGAATTTTTTCACCAAAAAAGACACTGATCAGATATTCCTGATTTATTCTGACTCCTCATCAGTGGTATTTCAGCTGATCATGATTTTTTGGTACACAAAATAAGGATTTTGTGATTCAATAAAGGAAAGTGATAGTTTCATCCATGATGAAGAGGTTTTAATGACTATCTCTTCAAATAGTTTTCTTTCGGAAGTTTCTTCTCCTTCAAATGGAAGAGAATGGAAGTTCGAAAAAATCAATATTTTTTCAAAATCAATATTTTTTTAAAATCAATATTTTTTCAATATTGTTTTCAAAATTGTAATAATCATTTCAAATCCATTATTATTTTTCATTTCAGGAATAAAAAAGTAATGGTTATTTTTCTAACTATAAAACTTTTTGATTGGTGCAAAGCATGGTGCGACGAAAAAAGTGAAACTAAAACTACCTTTGTTCCGGGACATCACGACCTAATCACCGGAGAATATTGGTCTGACGAATATCGATCAACAAATTTCATAACGATTAACTGCAGAGGACAACCACCTTTCGTGAGACAGGAACATTCTGACAGATACTCTGGATACTCTGGCCATCTGGAAGTATCAACATTAACAATTTCTCATACCCATATCTCTGTACTTACGTCGACAGCCTTCAGCCATTTTGAAAGGTTAACAATTCTTATTATGAACGATCTACAACTGAAAGAGTTGAAGCCAGGTGCATTTAACTCTCTTCATTCACTGAAAGAATTATATTTACATGAGAACCAGTTGACAGTGATAGAGTCAGGAATATTAAACTCATTGTCAAACTTGGAAGTACTGGATATGTCGAAGAATAAAATAAAAAAATTGAGCAACAAATCTTTCATAGGAATGACTAAACTGAAAAAATTGTTTCTATCTTCAAATCAATTGTCCTATTTCGAAAGTACAATATTGGATCAGAATACAATGATTCATATTGACTTAAGTTACAACACTTTGTCGGATATCGAAATAAATGAAGTTACAAGAATCGAACATCTAGATATTTCTAATAATCTCATAAAAAAACTGACCTTTTGTCCATTAGATTTTATCTCTTTCAATATCAGTAGAAAATAATATAGAGTTTTTGGAAAATATGAACTGCTCAGCAAATTTTACTCTCATTCGATTTGATGCCAGTTACAACAAAATTTCAAAATTGGATCCAAAGTTTTTCTCAAACTTGGACAATATGCAGTATTTGAATTTACAATATAACAATATTTCGTCAGTACCAACAGGATTATTTTTCGATTTGAGGAGTTTAATTGGCCTAAATTTATCAAATAATCAAATAGAACAATTTCAACATGGTACATTTGAAAACTTGGATAACTTGCAAGTTTTAGATATATCACACAACAAACTCAAATCATTGCGAAGGTGTTTGCATTCACTCGTGAAATTAAAAACTCTTTACATACAAGATAATGAAATCGCTTATTTCAGTAGAGAAAAACTTTCCGAAGATTTGCCTAAGTCAGCTTTCATTTCATTAGACGGCAATATTTTTTCTTGTGATGAGTTGGTTAATGTGATCCATGATTTTAGGGAAAAGGGCATTTCTGTCGAATATGGTAAAGCTAAAGACACCACCAATATTCATGGGATATCTTGCTCCGATTATGAAAACTTGGAAATATCAGCGTTTGATGACAATTCGGTATTCGAAAATATTGTACTTTCGAAATTGCAACAGTTGGGCGGCGGGGATTTGAAAAGTCTGTGCTGAACGATTATTTCAACACCGAGTTCAAAAATAGTAACTTTTACAAATATCTGGAAAATTTTCATGAAGCAAATCTATTTAAAAAAAAATCGAACAGCAGCAATTTTTGATTA
The DNA here is from genome assembly GCF_025532065.1 of Leptinotarsa decemlineata. Lineage (NCBI taxonomy): Eukaryota > Metazoa > Arthropoda > Insecta > Coleoptera > Chrysomelidae > Leptinotarsa > Leptinotarsa decemlineata. The sequence continues at coordinate 23,443,223 of NW_027412532.1, forward strand.
TTTCAATAATGATTTCGAGAATAGCAAAATCTATAAATATTTGGAAAGTTTACAAGGTAATGAAATTTCACCATCGAATTCAATAGGAGCGTATTCAAATATTTTGATAATGACTTCAAAAATAGCAATTTTGTGAAATATTTGAACGATTTAAGAAAATCAGATGATGGCATAAAAGACAGTTTTTTCAATAGCGATATTTTTAATATTTTCAATGGTGATTTCAAGAAGAGTAATTTTTACAAATATTTAGAGAATTTTAAAATTTTGAATAACCATTTTGCAACAAATCTCGATAGAGAGGCACAAAAACTGTCAGGGGTTTCTGATGAGGAAAATAATCGAGGAATATTTATAACAATTGTATTGCTTTTAGTTGTTTTAGTTTCACTCAAAATCATTTCGATGTTGACAGATTTTATCAGAAAAAGACAAGAAATGCACGAAAGTGTGGAACTTATTGAAGCTTAAGCGTACATTTGAATTTGATGTTTGAATTATCGAATAAAAGTTATTTACGGTATCAACATTATTTTATTTACGAAAACCCACCTTTATTGATGACGGATTTATAATGAAAATAAATTTTTGGTTTAAGTATTCAACATTATAATATATTGAAAAATCGACTGGGGCTCTTTGGGTCGGAGATATATGGAAATGAACCTGAAAATTGATAATTTTTGTTTCGGCTTCACCTTCCTCATTTGCAGAGATAGAGAAAACATGTATCCGATACTTTCAATGGCATCAGACTATATTCCTGTTCAGATGCCGTATACAATTAGGACCACAAAAACTTCTAAATTTCAAATATGAATATTGAGAAATTTAATGGTTTATGATATCCCTGAGAGTTAACCCATTATCGTATTTGATTCACAAGACAGCCCTCTCACTAAATGCGAAGTTTTTTTCTCATACAAGAAATTCGGCTGTTCGTATATGCGGTTGGTTATCTCGTTTACGAGCAGATGGGGAAATGACAAATATGTGTTAGTCGTTCGCTTCAGTCTAGTTTGAGGAATGATACTCTGAAAGAAATTCGGTTTTCAATTATGGGAAATCATCGACTTCATGTTAATGATGGACACTACCTTGTACTGATAAGAGGCTAAATAGCCCGAAACCGGTCTGCAAGTTTGTCCGTTTCTATAATTGAAAATCAATTCCGCAGTTGTATCGTTAACAGCATATACAGAAATTACTTCTGTGGCGAATCCTGCACTGACACCTGACGGATATAATCCAACACCCTTCGTGATATTAGCCAAGGGAGTAGCTGTTTTCTGATAAGTGTCACTCCATTAACCTTCAGTGTAGGTGAGTTGGGACTGGCCTGAACGAATTGTTCCTTCAGATGAACAGAATTGAAATGATTGTAATTATTGGAGAAGTTGGACGGCATGTCTTTTTTACGAAAGACATACATATATGCTGGATTTGGTGAATAAGTTTTACGAAACTGGTTACCCCAGAGTACTAAATGAAGATCTCGAATTGAAGTTTTGGGAACATTTGTTGCGGAGCCCACGAGCTGCCTACGATCAGTATCAGAACAGACGGGAATGTCACGGTAGACTGTGAAAAAATCATTGAAAATGCATACATTTCATTATTATAAAATGCAGATTCTTCAAGAGCTCTACGAGGATTATTGAGATAGGAGAATATATCTTCTGTTGAACATCCATTTCAGCGATGAGTGTTCATTTTTTCTGAATGGCAATGTTAACCGACAAAATTGTCGCTATTGGAGTGAAGAAAACCCACATATGTTTTGGAAAAGGCATACACAACATGCACAAAAAGTTAATATTTGGGCTGATATTCTTGGAGATGCCATTATCGATCCATTATTTCTGGTAGAAAACTTGACAGGCAATCTGTACCTTGAAATACTTGAAGAGACTATCGATCCTCTTATAACTCACGAGCTAATAACTCAAATGGATGCAGAAGGTAATGAACTTTCTCAGGAGGATCTGTTACATTTTTAGCAGGACGGTGCTCCACCTCATTATTTTCTTCCAGTTCGACAGTGGTTGAGCAAAAGATTTCCAGATAGATGGATTGATAGAAGGGGAGCAGTTGTATGGCCAGATTCACCAGATTCAACAACCTTAGATTTTTTTCTTTGTGTGCATCTTGAATCCGTTGATTAAAAAACACAACCTTCTGATATTGAAGAACTTCAAAGACAGTCCATGCCATAGGGATCTTGTTTAAATTGAAAGGAGTATATTTTCAGGAAAGATGAATTCTTAGACGAGACAGGTTTTAGCTTTCTACGTCTTCATCTTCTTAAAAAAATGTGAGAATTTCTCAAAGGAAGAAAGAAAGCAATTGATTTCAAAAAACACTCTTCACAAAGACGTGTAGATCATGCAAAGAAGTAACTTTCAGGCACAAACTGGAATAAAGCCCTCTCGAAACAACTACTTTCATATGAACTATAATTATAAAAAACACGTTTTCTTATCGAGTTGGCACTCAAAACATTCGTTATGGAATTGAATCAGATATCATTCACTATATTGCTATATAATATAGTAATATGAAGGAGGTGAAATTTCACTTACGTGAAGCACAACAGAAGTTTCGTAATAAGACACTTGCCTTATTGCCTTCTCAACACTAATCTGGATAACATTTCAAAATAAAGCACTCAGTTCATTACGACCTTATGGCACGAATGAGTTGAATCTATGAGTAAATCAGCCTGTATATTATGACACATTAGACACACACACGGCGGATGACACATTAGACATTTCTGGTGAATCAGACACCGGATCACTCTGAGAATTCAATGGATAGCATATTCGGACATTGTCTACCCAACTGAAATATTTTCGACAATGCGGTATTGCCACTTCCATTAGAAAGTAGTAGCAACTTTAATTTTTCAAATTGAACACCCTGTACATAATATAATTTTTTGAGCATACAATAATGACCCAAGAACTATTCTCGATATTTTCCTATACCTATCTGTTACCGTTTTCGAAGTATGAATTAATTTCTATTTTTTTCTTCGGAAATCATGACCCATAAAAATGCTGATATCTTTGAGTAAAGCAGTTGGAGTTGGAGGTGATAACTGAAGGCTTCCCACACTTCAAAGTAATATCTGTTACTTCAATACAGGGTGGTAAAAAATATAGTTTTTTCGTTTACTTAGAAAAGTGGCTGGAACTTGATTATTTCAAATGGAATACCCTGTGTATTATCACAAATTGAGAATCGGTTGAAATTTGCTTTTGGTTTGCTTTTGCTTTGCTTTTTTAACTGTTTTATTGGAAATTCACAGATCTCCGAATGGGATTCCAAATTTTTTTTTATTGCTCTTAATTGCTTTCAAAGCTTTGTCTTGCCAGAATGTACTTTTTTGAAGAATGGTCATATAAATCTACTGTACTCTACTCTAATTCACACAAGTATTCAAGTAATACAATAAAGTATCACTTGAATATGTTATGGGTTTTCATCAAGTATCAGCCAATTCCAACACATTTATTTTTTCTTGGAGTATACCGGCTAATGTTTATTTTGATTTTGCCCAAAATATTCGTCACAACTTCCATACAGCTTCCATCTTTTCAAGTAAAAGGCGGTTTTTGAAGGATCTGTCGTGAAAAATGAACAAAAACGGTAGATTTTGATAGTGTACATAAACTACTAATACAGATTTATCAAAATCTTGAAAATTACGACTATACTATTTCGAGTAGGTAAGTATAACAATTTGGGATTTAATTACTCGATTGACGAATTCGAGATTCTTTGAATGCAGATCACTCAAGTCATTCGATCAGTAGATTTCATAAATTTTCGGTATTCAAACATGTTACCCGACTGAACTGAGTGCTTTCGGAATATAACTAATCATTTCAGGTATATAGAAGCCGTTCAACATTTCATTGAAGTGATCTTCTAACAACAGTTTCTGGTTTAACACAATGTGCGAGCTGACTGTCGCTAACAATCTCATTTACCAAAAGTGGTTTCAACATCAAAAAACCGAATATCGATTGAAATAGGTGTATTAATGAAATCAATTTGAACTGAAGATAAACAAAAGTAGACAACAAAATTCAGATTAGGACTGTATTGCTTTTCAGCTTAGGGCCGCTTATCACCACATTTGTAGTCAGCATATACTAACATTCACAAGTTTCCAATGAAGAATTTTGTTGTATACACGGATGATACTGTAATATAAGAACATTTGTTCTCGACTGAAATTGCAGAATAACAAGTCCAAATCCACCTAGATCGGCTAATCGTGCCGTAAATGAAGGATATTGAAATCTGAATAAATTCTAATAAAACTTAGATGGTCAACTTTTAGAAAAAAAACTACAAACGCGTAGATTTTAGTTCAGTAGCGCATCAATAAAGGTGTTCATGAGAAGTAGAAAGCCAAAACCTTCCTTTCCCAAAATTCAGTCTCTCCTAAAAATATATTTCTTCAATTTAATATTTTCATCGTTCTGATTATATTGCTCTGGAGAACTTTCGTGAGAGCCAATGCATAAAAAGAATGTAATATATGCCTGCCTAAAATTTTGGTTGAAGCAAGAGCTACCCACTAACATCAGCGGGGACGTATTCCTTTACCCTAAAGTGGGGTATTGTGATGACGTTTATATGACGCGTATGATCTTTCCAGCTCCGCAAGTTCAACTCAGGGCTCCGTCGTCGCTTTCTTTCTGCCGATAGCTCACTCCCCTCATCTCATCCATTCTATCTATCTTTCCCCGATACCCAGCGTAGGAAACCTATAACATTTTCTGAGATACCATAATAAATTGTACAGTTTGATTGATACTACAGAATTTTTGCATTCGCTGAGCTTTTTCTTGCTTGCTACTCCAGACATTGCCAAGGATACTGCCAATAAAATTGACTTCAACAAAAAAAAATCATAGGCAAATTTCGACATACGTGTCTCATCAATTATACTATTGGTTATTTCCTCCAATGGCAACAAATGGTGAAAACTCGAAGCTAAGAAGTTTTCAGACAGTTCAACAGCATCTAAACGAACACGACATGTTCAACAACTTATCTCGCATTAACATTGCGGGTGCAACCTGTTAAATGATCAAATCGATCTATTTAGTCACCGTTTTCAAATTAGCGTATCCACATTGTCATAGGTAAACAAAATTCAGGTACTCAATTAAGTTAAGTACTTCTCTTCTAACCTACAGTAAGCAGGGCTTCATTGTAAAATTCTCGGAAGGGTATATTAACCCTTTTTGTAAAAAGCTACTTTGAAAATTTCCCAAACAATTTATATGATAGATAGTTCTAAATTTTCATGGAATGTGAATTTGAAGCTCTTTGATTCCATGAAACAGTGAATTTTTTTGTTGAAATTAATTTTGGAACAGAAGAAATGAAAGTTCATTTGTTCTCTGCCGGGTCTTGTAGTTTCAAAATCCACGGGCATCTTTCTGAATTGTGTTCCTTATGGATAAGACATACATATTCAAGAATTCAAAAGTGATCGTTTTAACTTCGTTTTCTCATGAAAAGTCGTCTACATCATTCCCGCGGTCCCGTTAGTTTAATAATAGGCTGTGGAAAAGTAATATCTGGCCTATTCGATTGTACAGTCGAGAGAGTGGGTGATTATTTTTATTTGAAGTTGTTCATACAATTGTTATAGAAAAAAATAACCGACATGTACGAAATATTTCATTTTCTGGAATTCTCAAATTATTTTGATGTTTTTTGGTTGACACAGTATTATATTAGGCAAAAAACTTCAATATCTCAAAAGCATCTGAATTGAAACAATTATGTATCAAGTCAATTGTCAATTTGAAGAAAACGAATATCACTATCATATTTTCGTCATCGAAACTCGTATTTAATTTTTTGGGAAACAAAATTTTGGCTTTATGAAGAATAAATGGGGAAATTTGCAAAATGAAGATATATGAGAAGAAAGCTGAAAGTTTCGTTTCACAAATAGTAATTTCTCATAAAAATGAACCCTTTTCAATTCAAACAAATTTCCATGGTTCGTATTAAATCAATTAAGCGAAAGAATGTCATTACGTGCATGTACAGATTTTACTCATTTGGGATATGAAGTCGTAATATAATGAATGATTTGAATACTTCATTTTGTAATATTATACGGATTGGCGTTCAAGAAACAATAACACGGATGTCTCATTCTGACACATCGATGTACGGCATAGAGGATGACAGTGTTCCATATAACTGAAAATGTATCTCTTTCATATACTATATTGTGTAGTATTGTTTAGAGAGGGCTCTTTCTTCCAGTCTGTGTCTGTGTTTTGTGAAGAGTTTACTTCGAATTTATTGCTTTCTTCCTTCTTTGAAGATTCCCCATTTTCTTTACGAATGAAGAAGGAGAAAGCCAAAACCTTTCCCAAGCATTATACCTTCTAAAATATACCTTTATCAATTTGAATGAAATTTGTAATGGCTGTGATTAAATACTATGATATGAATGAAATAAATTGCTTTTTGCTTTTTTCCTTTCTATGAAAGATTCCCACATTTTATGTATTACTAGTTTTGCCCGTGGCTTCACCCGCGGCAGAAATTTGATTTTCACATTCAGTTTCGTGCCAGACCATCCAAACAAATAGCTACAATATTTTTTTATTAACCCAAAACTTCAGGACATACATTGGTAATCCTACTTATCCTTCTCCTACTGATATTAAAAAATGCAAAACGTTTGTGAGGATGGATAAATGTAATGTATGTGTTTACGTTTTTTATTTTTTCACTCCCAACCAGCTCAACGGATTCAAATGTAAGTTGATATATAGATAGATTATGACCTGAAATAACACATAGGGTAGTTTCCACTGTAACGCGGGAAAACAGCGGGGAACAGCTAGTATTGTACAAATGGGTAACTATTGAAATATGAAGGTAGTTCTTTGTATACCGTGAAGAAAAAGAACCAGAAATTTCCACCACCACGGGGGGAAAATAGGAGTTCGAAGATTTTATTGAATTCGTCAGTTTTGAATTTGGAAAACGTGAAGTTTTGCCTTATTGGAATATATTATAACTATTCGTTTGACAAACAAAACTCTGAAACTCTACGCGGGTGAAGCAGAGGTTAACAGCTAGTGATTCATAATTCAGTAGTTGTTTACAGCTGATTCTCGGCCTCCCCCCACCACTATGACGTATTAATTGCTTTTTTTATTGTTGTTGTTTGGTGAAGTTTTTTTGTTGTGCAGTGAAGTCAAGGCGTTGTGACCTTGAAGTGTCTGGTGCATGGATCGTTCAGATTTTTTTTTTCATATGAGATTTTGTGTGTTTATTGTGTGTGTGTGTGTGTAGGAGAATGCACGGTACAGGGTTTCATCATGTGCTTGTTTGTCTATGTACAAACATACGTCTGCATACTTCGAAGATCCTCCAAGTAGTAAATGCTCCATCGGTGTTAGGGCACCAAGTTAGTAGTGGAGTGACGTCACAGCAATAACCGTTCAACGGCTAGAGAGCGACATGTTCACTCCACGACGTGTGGCAGAGTAATGCGTATTCATCGGTCTGCCCTCACCTCTCCCGAAGCGATGAAGGTCGCTCTAGCCCCGCTATCGATGGTGACACAACGGCAGCCGAGGACCGTTTGCCTAGCGTCTACCCTCTCCGAGACCGCAACGACCACTGCTTGCTCGTATATCGACATCTGTTATCGCATTCAGTTGGGAGGTAATCTTGGCGCATGTAGTTGAGAAGTGGGGTTGGCTATGACGTCTTGACGGTCCTATCAGAGTGTATTTAAGAAGCGTACGAGTGTTGGCTATGTCAGTTTACATCAAGTGAGTTAGTGAGAACTATTATATAAAATGTATTCCTGTGACTGTGGTAAATCTTTCACTCGTAGTGATAATCTTCGTCGGCATCAGCTCCAGAGTTGCCAAGGAGGGCCTGCAGTGAAACGGGTGAGAGTGGATAATGCAACACCTATGTATACGTGCAATTGTTGTAATGTGACAATTCCTATGAGCCAAGTGAATTCTCACCGAAGAACCATGAGTCATAAAAATAATGCATGTGTTCAATTGTCTGACGGTGTTCAAATTATAACGAATGCATTCAATTGCCGCATTGCTACATACAGGGTGGAGAGTTCGATTGTAACCAGTGACTACATGTCATTTTTCAATAAGATTAGGCAGAAGGTCATTGAATTACTGGAATCAGCCATCAGGATCCATAAAAGCATCAAGGTGAATATGGAAGTTTTTGGGAATTATATTCTTCAGACTGATGATTCGAGGGACACGAAGTCATTTAATTCCCAAAATAAAATAGTGGACCAATCTTCAGATTTGAATGCTGTTTTTGATGGATTCCGTGATGTAATTGTGGCTCAAACGACTGAGTTCCAGGATCGCGACTCAGGTATTTATTTTTTAAAAATTTCAATAAGATTGAATAGTAATATTTTTTTTTTTTTAATTCAGGTTGGACTTGTGAAAAAATATTGTTTCTCGAGGTCAACATTAATAAATACAGTCCACTGGAAGGACGTTCATATGTGAAGCTGCCTCAATGTATTCAATGGAAGAAAGCTGTTGTGAATGTTCGTAATGAAGATCAATATTGTTTTGCTGGGCTATAACATCAGCATTATATCCTGCAGATAGTCGAGTGTCCGAACTTACGTCATATCCACATTTTTCCACTGTTTTAGATGTCACAGGTATGGATTTTCCGGTTAAAGTTAATAATAAGAGTATCGAAATATTCGAAGATAGGAATGATATTTCAATTAATGTTTACGGTTTAGAGAGTACATTTGAGAAGGGTAAAATGAAGTATGAAGTGATTGGTCCATTGCGATACTCACAGAGAAGACTCCGGAGACATGTCAATTTGTTGTTTATAACTGATGACTCCGGTAATGGTCACTATTGTTGGATCAAAGATCTTTCAAGATTAGTTTCTAATCAACTATCAGCTCATAGACAGAAAAAATATTTTTGTGACGGATGTTTGATATATTTTTCTGATGAGAGATTGCTTTTACGTCATAATATGTATGATTGTAATCACATTAGTACCACAACACCAACTACTAATTTAAAGATCAATAAATATGGTAGAATGGTTGCGGAAAATAAACTAATGTTTGAAAACTTTGAGAGGCAAATGAGGGTGCCATTTGTAGTGTATGCTGATTTTGAATCAGTGCTTAAACCGATTCATGTGAATGAGCCAAATCCTGAAAGTTCATACACGATTAAAACATTCAAACATGCCCCATATTCATTTGCTTATTTGATAAAGTGTTCATATAATGATGATTTGTCAAAATTTGTTACATATAGGGTGTAGATGCAGCTCAGAAATTTGTGAGTAGCATTGAAGATGATTTGAAAGAGATACATGAAAATCATCTCAGAAACCCTAAACCAATGGATACACAAACTGTCGAAGAAGAAGAACAGTTTGCTGCAGCCAGAACTTGTGGTATATGTAATAAAGCATTTACTGATGGTGAAGTCAAAGTAAGAGATCATTGTCATGTCACAGGAAAGAAAAGATCACATGCCGCTCACTCGAAATGTAATTTAAATTTCAAAATACCAAACTTCATACCTATCATTTTTCATAATTTAAGTGGTTATGATTGTCATTTATTCATAAAAGAATTGTATAGGAATAAAGAGAAAGTTGATGTTATCCCGCAAACTAAAGAGAAATATATATCTTTCACGAAGCATCTCTTTACACACAGCTATACCGATAAAGATGGTGTGGTTAGGAAGAATTATCTCAAAATGAGATTTATCGATAGTTATAAATTTATGACTAATTCGTTGGAGAAGTTGGGTGCAAACTTGACCTCCGATCAATGTTTGGAGATGCACAAACATTTCCCACAAATTGAGAAATTCAATTTGATGAGACAGAAAGGTGTATTTCCATATAGTTTTTGTTGATGACATTGACAAATTGAATTATCCATTACTTCCGACAAAAAATCAGTTTTATGACACACTCAATTGTGAACATATATCGGAAACTGATTATGATAGGGCTAGAAAAGTTTGGAATTTATTCGAGTGTCAGAATTTGGGGGAATACTCTGATTTGTATTTGAAGTCGGATGTATTGCTACTATGTGATATTTTTGAAAACTTCCGCACCACAAGTTTAGAGATATATAACTTAGATCCGGCACAATATTACACTGCACCTGGATTATCATGGGATGCCATGTTGAAGTTCACTAATGTTGAATTGGAATTACTAACTGACATTGATATGATTCACTTTTTTCAAAAAGGTATACGAGGTGGAATTAGTCAATGTAGCGAGAGGAAACATATAGCAAATAATAGATTTTTACCCAATTATAATCCCAACGAACCTTCCACATTCATTACATATTTAGATGCAACAAATCTCTATACGGTCACAGTATGTCACAACCTCTACCAACAAGTGAATTTACATGGTTGACACCAAATGAAATTCTTAATCTCGATGTGATGGATGTGAGTACTGATAGTCCGTATGGGTATGTATTTGAAGTGGACATTCATTATCCACAAGAGTTGCATGATAAACATTCTGACCTTCCATTTTTAGTCGAAAAAATAATACCACCTCGTACACAATCGAAAATTCCCAAATTAATTCCAAATTTGAATGATAAAAGAAAATATATTGTTCATTATAGGAATCTACAGCAAGCTGTCAAAAATGGATTGATTGTAATGAATACACATAGAGTATTGAAATTCAAACAATCATGCTGGATGAAACCCTATATAGATCTTAATACTGAAATGCGTAATAGGTCTAACAACAAATCTGTTAAAGATTTCTATAAACTAATGAATAATGCGGTGTATGGAAAGACAATGGAGAATGTAGATAATCGAATTGATGTTAGACTCGTTACACATTGGGAAAATATAAAGAAAAATATAGGTGCCAGCACTCTCATAGCCAAACCAAATTTCAAAAATTGTTCAATTTTCACTGATAATTTCGTTGCCATTCAATTGGGTAGAGTGAAGGTTCATTACGATAAACCATTATATTTGGGATTTTCCATATTAGAATTATCTAAAACAGTCATGTATGACTTTTTCTATGGATGCATCAAACAACACTTTGATGAAAATGTCTCTTTACTTTACACAGATACCGACTCGCTCATTCTTAAAGTAAACACAGAAAATTTTTATGAATTCATAAAAACTAACATAAGTAGATTTGATACATCCAATTACAGTATAGTTAACCAATTCAATATTCCAGTAACAAGTTCAGTCTTGGGTAACTTCAAAGATGAATTTCCAAATGATCCAATCATGAGTTTTTATGGTACAGGTGCTAAAGCATATTATGTGAAATCTGTTGATGGTGAATTTAAGAAAGCCAAAGGGTTTAAACGATCTGTAATAAAGAATGAATTGACATGCGAAGATTATCAAAAAATCGTCGAACAAGGTGGTATGATATTCAGAAAGATGAATTCATTTAGAAGCGTGTTACATGATATGTATACTGAATTAAAAAATAAAGTTGCATTATCATATCACGACGATAAACGATTTATCATTCCGAATACTACCCACACTCTTCCTTGGGGTCATAATGATATTGAATTTTATGAAAACGATCCAAATGAGAACATTCGTTGGATAAGTAATATTATTCAACAATCACAATCTCAGGAGACTCCATTGGATCAATTGATTAATTTATTATCTGCCGAGATCAATGATTGAAATATCATTCAATATCTTCAAAACCGGAAAATTCAATATTGATATTTATGTAGCCATTTATAATTAATAATATATGATAGAAGTAATGTGATATTAATGTATTATGTATGTATGTATATGTATTACTGTAATGAATATAAAATGATTAAAATTTTATTTGTATTATTTCTATTTCCCTAATCAATTACTGCAATATATAGTATAATGTAAATGACAGAAATATCAGTTTGAAGAGAATCATCGTAGAGTGCACAATGTCTAAAACAATCGATAAGTTTGGTAGAAAAAGAAAATGGGGTGGTAATGTCATTCGAGGTCCTCCTGGGAATGGTTTTTAATTAACAAAAGATGGTCATTATGACATGCAAAGGAAAATATTGAAAAATACAAGTGAACCAATTGACAAGAGTGATTGTGTAACTGTATCATATCTTGAGGGGGAAATTAATGGAGCAAAGGAAGTTATACTTCTAGCCCTACAAGCTGCAATACAATCCACAATAGGCAATATTGCTCGGGACGCCCGGCAAGCATTTGACGATAAAATTGCAGAGGCTCGGATAACTTTCACTCGTAAATTTGACAAACTTACAAGTGATGTAGACATAAAAATGTCTGACATAACAGCGTCTACAAATAAAAAATTTGATGCTATGTCAAACATAACAGGGACTACAATGAAAAAGTATGATGTACTGGAACAGAGAGTTGAAGTATTGGAGAAAAACCATAAAGAAGTTTTGGAGAGAAACTATAAAGTCAGGCCATCATCATCAGGTGGACTGGGATATCCAGGACTGAACATTAATCCAAATCATAGAATAATACAACCAAAACCAAAACCAACTGATGATGTATTAATGGAACCAACATGGTGAATGTATTCCCTCGTTAGGTTAGGTTAATAGCTACGTTAGGTTAGCTGCATACTTACGTTAGGTTAGGTGTTAGGTTAGTATTCCCTCGTTAGGTTAGGTTAATAGTTACTGTAGGTTAGGTTAGGTTAGTTAGGTTAGGTTAGGTTAGGTTAGGTTAGGTTAGGTTTCGGTTGCATAGCGGTAGGTTAGCGTACTAGGTTAGGTTACGTTAATACATACGATAGGTTAGGTGTTCGGTTGCATAGCGGTAGGTTAGCGTACTAGGTTAGGTTACGTTAATACGTTAATACGTTAGGTTAGGTGTTCGGTTGCATATTATGTTACGAACGCGCGCGCGAAGAGGGCGTAGATGTCTCTCCAGATGTCCCGCCTACCTGGGGCCGGAGGCCCCACCCACCTGGGCGGAGCCCAGGCAGTGGGCGGGGCCCGTTAGGGCCACGCCCCCCCCCCCCCCCCCCCCCCCCCCCCGTCGCCACCAACTTTTCGGATACCCCGCCCCTTTCCGAAGCCCCGCCCCCTTTCCGAAGCCCCGCCCCTCCCCTCCCCGAAGCCCCGCCCCCCGACTCCCAACATTTGCGCATGTACACCCCCTACCCTCATCGCGCATGTGCGCTCCCACCATTTTCCCACCGCTCACGCATCGAAGTCGATACCCTCCGGAGAGCACTCCACAACATTCAGTTCGAGAAGTCATCTCATCGAGAGCAGTCCACTCCACAACAAGGCAGTACGTTCCAACGACCAACTTGATATTTGAGTAAGTAAATTAGGAATGTTATTTTTTATATCAACTAACTTTGTATTATTTCTTCTTTTTCAGAATGGCAACCAATACACAGGAGGTGAATAATGCTGTGGCGTCTATTCTGCCGGTGTCCGCTGACCAGGAGGAGGCAGCATCTTCGAGAGCGGTGACGGTTGACCAGCCAACCACTTCGCGTTCGCGAGTTAGGTGCAGATCTTCTAGCCCTGACTTATTCGAGAGGAGGAGGAAGTCAGGGCTGTGAAGAAGGTTTGCCAACGACCTGCAGCAAAGGTTGGTCCTATTTCAAAGTACCGAGCTACTTGCAATAGGACTAATCCTTATGCAGGTAGTTTTTCGACCTCTCGTAAGGGGCCTCCACACCAGCAGCAGCACCAGCAGCAGTGGAAATTCCGAGGAGTCCTTCTCCGGAGTTGGTGATATTGTCGCCGTTGGTGACGCGACTACCACCGCTGCCAGCGACACCGGCGGATCCTGAGGTGTTGGTGCCACAGCCTATCGGAGAGGTTAGTGAAAAGATGAGTGTTTTTCTGCAGAGATGCAAGAAAGCAGAACGAGCTGCCCGATCTAGCGAGGCCGAGTTGGTTACCATGAAGCGACAAATGGCTGAAATGGATAACCGACGGAGGGAACTCCAAAAGGAAATGGCCGAAATAGATCGGAATTATGCATCTCTGCAGGAAAGGTGTAAAGCAAAGACCTCTTCGATAGAGCTGTACAAAAAAGTAGTGACAGTTATGGACACTCTTTTTGTAGATGAAGTGTAAATGTAAGATTAGTTTTAGGTTAGTTAGGAGTATTTAATTATGGTAGTTTTAAGTTTATATTTGTTAAGTTTATATTGAATAAAGGAAAAGGAAGTGAAATAAAGGGTGTACACTGTTTTTTGGTTTGGTACACATTGAACAATGCGATGGTTGGAGCATTTTTCTTCACTTCCTCTTATTATCATTATTATTTTTTTTATTTCAATTCCAAGTTCTTCTAGACAAATACCTCACATCAATTTTTGTGTTCTCTAATCACTTGTAAATAATTTCATGTGAAGAAAATTTAAAAAATAAAAAAATAGACATGTTTCATAGTGAAATCGACAAGTATATTTCATTTGTATTTTATCCATTCAAGTATCTCTTTCATTGAATATGTCTTATGTCACTTTGCAATTTACCCCTACTCATTGAATATGTCTTATGTCACACTACAATTTACCCCTACTCAATGTTCCACTCCTCTCCCACTCCCTCTCGAAAGTATAAAAGTAGAAATCATCTGATGAAACATTCAGTTGATCAGCTAGCATCGAGATGGAACCCGATTCAACCTCCGAACCCTATAGCTGCCCGGATCAGGGGTACAACTTCAATTACTGGGATAACAGCCAGGTACAGGTTGTCTCTTCCACCACGGAACCCCACAGTCCGCCATACGAATACCGGGATCACGACATCAGGATGCAAGTTCAGCATGTCACTGGCAGTGACGAAGGACACTTGGATGACTCGGAATATCCAGATCCTGACGGATGGTGGGACCCTGCTTATGATGACATTGTCCCAATGAGTAGCGACGACGACGATGATGACGACGACGACTCTGGTGATGATGCTGATGACGAGCTTGACGTTAGACGTCCTCCACCATCCCCTATCCTCATCGAGGATAGTCCTCCGCCATCCCCAATCCTAATCGATGATGATGTCCTCAATTCCGATGATGACATATAATCATCTACTCGTCCATCATTTCCTTTCCTTTCCTTCCACGGAGTACACACTTTTTGGTTGGTGTACACGAGGCACTGCGAGGCTGGGGCAGTGTCTTCCTCCCTTCCTCTCCCTCTTATTAGTTTTTTTTTCCATAATAATCACTAGAATTTCTCCTAATAATCGCTCAGAGTTTCATTCTTGATGTTTTCGAATCTCAAACACTGTTCTACATTTCACCCCCTCCATTTCATTTCTTCCAATATAAATATAGCAACAATCCCAGTTCTATATCATTCTTCCACAATGTCGAGTACAGGACCCATCCAAGTACATGAAATAGATTCAACGTCTGATCATTTGAGTACAACCTTCGCTCAATTTCTGCAGCGAATCTATGATCTTCCTGATGATTTCGCAGAACGAGTGGAACAAGGTATTCAGGACGACATAGATGCTGTTGACGATAATAATGCGGATGATGTGATTAGTATATCATCTGATTCAGCTGATTATGACGACGACGACATCATGAGTATATCATCTGATTCAGATGACTACTATGAGGATGATATCATTAGTATATCATCTGATTCAGATGACGATACCATAATTATTGTTTCTGATGATGAGGAGCGTTAGTCCATATCATTGCATGGATTAATAAAAAAATAACAGCCCTTTTCAGGGCTACAATTAAAGACTGAAACAATAAAAAAAATAGCTCTTTTCAGAGCTACCATTATACTTTCAAACAGAAACAGATTCATACCATTGTTAACATTATGTTAACATTATAATCTCAAACGAAATATATGTATGTGAAAGTATTCATCATTATATGCATATGAATGATTGACAAATGCCAACTTCAACTTTCATTTAAAGTAGTACTCATCATATGCATAGATATTCAATGACTATCAAATTCCAAATTTCGACTTTTCAGTCAAAGTAGTAATTTATTTGTCATATAATGTATAGATATTCAAAGACTAACAAATTTCCAACTTAGACTTTTATTAATCAAAGTATTCATTTGTCACATAATCTATGAATACTAATACAACTAACTACTGTTTGTGTGAATAATGTAGCCCTGAAAAGGGCTGTTGTTTTTTTTTTTGACCAGTAGGTCCACGGTTATTGTGCCACAGGTTGGACATTATTACATATAATACATGTAGATACTCGGGTGAAGTTTGTTAGTGGCCTCTCGCAAGCTTCACACCAATTCTGTCCCATTTCCATAATTGAGACAGTGTTGTGGGTGTTGACATGGGCATACCACCCTCCATTATTGTTTCTATGCGAATAAAACCGAAAGCAGCACCAACATAGTTTTTTGTTCTCTCCATCTATTGTGCTGATCAATACGTATGCATCCAATGCACAATACAAATCCAAGGGATCTTCCAGTGTCTCACTGACATTGAGTGTTCGCATACCGATCCTCATAGCACCATCACCTTCAGTTGTGTCAGCTTCTATCCCTTCATCATCTCCTTCTTCATCCATGACCCTCTCAAACTCCATCACGTCATCATCTTCGTCGCTTTGGTTGGCCTCGTTTTCAACTTCGTCTATCTCATCTTCATCGACTCCAACATCTTCTGCTTCAACTATTACTTCCTCTAGCGGAACATTGACATCCTCATCATCTGATTCGTCTATCCAATTGTTTTCATCAACAGCAGCTATTCTATTTAATGCAGCATTTATTTTTGCAGAATTCATCTTGTTGTTGTTTGCTCACAGTTGTAGAGAGTGAATGAATGAACTCTAGGTTTGCAAGTCAACTTATATAGGAGGTGATGCGACTCCCACTTGACTCGTTTAGAGTGGAATAGTAGGAGAAGTTATCCCACTATACTTCCACATGATGTTGATTTGTATAAATAGAGATCGTAGGTATAGGAGAGAGCATTCAGAGTTTCTGTAAGTCATCTCTTATATTTCTAATCGAATTAGTAAAATGCCGTTTCCAAAAGAGTGGAATGAAAAACCAAAAGTGTGTGTCTACCCAATGATGATTGCAGGGGCTATTGTGTGCTACTTTTGTCAAATAAGTAGACCTAAGGATTCAATCAATCCATGTACTGGTATGTGTAGTGATTGCGTGTTGCGGATTCAACTATCGCCTCCTTCTCATCCACCGAAGCGAACAAAATCGGATTATCGTCAACAACAGTTACAGTGTCTGAAGTGTTCCGAACCTATAATATTTAACAATATAGGTATCTGTAGAAATATTTGTGGTATCTGTGCTGCCGTTCCAACTCCACTGCAACGTTGTTTGCGTTGTGATACATATTCCATGAATTGTTGGAATCATGTATGCAATGCATGTAGAAGTACTTGGGATCTGTGTGAGAAGGTTGGTCAACTCTACCCCAATAGGAGAATCCATTTTTTTCAATGTTGGTGTTTGACGCACGAGCAACAACTATTGAGGAATAGAGTCAAAGAACGTTCCACATCCACAGAGACATATTAACATTTTTCATTTTTTATTATCGTTATTGTCCTCTATTATTAATAAATATATATATATTTTGAATTTATTTGTATTATTTTCTAACATTTAAAAATACATGCATGCAACACAAAGTTTTCCTCTTAAATGACAAAGATTGTTACATGCGTGAATAGTTTAGTGAGAGAGCGCATGTGCCAGTTGATGAAAGAGCGCATGCGCTAGTTTATTTTCTTCTATAAATGGTGAGGTCTCAGTAACATCATCACCTTTCCTATCCACATTCTATTGCTATCACATATCATTCCTCAGACCTTAATAATCATGAGCTCTATGCCGCTATTGATTGCTGAAGATGGTTCACCACTTGTTGATATCGATCAGACTGATTTTGAAAATATTCCAGTATTACATTTATCGAGTCAAGATTCGATAAATGATTTTGATATTAACGACTTCGTTAACTTTGCAGATGTGCCAGAACCAAATGAGCAAATTATTATTGAAAATCCGATCGTTTCGCAATTATCATCACTCAAACACTCTTCATCTACCCTTCCTCTTGGTGTTGATAAGAAATCTAGAACAATCAAGAGGAAGGTTACTAAGGCATCTTCATCGATTGTCACTGACTTTAAAGAAAAGAAAGAATCCAAAAGTGTTGTGCGACAGAAAAAACCCGCAACGAAAAGTGACAGATCGAAGAGGAAGCCAAAAGGTACTCCTAAAGAAATGAAGAGTGATTTGAAAGCTGAACCGCTATCTTCTTTCAGCCCCCTCCATCGGTTTGGGGAAATGAAAAGGAAAGCAAAATGCCGTCTTGTAAAGGCACAGATGACTATTGCTGAACTTGAAAAGAGTGAGCGAGCTATTAATGCTAATAATGAAACTCTTGAAGCATTAGATGCCAAGATTGCATTAGCGAAGGTTGAATTGGCTAGAATGTCTAAAGATGCTGATGAACTCCGTTCAAAAATTGGTAAAGATAAGCAATTCCAT
Organism: Leptinotarsa decemlineata; assembly: GCF_025532065.1. Classification (NCBI taxonomy): domain Eukaryota; kingdom Metazoa; phylum Arthropoda; class Insecta; order Coleoptera; family Chrysomelidae; genus Leptinotarsa; species Leptinotarsa decemlineata. The sequence continues at coordinate 23,461,816 of NW_027412532.1, forward strand.
CAACGTTCGAGAATGCAAGCTCAGGCTGAGCTTGAGGAGTCGACTAAGCTTTATGAGACAGCATTATCAGTGAGAGATAATTGGCAAAAAGAGTTGGATACTGCATTTCAAAGTGACGGCGATTAGTTTTGGGAATGATAATGTGTTTTCAATATCGTGAGTTGAAAAATATAAGCGGGAATGGAGTATACAATTAATTTGGTTTGGTATACACAGAACATTGCGAATGGCTGGGGCAATGTTTACCGCTGCAATATTTTTCAGTTCACATACTTATAATTGAAATGAAAACAATAATGAACTTTAATATTACTTTATTCATAAAAGTCACTATTATATACATTTAAACCATATTTGATTCATCAATCCAAGAATTTTGTTCGCTAGGAAGGCCTAACCACTTTACATATACTTTATTTTTTCTTCTCTTCAACACCTTCTCAATCAGATATACGTCAGGATTCTCGGTTCGTAATAACTCTTCTTCGTAAAAACATCCTCTAATCGGCTGTTCATTCATATCTTCAAGATTATAAGTCGTTGGGATGGTTTTATTAATTTTAACAATCTTGAATAGCTCCGTGGTAAAATTCGCAGTGTAAGACTTTTCAAAAATATGTTTGTATTTACTTATACGTACAATATCATTTAATTGGAATTTGGGTTTACTTTGTCTTCCTCCAATTCCATTGATACCCTTGAATTTTAATTTTGTGTTGAATCAACATTGATGGGTGCCATACCTATTGTACGATGAACTTTATTATTATATCTACTAGTTATAATTGGAAGAATATCAAGCCATTTGTGGTGACCTCTCATCGAAAATTCCTTGTAGAGCCATGCCTTTATTGTACGAATCACTCTTTCTGCTATAGCTGCCTTCTTTGTGCTAAATGTTGAATAATGATTGATATTATATTCTCGCATGAGAGATGAGAAGCTTTTATTGAAAAATTCTTTCCCTTGATCGCTTTGTATGTGTTTGGGGGAGTATTTGGCTTCTTTCAGTACATGTTTCATTGCATTAGTTACTGTACTACCTGTTTTATCTTTAACTGCTACAGTCCACAGATATTTGGAGTAACAATCTATCACTACAAGTATATATCGGTATCCTTCATTACTTTTTGCATAAGGTTGCAGTTCAGCTAAATCTATTTGCCATAGATCTGCAAAACCTTTGATGGTGGTTATTCTTCTACGAAAATTACGTCTTGCAGGTTTATGTAATTCATTAACAACTTGTCGTTTGACATCACTTATTTCATTAGTCATTCTATTTCAATATGATTAAAGAGAAAAGGTGATAATGTTACTGCATTGAATGATGATGTGACAGTGATCATTACATGTGAATATGTTAATATATTATACCTTCTTCACGTAATTCTTCAATTATTGAAATTATTTCATTATCATGTCCGGTATGTCCGGCTGACTTTGAAGCTACCAATAGTCGTAGGCGAGCAACTAACTCTTTCGGTGAATTCCAGTACACATAATTCACAGGTTTAGAATTATATATTTTCTCCATTTTCACTCGTTTGAGTGCTCCACCAATTTTACTTCTACTTCTTATTGGATATTGTCGTGAGTCTAATAGAGGTTTGATAACTTCACGAAATTTTTTAGAATTTGTATTTTTAAAACCATTCTTCAGATGATATTGTTTATATGGAGCATTCGTTATTTTCAATATTTTGGAATATACTTGACGAGTTTCTTCATTATCAACATCTTGTGGATTCTTCAAAAAAATCATATCATACAATTCTGGACTACCTGCGCATTCATATTTTTTCACTTTATTAGCATCCCAAAATGAAATGTTTCCATCTTTGAAATTTACCACTAGACTTCCCATTTTCAGCTTTTGTGTAATTGGATCCATACGTACGCCAAATGTTCCATCATATGCTGGATTTCTAGATTTTATATTATTCAAATGTTTCATCAAAACATCTTCACCACTTTCATTCATAACAGGTGAGATGTCAGGATCCGAGGAATCGATGTGGGACGATGATGGTGTTTCGAATAGAGTTGTTCTCATATCGTCTTGAAGTGTGCTCGTGTCACTATTCACAGATGATACACTACCAAAAGATTGTTTTCTTCCTATTGGAGTACTCATGGGATAATTTGAAGTAGATTGAACAGTTCCATGATTTGGTGATAACACTGGTGATTTAGAAGTAGCGTTTGATGATAAAACATTCAATGGTTTCATTATGCTCATACAATCTTTCAAGTGTCGTACGATTTTCAATATTATCATTCTTGATAGAGTTGAATTTCTGCCTGACAGCTTCTGTTGTCTCTACTAGTTGACGTTTCAAATTTATTTCATTGTTTTTATTTTCAGGATCTTTTTTGTATTCATAATGCCCTTTTTTTTGAATTAAAGCTTAATTCGTTGGTGAAGTGACCACTACAATATTCAGTGATCGAATAAGTTCCAAAAACAAGATCATGGGTATATAAAACTATCGAATCCTTTGCGATATCTACCTTCATCTATTTTTCTATCCTTATCAATGACTAGAAATCCATATTGGTCCTCCCAGCATTTAACACACATCAATTGGAATTGTTTGAATGTTACATCGGGTGAAACATGATCTGAATAAATGTGATGTAAATTCGTCTCATCTTGTTTGAACATTATAATGAAATTGGTATTGTCACGCACTAACTGTTTGGGTACCCGTGAATATGTCTGTGCTAGATAAAAACAATCAACATCCTTATGACGTCCCATACAGAAATATGATCTAATAATATCTTGCTTTTCACATATTACATCATCGAAAATGAAAACAGAATTAGGCTTAGCGTCGGAGGGTTCCACTATTTCTGCATTATTGCTGAATGTATAAAAACCTAATCCTTTTATAGGTTCCAAAACACTTCGCAAGTACTGATATTTAGGTTGATTGAGTGATTTCGAATAGAGATACACATTTCTAAATCTCAGTCCTTGTGGATGTGTTAATAGTGATATCATTGCATTCGTCTTTCCACAATTTGAAGGTCCTATAATGAGTCCTCGAACTGATGATGGAAGTAGTGGACCATGTCTGAATACCCTTTGTCCATTCAATCCACAACCAAATTTCTCATCTAGATTATCTACAGCAAACTTTTCTTTCTGTTTTACAATGCGCATCGTGCCGTGGTTGGAGACTATATAAATGTTATTAGCTTATTCATTTCAATGTGTACCATCAAACGATACGGACGTATTGAAAGTGATCGTAAAATTAAAAAGAGGTTTGTGGTTTTGTTAATGATTTAATAAACAAACTTCCTTTCGAATTACATCTACCGGAGGTTATCAATACTGTGGACCGGGTACAAAATTGAAACAACGTTTAGCTCGTAACGACCCTGGAATCAATAAATTAGATATTGAATGCAAAAAACACGATATTCAATATTCTAAGCATCCATCCGATCTTGCAGCAAGACATTTAGCCGACAAAGAACTTGAATACAGCGCTTGGGATAGGGTTAAATCGAAGGACGCGAGTATTGGGGAAAGAGCAGCTGCATTACTTGTCACCAACATTATGAAAGCGAAAAGACATATGGGCATGGGTTGTAGTACCAATAAGAAAAAATGTAAGAGGAAACAAACGAAGAAAAATAAAATTAAAAAAGTTGCATTTGGTGCTGGGATAGTCCATAAAGTGCGAAATGTATTGAAGAAAGCTGGTGGGAATCAATTTGTGACGAATAATAGCAAAAAAGCTATCACTGTGGCATTGCAGGCGGCACGTAAATACCTTAAAGCTGCCGGTGGAAAGAAGAAAATCCGCACACCACGCATAATTCCTGTTCCCAAGATCGGTGGACTTTTACCATTGATACCAATTTTTGCTGGACTATCCGCACTAGGAAGTTTGGCGGGAGCTGCTGCTGGTATTACCAAGGCCGTGAATTCGGCAAAAGCCAGCAGAGCGGCTTTAATGGAAGCCAATCGTCACAATAAAACCATGGAGGCTGTAGCATTAGGCAAACGCGGAAGTGGAATATATCTCAAACCATACCGTAAAGGTTTAGGACTATATTTAAAACCATACAAAGCCACAAACAAAACAAAAAACTAATTGAACCCCTACCTCAGAGGCCTCTTACTGATCTCGATCTCAGTTATTATGCACAAAAAATGAAAATTCCACATTTTCGTGGTGTTTTTATGCGTGATAGATTACCATCTTCAGGTCCAAAACAAAACGAGACAGCTATTGTTAATTTAGATGGAATAAGTGGACCAGGAACACATTGGGTGGCATATAAAAAATGTGGGAAAGAAGTCACATATTTCGATAGTTTTGGAGATCTACCCCCACCATTGGAATTGACTCGATTCTTTCGAAAATGTTCGAATGTAAAAATCAAATATAACTATGATCGACAACAGAAATTTAATACAGTTCTCTGTGGTCACTTGTGCTTGCAGTTTCTCTCTAAATAATTTTCCAAATAAAATGGATTCAACACCAAAACTGGATCGGGAGGCTATCAAGGGAATGGGGTTTTCACTTAGAATGTTTTCAAAATATGGTACCTTGAAAAAAATGGATAAAGTGATGCTTGCAAATATGCCTAAGGAAGTGATACTTGCATGTGTTGCACATGAGATTGCATATGTTTGGGAAAAGTTGCCTAAGCATCTGCAAGATGACATCGATATAATGAAACATAGATATTGTTATGAGCACCACCACCACGATCAAAATTCAGAATCGGATGTTAATGACGGTCCTATACCTCGGAAATCTATGTGTTGTATTTGTAATATAGAGGATGTGAATATTGGTATCAATAAAAATGATACTTATTACAATACAACACCTTCCAAAAAGTGTAAATTGTCTCAAATGTGCTGTTGCTGTGTACAATAATAAATTGAAATGTGTTTCAAAATATTCATCAGTCATGTCACGAAAGTTCGAGCTACAAGCTGTCGGGACAAGTGTCTTGAGTGCGGATTTTTTTCCACCAATTGAATTGGATAGGAACAGTCGTTATGGATTAGGACTTTTGGGATTCTATGGATGCAATACAATCAATAATATAACTGAAGCTAATAACTTAGTTAGTTTTAGAATCAGTAATGACAACTCATCGATACCCCAAAAGTTGACAATTGAAATTCCATGTGGTGCTTATGAAATAGAAGAGATCAATGCCGTCATACAGAAACATATCATGTTCAGATTGTTTCATGATAAAAAACCAAATGATGTCGTTGCAGATGATATTTTCTATCTACACGCCAATAATAATACATTCAAATGTGAAATGCGATCCAAATATGAAATTGATCTGACACATCCAAATTCAATAGCAGAAATGATGGGGTTCGCTCATGAAATATTTCCACCAAATCAGATACATAATCATCATTACCATAAACATTACAACTGTGAGACTTATCCGCTTAGATTGCAATATAATATCTGGTTCATATATAAATGGTGAAGAATCCCACATTCTTTTCTCATTCGATATTGATGTTGAAACCTGGCTACAATCTTACTAAAGAACCACACAGTATTATATATATGCCTGTCAGTCCAGAAGGTCGTCAATTGATTCACAACATTACAGTGCGTATTTGGATGAAAAAAATAACCTTATCGATTTTGGAAGTGAAGAAGAGATTTTCATTATTTTGGAATTGAAGAAAATCGAATAACTGTTGTTATGGTTTCATTTATAATAGACAAAATCGCATTGAACAATCCCAAACGAGTTGCACTATCAAAAAGAAGGTGTGCATAAAAAGAAGCTCATTCCACAAGTGTATGCTAAACAGTTAGCACATAACGCTCTGTCTGTGAGTGATCTTAAATTTTTGAAATCGATTGGATTGAAAGTGAGAAAATAACAATGGTGCTCGAAACAAACAATGAAAAGTTGAATATATTCAATGAACCAGTGCTCGATCATTCTCTCATAAGTTTACATGAGCACACATATAAGCCCTATGGATCACCGCTATTCAGGAATTCGGATGAAATCAGAATTGCAATCAATAATCAAGATGTTATACTAGATATTGCCGAGAGCTTCATTTACATAGAAGGTAAATTCACCCCCAAAGATGTAGCGAAAAACATGCTATCTCTCGAATAATGCAATTGCATTTCTCTTTGACGAAATTCGTTATGAAATGGGAGGTGAACAAGTGGCTGTTGTTAGAAAACCTGGATAACATCTACAATGAAAACCATGATATCATTTGGACAATCTCATGCTAACACATTATTGACATCTGGTTTGGGACTTTCACAATTGAAGCAAGATATCTTGGATACAAACATCATGTTTTTAGTGGAAAACTACCACTGAAATATTTGATGGGTTTTGCTGAAGATTACAAACAAAAGTATCTTGAATGCCAAACAGGAATTGATTTTGATTATCGCTCGATCATTCAAAAACTCATATATAGGTGAGGTTGATGCTGATTTGGAAATAAATAAATCGAATGAAAATAAGGCATATTGTACCAGATTGATAAACACAAGCTCAAACTTTTGAGTAGAATAAACAAAAGCGGTCTGAATGCCAAAATCAAGTTGGCGTATCGTATGTGGGACCTCTATGAACTACCATCATTACGTGGACTTCTTCAGACATATGGGCCATCAAAACAACTAACGCATTGGAAACTCCTCGTTTTGTCATCATCGCATTCCAAGTACTACCAATCTGAAGATAGAACACAAGTATATTACAAAATTCACAACTGCTGATATCAATAGTATTCGAGTATACTTGAATTCTGAAGTTTATCCATATGAGCGTTTGGAATTTGAATTTCGATAAAAAACTTGATGCTCCTGCTTATTATGCTTTTGAGAGTTTCCAGCGAAGTTATTATGATAAAGATATGAGTGAACCTCTGATGGACATTGGACAATTTAGAGAGAATCCACTATTCGTCATCGATTGTTCCCATCAACCGAATGCAACAAAATCATCAACTATTGATATAAAGATTGAGTTTGAGACGAGAAGACCAAGTTTCCAGACAACACTAAAGTATATGCATTAATTTTGCATGATACAGTTTTAACATACAATGCATTGGATGGTTCAGTTCATAGCAGATATTGACACTTTTTTTTCACTCTATCATGTACTGTTTTATGATCTTTTTTTTTTTTTATTTGTAACTGACTTATATCATGTATTGTATTTTATATCATATTTATTGTTTTGTAATCATTTTCTATTGTATTTCATCAGATTTAAATAAATAAAACATGAAAATAATACAAAGTTTTTTATTTGACATTATTTATGATTCACAGGAACATACAGACTATCTAAAATAACTTCTTCCTCATAATCATCATTTTCGCGACCATCTTCAATTTCCTCTCGATTTTCATCATTCAATTCAAAGTGATGAATAATCCATTCTGGCAAGTATGGTTGGAGGCTATACAGGAATCTTCTTAGGTTCAGTTCAATCATAACCTCACAAAGTTGCCACAATTCCAATTCATTATCCAAAAATTTGTTGCAAACTTCTGCACCACTCCAATAGTTCTCAGCATCACGAAGGCATAATTCGATTTGTTTTTCATCATAGCATACACTCATATCATAAACGCTTGCATGTTCGGCTCCATCACCCAACACCTTCAATTTAGACGACAAATGTTGAACCGATGATTTGAGATCTACAATATCGACCCAATCTTGACTTGCGTACTGCATCCACATCTTTAAATGGTGGAACTGAAATCGAACAAAAAAAAAAAAACAATAAGCAACCTCCAATTTTTCAGTGATATAATACTCACATTCCCATTTTACTTGTAGTTACAAAGTGAGTGTATTCAACTAAGTTAGTAATGTTTATATTTCCATATAATTATCATCTAATATATGAATATTAATAAAACAATAAGAAATTCATTATAATTACTATTATTATTCAATCATATTGAATTTGACTAGAGTTATCGTTTTCACACCAAAAAAAAACTTTGTAAGCTATGACCTAAAGAAATTCACTATAAATTATTACTATTATTCAATCATATTGAATTTGACTAGAGATCGCGTTTTCATGCCAGCAAAACTTTGTTGGCTCTGTCCTAAATACATCATCGTATATTTACCACCTGATGAGTTGATACAAGATATATCGTCATCACTGAATTGCAACGAAATACGTTTTGGTAGCCATGTTTTAAATAATTTATCATTGCTCACATCTTGCAAAGTTAATAAAATTGATTTACCAAATCGTGTAGAATAAGTTGACATATTTTTAATTATGTACACTTCATCAATTGGCAATGATGATAAGGCCTTTTGCTCTAGTATTTCAACCTCCTGTACAATCAAATATTAATTTTATTCAAGTCTACTTTTGAAACGGACATGATGAAAATATATATGAAATATAAACAATTTCCAACAGACAAATACACTCACCGTCTTCCTTCTATTACGAACTGAATAACACTCTACCAATTGCTAACTGCTGCAGATATATTCGTCTACTGATTTCATAGTGTGCCAGGCATTTCTTTTATATTAAACAGTGTGAGTCACCCCCACCATGAAACCGTGAAAGATTCACATTGCTAGTTGCTATCCACTAGAGATGCCTGACGTCACAGCCAAGCCCATCTCCCAACTTGATGCGATAACAGTTGCCGGTACGAGCAAGCAGTGGTCGTTGCGGTCTCGGAGAGGGTAGACGCTAGGCAAACAGTCCTCGGCTGCCGTTGTGTCACCATGGATAGCGGGGCTAGAGCGAACCTTCATCGCTTCAGAGAGGTGAGGGCAGACCGATGAATACGCATTACTCTGCCACACGTCGTGGAGTGAACATGTCGCTCTCTAGCCGTTGAAACGGTTATTGCTGTGACGTCACTCCACTACTAACTTGGTGCCCTAACACCGATGGAGCATTTACTACTTGGAGGATCTTCGAAGTATGCAGACGTATGTTTGTACATAGACAAACAAGCACATGATGAAACCCTGTACCGTGCATTCTCCTACACACACACATAAACACACAAAATCTCATATGAAAAAAAATCTGAACGATCCATGCACCAGACACTTCAAGGTCACAACGCCTTGACTTCACTGCACAACAAAAAAAAACTTCACCAAACAACAACCAATAAAAAAAGCAATTAATACGTCATAGTGGTGGGGGGAGGCCGAGAATCAGCTGTAAACAACTACTTATTTCAACTTCAGAAATACAGTATTTGAAAAAATATTTTCAACTTTCATTCAGAACTATCCAAGATATAGGGCAGTCCATAATCACGCGAGGCTAGAATTCCCAGGCTACATCTAACATGACCACGTAGGCTGCTATAGCTACCTGCGTGACATCCGGGTCCAGGATATAAATACAAAAAGAGATTTTATCGAGTGTGTATGATATAAAAATCAAAAATGAAACAATCAGTGGACACAACACTCCAAAAGTGGGGCAAACCACGGACACGTGTTTCTGGCTATTGGCCTCATCAGCGCGGTGCAGCCAAGTGTAAAGATGGGCAACACTTGTTTGCCCAAGCAGTTAATCGACTCATTCGATCAACTGCTTGGATTTTACATTTCAAAAAAGTGGTCGAAATTACAAAACTGTCTAGGCCGACCGACTTAATTTTGAGTGCAGATGAAATCGAAGATTCCATGAAGTTATGGATCAGAAAGTGTCAGGAAGAAACGTTTGGAGAAGAAATTTCCATTTTGAAAAGAAAGCTATTTCTACCAAAGTCTAGTCGCTTATATAAATTATCTGCCTTCTTGGACGAATATTTTATATTACGTCCGTGCGGGTAGGATTCCAGATACGAAAGAGTTGAATTTTACCCGTAACCACACTCGAATCAAATACTACATTTGACCTATCTATAAATCTCGAAGGTGGAACTCCTTTGTTGGGCCTCTCACTCCGTCGGACATTTTTGACGTGTGATGATTCATCTACTTCATTGTATTTTTCCATAGCGGTTCAATAATTACTCGAAGGACCAATGTAAAATACTTAATCAAATCAAAAATGAATTCAAAACAATTTCGCCTTTAATCTGATTAAGTATTTTACATTGGTCCTGCGAGTAATTATTGAACCGCTATGGAAAAATACAATGAAGTAGATGAATCATCACACGTCAAAAATGTCCGACGGAGTGAGAGGCCCAACAAAGGAGTTCCACCTTCGAGACTTATAGATAGGTCAAATGTAGTATTTGATTCAAGTGTGGTTACGGGTAAAATTCAACCAGGTCCAAGTAGCCACACAAATTCTGCAAGAAAAGTCACATCTAGTAAAGATTCTCGCCAGGGAAATTTCCACAAGTGAACTTCGCAAGAGCTCATTTTCTGCTCCGCCAGGGTAAACAGTGTTGGTTCTGTGAAAATTTTGTAAGAAAATTCCGTTCCTTCTCACAATTCAAGTATAAATCGATTACATATGGAAATGGAGCTGATAAGAAGAGAGAGGGAACTTACTGAAGAAGAATCTAAGGAAAAGCTAAAAGCCTTAGAGCTAGAACGTCAGTTTTTACGAAAAGAAGCTGAAATACGAAGAAAAATTTTCGATAAAAGTGAAACCGATAGTTCGGTGAACTATCGGAATTTCCAACTCATTCCGAACATTTTTATGCAAATCCAAATGTTATCGATAATTGGGTAACAGAGTCAAGACAGTGTATTCACAAGGATCACAATCAACCAGAATCTTTTAATATTTTATCTTCGCCTAATGTCAATGTTCCAAGTTTTGTTGGGGTGGAGAGAATAACCAGGTGCTTTTAGATATTGTCAAATGATATGCACAAAATGCGAATGACACGAATAAAGTTTTTTTACAACAAAAATTGAAGAATCTCACGGAATTTTCTGGCGATTTGTCTGATTGGCATATTTCCATCAATGAATTTAGAAGATCTACAGATCAGCTTGGGTTATCTGATGAAGACAATTTGATCCATTTGAACCGGCATTGAAGGGCAAAGCAAGAGAAACTGTCAAAGCTCTTCTCATTTCCCCAAGAAACGTCTCCAAAATTATCAAGATGCTAGAAATGAATTTTGGTAGACCGGAGTGGATAATTTTGTCGCTGATAGAAAATGAGAAAAAAGCTGGTAACATTAAAGAAGACAAGTGGGAGTCATGGATTTATTTTTCTAATGTTGTAAATAATATGGTAACCACAATGAAAAACGTCAATTCTCATCTGTATCTCTACAATCCAGATCTGTTAACAAATTTGATAGAAAAGCTTCCTACTATGCAAAAGTTTTCATGGGGAAAATTCAAGCATCAACGGGATTCGAAAGGAATACAAACATCATTAGAAGATTTTTCTGAATGGTTTGAAGAAGAACTCAACTCGATGGCCGCTTTTAGTAATCCTTTTCAAAGAAATGGTCTATCTAAGAATCCTATCAGAAGAGAAACTGTCATGATTTCAAAAAGAGATAATTTTTCGGAGAATAAAACTAGTAAGTGCATTTTTTGTAAAAAGCTAGACCACGTATTTATCAAAATGTACGAAATTCTCTGAATTATTAGTGAATGAAAGACGAAAGAATGTTCTCAACCTCAAATTATGTTTCCTCTGCCTCAAATTTGGGCATATGTCGAATAAATGTTTTTCATAGTAAATCTTCAGAAAATGAAACAAAAACTGTACTACTACGAATCGCACCTGTGATTCTTAGAGGACCAGCTGGGGATATTCCGACTTACGCACTCTTTGATGAAGGATCAACCTGTACCATGATTGAGGAAGACTTAGCTCGCAGATTACGACTTCCAGGACCGTTGTTCCACTCTGTTTCCAATGGACTAATGAAATAACTCACCACGTAGATCATTCACGAATGGTTTCTTTAGATATCGCTGCTTCTAGAAACCTACAAAAATTCTTCACGCTGAAACAAGTCAGAACCGTGCAGAATTGCGACTTCAATCTCAAGAAATAGATGTCGATAACTTGAACGAAAAATATCCTCATTCAGACCGTGATCTATTGGCATCAATAAAAAATGCTAAACCGGAGCTGTTGATCGGTCAGGATAATTGTGGCCTCATAGTACCAAGAAATATCATCCAACCACAACTGCATCAGCCCATTATGTCTTGATGTAAATTAGGATGGACAGTGCATGGTCCTACCAGTGAAACTGAAACCTTTCTTTCCCATGTAACTCTTTGTTGCAGACATTTGATAGCTGCCTACGTGATCATGTTAGATGTAGCCTGGGAATTCTAGGTCTTCTAACTGGAACCACAAATGTGCGGTTGGCTCCTGTTGTTGACTCCGTGCATATGTGTTGTTTCCTGCTTTCGGCAAACAAGTGTTGCTCATCTTTACATTTGGCTGCACCGCGCTGATGAGGCCAATAGCCAGAAACACGTGTCCGCGGTTTGCCCCACTTTTGAAGTGTTGTGTCCACTAATTATTTCATTTTTGATTTTTATATCATTCCCACTCGATAAAATCTCTCTTTGTATTTATATCCTGGACCCGGATGTCACGCAGGTAGCTATAGCTGCCTACGTGGTCATGTTAGATATAGCCTGGGAATTCTAGGTCTTCTAACTGGAACCACAAATGTGCGGTTGGCTCCTGTTGTTGACTCCGTGTATATGTGTTGTTTCCTGCTTTCGGCAAACAAGTGTTGCCCATCGTTACACTCGACTGCACCGCGCTGATGAGGCCAATAGCCAGAAACACGTGTCTGCGGTTTGCCCCACTTTTGGAGTGTTGTGTCCACTAATTATTTCATTTTTTATTTTTATATCATACCCACTCGATAAAATCTCTCTTTGTATTTATATCCTGGACCCGGATGTCACGCAGGTAGCTATAGCTGACTACGTGGTCATGTTAGATGTAGCCTGGGAATTCTAGGTCTTCTAACTGGAACCACAAATGTGCGGTTGGCTCCTGTTGTTGACTCCGTGCATATGTGTTGTTTCCTGCTTCCGGCAAACAAGTGTTGCCCATCTTTACACTTGGCTGCGCCGCGCTGATGCGGTCAATAGCCAGAAACACGTGTTTGCGGTTTGCCCCACTTTTGGAGTGTTGTGTCCACTAATTGTTTCATTTTTGATTTTTATATCATACCCACTCGATAAAATCTCTCTTTGTATTTATATCCTGGACCCGGGTGTCACGCAGGTAGCTATAGCTGCCTGCGTGGTCATGTTAGATGTAGCCTGGGAATTACAGGTCTTCTAACTGGAACCACAAATGTGCGGTTGGCTCCTGTTGTTGACTACGGGCATATGTGTTGTTTTCTGCTTTCGGCAAACAAGTGTTGCCCATCTCTACACTTGGCTGCACCGCGCTGATGAGGCCAATAGCCAGAAACACGTGTCCGCGGTTTGTCCCACTTTTGGAGTGTTGTGTCCACTAATTGTTTCATTTTTGATTTTTATATCATACACACTCGATAAAATCTCTCTTTGTATCTATATCCTGGACCCGGATGTCACGCAGGTAGCTATAGCTGCCTACGTGGTCATGTTAGATGTAGCCTGGGAATTCTAGGTCTTCTAACTGGAACCACAAATGTGCGGTTGGCTCCTGTTGTTGACTACGGGCATATGTGTTGTTTCCTGCTTTCGGCAAACAAGTGTTGCCCATCTCTACACTTGGCTACACCGCGCTGATGGTGCCAATAGCCAGAAACACGTGTCTGCGGTTTGTCCCACTTTTGGAGTGTTGTGTCCACTAATTGTTTCATTTTTGATTTTTATATCATACCCACTCGATAAAATCTCGCTTTGTATTTATATCCTGGACCCGGATGTCACGCAGGTAGCTATTGCTGCCTACGTGGTCATGTTAGATATAGCCTGGGAATTCTAGGTTTCCTAACTGGAACCACAAATGTGCGGTTGGCTCCTGTTGTTGACTCCGTGCATATGTGTTGTTTCCTGCTTTCGGCAAACAAGTATTGCCCATCTTTACACTTGGCTGCACCGCGCTGATGAGGCCAATAGCCAGAAATACGTGTCCGCGGTTTGCCCCACTTTTGGAGTGTTGTGTTCACTAATTGTTTCATTTATATATATATATATATATATATATATTATATATATATATATATAATATATATATATATATATATATATATATATATCTAGAGAGAGAGAGAGAGAGGAGGTTTGGATTCTTGTTGAATGAGAGTTTTTCCTTTTTGATGTCTCGTCCTCGGTCGAGGACTTTTTCAATTAAATTTCTTATATTTGAGCTACAATGAAAATTTTTTGTTAGTGGTAGTTTTATAGTAACCTTATGGTACGTACCTAGGCTGCATTGTTGAAATAAAATCATTTTTGACATTTTTCTTTGTTATTTATGTGGAAATCCTTTGTTTTTTCTGTCATAGTGATCTTGTCTTTTGATTTTTATTTCCCTTGTTAATGGCGGTGGCGTGTTAAAGTGGAGAAGTGAACCTGTGTTTGTGTGAGGGAGGATAATTTCGCAGGATCATGAGATTGTTTCCTGTATCTGACTTCTTTGTTGTTCTACTAGAAATGGTTTGTTTGTTGGCTATATTGGGGGAGATAAGGGTAGATTTTGGTTTTGTTTGAATTGGCTGAATGAGTTATATTAATGTATAGTTCATAGAGTTTTCATTCTTTTCTAATATGAATCATTTCTTTCATTATTCTTTTGCTTGTATTGGATTCAAAAGCTAATATTTCTGAAATTGGGGTTGTGATTTTCTTGAATGATGTGTTTGTTCAGTGATGTACTTGAATTTTTCATATATTATGGCCATTTACTTAGTCTATTTGTAATAGTTGTGAGGTCATGCCTATGTATTCTTTCTCGCAGTCGTTGCACCGGATACTATAGATAAGATGGGAGTTTTTCATTTTTGGGGTTTTACTTTTTAAGGGGGTGTAGAACTGTTTAAGTAAGTTAATAGGTTTGAACGCTATTTGATAGTTGTGTTTGAAGAGAATATTTCTTATATTTTTGATAAATTTGGTACATAAGGAATTGAAATGTATTGTTTCATTTCTGGAGTCTTTTTTGGGTATCTTGTTTGGTTATAATATTGATGAATTCTTGTTTTTATTATTTTGTTCATGAACTGAAGGGAATAATTATTATTAAGGAGGATTTTTCTTACTTTATTTAGTGCTTCTTTTCTTAACGATGGACTACTAAGGTGTATTGCTCCATCAGTCATACCACTTACAACGGTTTTTTTATATGTTATACGGTGATTTGAATTATAGTTCAAATAACGTTCTGACCACGTCGGTTTAGTGTACCATTTGGTTATAATTTTGTTTTTTTCTTTAAGGTAAGATCTTAAAAATGTATGCTATTGTCTATTTCTTTTTCGCTTGTGAACTGTAAATTCTCATGGAATGAGTTGAAAATTTTGATAGTTTCTTCTAATTTTGAATGAGGGATCGCCATGATACAGTCGTCAACATCTTTATAGAACGGGAGTTCCAAATTCAATTTTCATTTGACAGTTTCTTCTTGTTCTTCCATTACAAGTTGAGCTACGGTACTTGATATTGGGGATCCCATTGCACAACCGTCTAGTTGTTGGAAAAAGAAGTCTTTATATTGGAAATAGTTGGTTGATAAGGCTGTTTCAATGGCCTTGATGAATTCTTCCATTGATATTGGGGTATGGTTTTATATGAGGTTCCATTTTTTTGTGATAAAGTTTTTAACCAGTTGGTTGGGAATGTTCGTGTATAGGGATGTGACGTCTAGTGAAATTAGTATTGGTGGTTCCATTTTTTTGTGATAATGTTTTAAACCAGTTGGTTGGGAATGTTCGTGTATAGGGATGTGACGTCTAGTGAAATTAGTATTGGTCGTCCTGTATTCTGATGATGTCTATGAAGTCTTTGGAAGAACATGAATCTTGAACATAGTAGCTATTTTTGTTGATAATATTGGATATGCTGTTCCCTAAAAATTTTGAAAGATTATAAAATGGGGATTGGATGCTGGATACAATAGGTCTTAAAGGTATATTAGTTTTGTGTAACTTGGGTTGGCCATATATTTTGGGTGCGATAGTATTTTGGATTGATAAGTTTTTTTTTTGTGGATTTGAAATGTATTGTTTTGATTTCCATTTTTTAATGAGTTTATTATTTGTGAGTTGGTATTTATTGGTGGGATCATTTTTCATTTTTTTATATGTTTTTTTTGTCATTAAGTAATAGTTCCATTTTATTTTCATATTCTGTGGTGCCCATGATAACAGTTTTATTACTTTTGTCAGATCTAGTAATTATAATTTGAGGGTTGCTTTTGATGAATCTTTTGGTTTCGATCAAATTATTATTTATTTTGGGTTGAGATTTTATATTGTTATTATTGTTCTCCATTTTATTTTTATGTTTGTTAATGGCATTGACAATTTGTAATCTTATTTCGTTATTGGTGTCTTATTCATTATTAATTAATATTGCCTCTATACTGGCTATATATTCAGTGGAAGAATTTGGCTTCCTGAAATTATTGCAGGGGAATATTTTTCTCCTAGAGCGAGTATATTTTCCATGTCTTTGGGGATATTGGTGTTGGAGAGGTTTGTAAGCCATAAGGATGTGTCCACCTGTTGATGTTGGGGACTTCTGTTACTTTGGAGGTTGTGAATTTTCTTAATGTCTTTTTTGTTTTATGTTTAGAAAATATTTTTCATTTTTCTTGTGTTCTAGTTCAAAAAATTCTTTGAGTATATCATTTGGCAATTCATTTTCCCACTTTTCTCTCTGAATATAAATATATTTGTTCAAGTTATTGATGTTCAAAGTTGTTTCTTTTAAAAAGCAAGTTGAGAATTTGGTGTTTATATTTGTCAGTGATTTTTTCAAAGCTGCTGCCTAGTTACTTACCTTTAGGTTTTACATTTGTTGTGTTCAAATTTAAGAATTTTGGAGATAAATTGGGTTCCTTGCATCTAAGTAGGAATATTCTTCTATTTTTTTGTTTTACGAGGGTTTTCATTGATTTTGAAATCTTCTTGAGGTTCAAAACGGTGGAATTTCCGAATGAGTTGTTGCAGTTTTCGTAGAATGATGGCATTCTGCTTGCAGATGTTTCACCTTTGCTTTATGTTTTGTCTGTAGTTTTTCTTGAATCCTGAGTGAAAATTTTTGGAGAGAGGTTTCTTGGGGTTTGGATTCTTGTTGAATGAAAAATTTTCCTTTTTACTCCCTCACACAAACACAGGTTCACGTCTCCACTTTAACACGCCACCGCCATTAACGAGTGGAATAAAACTCAAAACAACAAGATCACTATGACATAAAAAACAAAAGAGACTTTCACATAAATAACAAAGAAAAATGTCAAAAAATATTTCATTTCAACAATGCAGCCTAGGTAGGTACCATAAGGTTATCATAAAACTACCACTAACAAAAAAATTTCCATTGTAGCTCAAATATAAGGAATTAATTGAAAAGTCCTCGACCGAGGACGAAACGTTTTTATATACATCAAATATATATATATATATATATATATATATATATATATATATATATATATATATATATATATATATATATATATATATATCAAAAATGAAACAATTCGTGGACACAACACTCCAAAAAGAGGGGCAAACCGCGTACACGTGTTTCTGGCTATTGGTCTCATCAGCGCGGTGCAGCCAAGTGTGAAGATTTGTATCATGCACACTCGATAAAATCTCTATTTATATATATGAAAAGCTGAAATTCAATTTCTCAATTTGAAAATTCAAACGAAAACCTCCCACTCGGTGGCGGATTTAGGCTTGATGCCGCCCTAAGCCCTGTTCATCGCGCCACCCTGGATGTTACAAATATTTTTATTGATTTTTATTCAATATTATCATTTTTGATTTGGAATAACTTCATTTCGTTAGACTATAATTTTCAATTAAAACTAATTAAAATTACCACCTACATAAGAAATGAAGATTAGACAAATAAATATTTCAATAGAACTGATGAAAATCCATATTGAAACTCATTATTTTAGTAAAACCCTTTATAGTGAAAATCATACAATAAACTGTATTAGGTTTTGAATAAATATTTTTCTCAATAATATAATTTTTAAATTCTTGATGAGGAATATCGAAAGACTTTTTAACGATTTTGAATGAGAACTTAAAATTCAGTTATTTTTTCTGAGAATGCACAAAAATTCAGTATGGAAAAAATAGGACATATTTTTCATGAACAATAATTTTCATCAATGAAAAATGCTCTGACGTTTGAGTAAATACTGAAATGATATTTAACATATCCATATCTATAGTGTTTTCATTTATCGCTGAAAATAAATTGCAAAATTATTCAGATTTAGTAATTTTTGAACACTTTATGAGCATATGAATAATTTCAGTAATGAAACAAAAAAAGATCATTGGATGAAGACTATAATTGATCTATTAAAAACTCAAGATCTCACTCATAGATTGAAAAGTAAATAAAAAAAATCAATTATTATACTTATATTCAATAGAGAACTTTCCATAAAAATTAATTTGAACTTATTTTCAAAACAGCTATCTTTCCTTTTTTTCATCTCTAAATTTTTGGTAATTCAAAAATATTGCCGCTCCTTATATCATGCCGCTCCTCATATCATGCCGCCCCTCAAATCATGCCGCCCTAGGCTCGGGGGTCACATGCCGAGGCTTAAATCCATCACTGCTCCCTCTAATATTGAGTTTTCTAGAAGGTATTGAAGGTTGGGTTAGCGTGAAGGTATATTTTGATGCTTCATTCATTTGGGCGAAACAGATTGAAAAAAAAGAGATGAAGAGAGAAAACACACTCCCCGTCAATTTACTGAACATTTTTTCGATATTAATGGTTTTCATTATCAAATTGATCAAGTTTTCGGCAAATGCTCGATTTCAAATAACCATCATGTAACAAATCATAGAGAGTACTAGATCATAATGACTTTGAAAAATTGTTTGGGAAGCCCGTAGTGTTTATTTCGTTTCGCCTGGGATTCACCGATGTTTATACAACGCAATAAAATATATCAGAGAGCAACGTGACCTCTAATGATTTGTTTAGATAATGAGTTATCTGAATATTCTGCGCATTTACAATACTCAGAGGCGTACTTATTAATTTTAGTGTTTTGGGAAACTAGGATCCAGATCTTATGAAAGAACAAAACTCCTTATTTGTATCAAAGTGTCTGGTGAAATATTTTCCACTTTCAAAGACTTGGTTATTTTGTACAAGTTATTTTATATAAGTTATTTTGTACATCTCTGTTGTACACAACAGGGGTGTAGTGATTATAATAATTTTTATCGATTTTAATTGGACAAAAAATTTCATTTGAGCAATGCCGATCTGAAAACATTTCTCCGTTGGTAACACCTTTATGGAAAGTTTTTCTACTTTCATTTCCAATTCATTTCAGTCCCTTAATAGGGACAGAAATTTTGAATGGAAATATAGTATTTCCATTTGATAACTAGTTTCCAAGGAAATGCACGTTCAGATTCACTTTGACATTTTTTGTAACATTCTTATTCGAATAATTTTTTGTATGATAATAATTTGAGAATGCTTGAATTATCTCAATTCCAACTTTTGACAACCACAAATTCCAATTTGGATATTTGATTTTCATTTATCAGTTATCATAAAAGTAACTTTTGAGAAAAATCATTCAATAACGAAATTAATACTACTACTATAATAATAAATGAATTTATTATTATAACTGTTGTTCATTTTGCTCTCGAGAGTAAACTATTGTCGTAAAGCGCTCAATTTTCAATTATCAATTAGCGAAAATCATTTCCATTTTTCCTAAGGAATAGTAATTTAATTCAATTGAATAATTGGTACACGTTTCTTTCAGGAATTTCAAACATCTGGTAGCTTCAGAAATCGCCTTCATTTTGGATCTGGTTCGAAATGTAGAATTTTGGTTTTTATATAATTGATTGAATGATCATTATCTAGAACCGGTTTTTAGAGCACAGAAATTTCGTTTTAAATTTCTACAATAACTTATTAAAATTCATTCAGTTTTCCTAAACAAAAAACCTAAATACTCTCTGTAGTATTAAAAACAATATAAGTCAACTTGATAAACAAAATTTAGAAGGAAGTATACTATCTTTCACATGGTCTTCAATTTGTTAACCTGAAAAACAGTAAGGTTATATTCTTTTGTAGCTTTTCCCTGAAGATAATAATGAATTTTATCAAAATATTGGAATAACTTGTATTATGAGAATATACTTCCGTTCTGCTGTTCGCCCAAAGATACTTAAGTTTTATTCTTAGTTGCTCAGGTGCTTCAACGATGGTTATAAATCTGTAGTTATCAATGAATAAGGTATTTTTGTTAATATTTTTAGTTTGAATCCTATGAATGCATGACAGTGGTTCACTTGAATTCTTAAATATATGTCTTGTAAAATGTTCATTTTCGTTTACAATCTACTTTGCTGAAAACATATTTGATTTGCTATTTGGGTTTAATTCTTCCACAATTTTCTGTAGACCCTTAACGCCTCTAAAACGAATATTTTATTCCGGTAGCAATATTTCTTTCTTTAGTTCACTTTTACACTTTCTTTAACGTTCCTTTTTTTCACTGGTAACTATACTACGATTCCAAAATAGTAGGCACTAAATTCTCAGAAATGATTGTGACGTTTTTGCCTCAAACAGATGAGGAAAAATGATGATAAAATATATAGAATCACAACAATGTTTTCGTTTTTATGCAATAATATTTTGCCTACTATTATGGAATTGTACTATAGTTGTGGTTGTGCAATTGGCCGCGGTGGTAGTGCGCCCGACTCAAGATCGGAAGACCGTGGGTTCGATTCCTGCCTTGACCAGATATTTTTCTCGAAAGAATCTATCTGGTTGAAGCCGGGATGATTCTGCAACCGTGTTAGGAATCACACGTTGAAAGGTAAGACCTCGTTATTCCTTAGCTTGCACAAGTTTCTCAACTTCTGAGAGTTGTCGTTCGTATGGGGGCGACAGCTGATTAATGAAAAAACAGTTTTTTTTCAAAATAGAACAGTTCATTGCATGTAAAGTTCAAATCTCCCACTGAATTTTCAAATTCTCTGGTGTAATTCCCTTATTGGGATTTTTCAAGAAATTATCTGATACACCGGCAAATTTCTGTTTGTACAATTTACTCAGTAATGTTTCAATATTTGTCGAATTTTTTTTTCATGAAATCTAAGTATACAGGGTGTAACATAAGCACTTTGAAATATTCAAACGACATATTCCTGAGACAATTTTAAGAAAGAAGTCTATATGAACTTGTGTCCGAAATTGCATCGTTTCGGAGATACGGGGTGTTGAAATTTAATTTTTTTGTTCGCTTTTTGAAAATAACTCTTGCAAAATATAAGTTATTTGCACGAAATTCAGTACCCGGGTTTTCCTTATATAGCCACTTCTTATCTGAATGAAATTTTACCCCTTTCAAATCATAATATTCATCAATTCAAGAAAGAAATAAAATCACAGATGCTTACTGCTCAATGTATGGTAGTGCAAAGAAATTGTTAAATTGACCAAAATAATGTTAAGAATATTAAGAGTTATTAGCAACTATATGATGTATTATTTTTTTCTCTTCTCTATCATTGTTATGATAGTAAATAAGTATGTTAACAATTATTTTCTTATACTCGCTGTATAATTTTTGGGAGGGGTGGAAGATATCGTTTGGCTAACCCTTTTCCTTTTATGTATAAATGTATTTTTATGCATAATAAACGATATTATTATTATTATTATAACATCTAGAGTGCGCTGCGTACGCTGTCATTATTTGTTTCAAATTGCTCTAACTTTTTTGACAGTAAACTCTTGGTACTTTTCATGAAAAAATCAAATTCCCAACCTTTTCCAAGTTAAACATGTACACTTCCTCAACAACGCTGGATGTGATCGTTTTCGAGATATTTACAATTTTCTATATCGATGCATATTACTTAGCTCCTAGGGCGGGCGCTAAGTGAAGTTGCTGAAAACATTACAAAAACTAAGTATGTGGTGGATCTCGTCAAAATTAACAAATTTTTCATATAATATGTTTGACGAAAATAACTAAAATTGCAGGATGACAAAAACCTGCCATGTTTTGAATATTTTCAACAATCTGTATTTCGAAAACGAATCATTCTTCGTTAAACATTTCATTAAAAAAGTTGTTTATTTTGACAAGATCCACCACATACTTAATTAATACAAAATTATGATATGATTATGACGATGTATCTCTGTAGTTGTTCGTGAAATAATTGTTTGCTGCGAACTGGTTTATTTTGGGCAAAAAACCCAAGAGACATTTTTTGTTAAGAATGAAACAGGCTATAGGAAATACATTTTTAAATGGTTAAAAAATAATAAAACAAAAAGTTACATTGGAAATAAATTTTAGGGGTTGCGTTTTCCACCCCTTACAACCATGGGTGAACCAAATAAATTTTTGGCTAAGTGTCTTTTTGGTAGTACAAAACGTCAGGTCAATTTCAATATTGTAACTTCTTTAGTGCTTGTGAAAAAAATGGTTATACAAATTTTATGTACCCCCTTTAAGGGGCTGTATCTTAACAAGGGATGCTCCGATGAAATTTCTTTATATGAAAGATCCTATCTTTTTTTCGATGAGAAATCACATCCTTAAATGTTTCACACTTATTTAGTTACACCCTGTATAATATGACCAATATTTCTTCTTGAAGAAATTACAGATTTGGCAAATGGGGAATGAAAGTCGACCTTTTGAGTATTTTTATTCAAATCCAATGGTTTGTGTAATGAAGAATTCAGTCCGTATTCAGCAAATCACCATTAATTGAACAGATACTGGTATTGCGAGTAATGTTCAACAAAAAGATTGAAAGTTTACACTGTTAAATACAAATAGGGGATTTACACTTGAAAAGAGTCTGATTCATCCCTGATTTTTGGGGAAACGTGAGTCGAAAGAGTATTGCAATGGTGTTTGGGAAAAATAATTGTTTTATGAAAATATTAGAAATTATTACTGAAGTATGCGATAAACTGAAAATATTTAAATACTATTTAGTGTGGATCATATTTTTTTTTAATATTTAGGTACTAACTTCGCCCCCGATTAAGAGTTGGATCTTCATTCCCAAAATGATATTGAAATTATTATGAAGAGTCAGAATACATTTCCTAAAAAAACCATCAAGGATGAATTATTTCGTGTTTTTTAAATTGGGTAACCACTTGCTTTTTCTCGAAACTCATAGCTGAGCTGATAATTACAAGGTATTTTCTTTTAACTTGTGATTCCTAGTACGGGTTGGACGATTTATCGCACGATACGCAGTGGATAGTTGAAATCGAACCATAGTGATCGATTAGATGAGTAGAACGAACCACTCACTCTAACCTATTGGGTACGCTCTGACCAACGGTTTGAAGAAAGTGGAATAAAGTATACAGATGTAGGTATCAGAAACCCAACTGCCAAAGTCAGGTCAAATTTGTTTATGAGATAAACACATATTGATTTGAATATCATTACAAAATATTCAGACTTCTGAGCGGCAAACTGAACATGGATATTTACAACTATTTATAGAAAACTATCCGGATCTTGCAGATGCAACCTTGAAACACAAACCCACATACGTTATGATAACGAATGATCCAGTGCAAATTTAATTTTTCAAAAACTACATCTTAACTGATATCTGGTCTTTTTTCTGATACAGGCAAAATCAAACTCCACAAAATTGCACATTTTCAAATTTTCATGTTAATTTTGTTTGGCTTGGACGTTCAGTCATTCAGCCAGTCGCTTAGTTGATACATTAACATTGAAATGAAGATGGAGAGATTGAATTGGTTATTAGCAGAGCTGAAGTTGAATGAGGGTTGACATACTGCCTTCTCGTCCAGGGTCCTAACAGGACATTTCAAATATACACATTACTGGAGGTAGACTGCGGTGAAGAATGGTAACATCAACATGGGAAGTAAATCCTGAGGGCTATAATTAAATGTTACTCAATTACATTTTTTTTGAGTTTCTCAACATTTCCATCGGTTGTTGATGTACTGGGGCGTCCAGGCCAAGCATCGTCATTCACATCCTCTCGACCTTCTATGAAAAGCTGGTACCACTTGTAAACATTTTTTTGATTCAGAGTACAATCACTGTATACCACTGTCAACATGTCAAGAGTTTTTGAGCACTCAGTTCCATTTTCTACATAAAATTTTATGCAAATTCTTTGATCCATTTCTTTCGATAGCAGAAAATCGCCGAACAAACAAAACACTTCTAACTTGTATGCCTCTCACCAACAAACTAAACATGCTAAACAGCAGAAATTGGGAACATATGTTCGAGACGAGTGTATCGATATGAAATATAGAGAATATCGCTGATTGAATGTACGTAACCTGCAAAATTTGAATATCAATATTTTTTTTGAACATTTCACGTATATCTAGATTTGAAGGCGTTCTCATACTAATGATATTACATGCGAGGTGGTCTACATATGCATCATGATTGAGTCCTATGTGTGCCTTCTTCCAACGGAAAGAATTTGCGTAATAGCGAAACTTGGTTCGTCGTGCAATTTTTTGGTTCGGAAGGTGTTTTGTACTTTGGAAAACAAAACAGAGAGACAGTCAGAAACGATGACTTTAATATATTTGGCATTTTGTATAGAACGAATTGCTGCAGCTTCGAACCTGAAGATGGAAAATTCAGATTGTGAAATATTTCTATATTGAAAGATGGGATATTGATAGTGAATCCGATTCCAGCTTTTTTTCAGATGCATTTGTATAGGTATTTCTTGCATCGGTCCACTCTTCGAGATATTCCTGATGAATAATGTGATTTATCAGAGGATCCTCAGTACCTATATTGTGGCTGTGTGAAATGATATAACGACTATCAGTCCTCTAGTTGAAGAGTATCTTCGGTTTTTAAAAAATATTCATATTTTTTGCGATGTTCGTCGTAAGACGAACATAAATGAGGTTTTGAATTATCCAATATTATTCCATTAGATCGAATATGTACACATTCACTTGAGCAACATTGCGACGGCCAGTTGTAATTCTGTACTGTTCGAGGCTTGGTGTGGATTTTGATTTAAAAACTATCGAAGAATTCAGTTTCTATTTGTCTCAAGGTTTTTATGTTTGGAGTAATATATAATTAGATATACGAGTATACCTATCGGTAGGTCTCTACAATGCTTATTTCAGGAACATCAATCAGGATATAGCGTCTATGACGAACGAATTCAATTTTTCAATAATCCTATTAGAAAACAAGTACATACACAAAATCGACCAATAATACCCATTTTCGGGTTGAAATTCAAATTCATCAGTAATTGATTTTCCCTTCATGCATACCCCTTGGCTTACATATTCGCTATATTTGGAAATTGAGAAATGTTTCATTTCGATACACTCAAAAAGAGGATCCAGACCTTTTTGCAACCATTGTCTCCAAACGTTACTTCAAAAATGTAGCTCAGAAGAAGAAATTCTTAGAAAAGTCCACCTCTTTTCTATCTAGTTATTATCGGCCACCTACCGTTGTTGTTACCTTGTTCAGTGATTATAGTTTGTGAAACATGTGTTATTCTCTTATATCTACAATATCTACAAAAATCAACTTGATGTATAATCGACAATGAAAATGTGTGAGATACAGGGTGACTTTTTTTGAAAATTTTCCCCACTGAATTAGGGTTATCGAAACCAATTTTAACTATTCTGTTGTAGATATATATCGTGAAGATGAGATATTTCTACTAATATTCGAGTAAGGTATTTTCCGATTTTTATGATTTTTTCAGTTCAGGAATCAAACTCGTTCATGTGTGTTTTGTGAAATACAAAGTCAAACATTTTATATATTCAGACTTGAGAATCGACAAATGTAAATTTTGAGAAACCTGTTTCATGATTTTCTTTAGTTATGATTTTTACAATGCACCTGAATTTTCAACAGAAAATGATTGTTAGGCTGTTTCGAGAGTTTTGTCAATTTTTATAAGTCTATTTTGAATTGTGAATTGAATACCGATTCAATTCAATCGAAATAAGCGTCATTTGAATCAATGCACTTTTGCCAACGTAACGAAAGTCGATCAATTTCGTCAACATGATAATTTTGTGCTCGGGACTCGATGAAGACGACAAAGGCAGTTTTTGCCTGGTCTTGATTGGCGAAAGTTCTACTGGTGAGAAAATATAGTAGTCGGTTAGCGGAAGGTCTGGGGAATATGGTGAGTGAAGCAGGACTTCGACACTCATTTCGTTTAATTTTCGGACGGTGTTTCGTGAAATGTGTGAACGAGCATTATCATAGAGCAGGATCGAAACTTTTTTGTTGGCCAGTGCCGGCTGCTGCTGACGAAGTTTTCGGTACATTTCGTCGATTTTCTCTCAATAGAACTCTGCTGTGATGGTTTGGCCTGGTTGTAGAAAGTTATAGTGAATCACATCAGCCGCTGACCACAATACAGTAACCATGGTTTTCGCCTTTAGGAAGTGCCTGCGAATTTTTTTATGACTTCTATCCACTGAAAATGGGTGCCTAGAAGTGGTAATTTGAGTTTTGTAAAAAGTTAAAATCTGTCAGAGCCATATCAGGTGAATACGGTATGTGTTCGATAAGGTTTGTTGAGTTTTTGGCCAGAAATTCGGTATCAGTGATAGCCTATTCAGAAGGAGCGTTATTGTCGTGCAAAATTCATGAGGTTGCCTTCTACACATTCGGTCTTTTCGACAAATTTGCTCTCTCAAACGCAGCATAACTCTCAAATGGAAATCATTATTTATTGTCTCACCTTCTCGTGAGAATTTTGAGTGCATAACACCGTGGTGACCAAAAAAAACCTATAAACATCACTTTCCTCTTTAATCGACTTCGAAGTTTTTTTTTTTTGGTTTCGGTTCAATTAGAAGGCACCATTCTGAAGCTCGACTGGTTTGTATATCAAATTCGCAAATCCATATCTCATCTTGATCTAACATGTCTTTAGCGACCTTCACGCGATTGAGTTCCCGCAAAAATTCAGATCTTTCGACACTAGCCAGAAAAATTCTGATGCTCTTTCTGTAGAAGTCAGTTTTTCAAAACGAGCATTCAAATCGGAATAATCATTCACTTTATGACTTTGATGATTTCGGAGATATTTCAATGTTAATGTAATAAATCCCAACTTGAATGCAGATCCTTTGAAAATGGCAACTTCTACTTTTGTGAAAATATTCTGAAAAGGCCTTTCCATCTCATTTAAAACTTGGCATCTTCGTGTGAGTTCATTTCTCTAGATTCTCTGTTTCAGCAAATTCTCTTGGTTGTCTTTTCTTCTTCTTCCTTGCTGTTCCAGTTTTTTTATCTTGACGTTCTCGTTCCAATAGTTTTTTCTTTCCACGATTTCTAATCACTGCAGTAGATTTAGCAACTTCCTGTTTCATTTTTTCCCGTTCATCTTTGCATTTCATTTCTGTTCTTTATCTTCTCCTTCTAATTTCCTTTGCCGCGTTTCCCTTTCTGTCTACCCTTATGTTTCTTTCTGTCATCATTGTTTTAGGTATTTTTTTAGTATTCTGTTTTTATTTCCAAAATTTAACAATTTAGCGATATCTGGAGGGTCACTATTATTTTGATATTGCTATTTGCTTTTGTATTCAAAATACTGACTCAATCTTATTTTTTCAGTACCATTATTCATCACAACACTCTCATCAGTGTTACGTCTATGCGTTTAATATTTTGAAATTGCAATTGTACAATGTATTTCACTTATTTTACTGGCCTTTTCTTGAAACTCACCAATTCGAACCAACCGTATTCTGAATAAATCCTTCAACTGATATATTTTGTTAATGCAGCTCAACGCTCTCATTCGAACATCATAAAACATTTTTGAACTCTTTTTGTTCATTAGTGAATATATGAGTTGTTGTTATGATGGCAATTGAAGTCACGGCAAGACCTTTGAATGGGTCCATGTAATTCATCATAATGTACTCCATCATAACATCAAAGGAGAGAAATCGTAATGCTTCATAACGCTACAAGATCATAATCGTAATATATAGAATACGGAATGCAGAGAAACGTAAGCCGTCATAATCGCAATTCATCATAACGTAAAACAGCAGAACGTACTTTGTCATAAAGTACAAATTCATAATGTACTCTAGAAACGTTAACGGATCATAATCGCAATGCATCATATTCACATTGTATCATAAACTCAATGTATCATATCGCTAAAGCGTAGAAACCGTAATGTACAGAATCCGTATTTCATCATAACCGTAATGTATAGAATACGTTAAGTATCATAACGTAATCCATCATAATTTGATTGCGCGTGCATCAAGTCTGTCTCACAATAGCTTACTAGTGTCATAGTCGATGGGCCGAACACAAAAATATTCTAAGCAGAATAATCATCATATTCTTAGCGGAAATTTGCTATAGGTACTACGTAGGGTAGAATTTATTTCAAATTCATTCTACTTCGAATTTCATTAAAAATAACCATAATTATGTCGATTTAATTGATGCTTCGAACTAATATTAAACGTTTTCAAATTTTTTATTGATAGTGGAACTGAAAGATTCAGTATATTTACTAGAAAGATGATTGGTAATAATTATTTCATTTTCATTTCCATTAAACATATGCAATGAAACATTTTGTGAGTACATATCAGGTATTTCAAAATGGCCGATTAGATATATAAATACATCTGTTGGTATACATTGATTGTGGTAGACTGCTTCGTATATTAATTGGGTTTCTGTATTTCCTCGTTTTACATTCCTTGGCATATCAGGTACTCTTCCTAGCGGCTCAGTCTCAAAGCATTGTTGATTTACGTAACTCAATAGAATCCATAACATTAATATTTTCTATTATTTTATTGAAGATTGTGGCTCACCGTCCTACTGTTGGATAATATGGCTTTGAAGTGACGTCATTCCCACCGATTTCTTGAAATTATTTGAAGGGCACTTTCATCAAACTATTTGCCAAGAGACACAGGTTAATTATAATTTTTTGCTTTGTGTCTACCCTATTCGCGAAATTCGTTTCCACTAGATTTGGCATCTGCCAAATTCCACAATCGACCATAGTGTTTAATTGAATTATCCTTCAATTTTGAACAAATTGCTGAAGATTTCTAGAGTTGAAATAAGTTTTTTAGATATTTTGAACTACGCAGACATTGCTAGCTGCATATCTTTTAAAAAAAAGGTTCCTAATAACTATATTATGTTCAAAATCAAGTTTCTAGGGAATCTAGGGAATTTTGTGTATTATGTTTGATTTCTAGGGACATTTGTGACAGATGCTATGTCATTCACCAGTTTCACAGGGCAACCGTTCAATGTTCATTTCTGGGGATGGATAGAATCATTAGAATCTCATGCAGTGTCTCATTTTCAATTGATCTGGAAAAATTTTCACAATCATTGAACGAACGTCTAGTTTCAGTAACAAGCCTAGCAGTTTATGCAACCAACAGAACAAACAGAAAAAAGTAAATTCTGTCTGATCCAGAAGATGCGACTGATGCAGACTGGCAACTCCAGGTCGGGGTGCCAAAGAAGAGACATATTTTTTTTTAGTTTTGCTTATATGCGCTCTCAGTATTTTTGACCATTTAATAAATTTTGTTGTAAGTTACATTCGTTTAATAATCACCCGTCAACTTTTTCTTCCCTAAAGCGATTTAAAAAAAAAATATTGCCATTTTAAAAATATCCCTAGACTTTCCGATGTGGTATATGTTGATCGAATGCAAAACACATTTCAATTTCTCACCTAATTCAGAAAAAATATTTATTGAAAGATTGAAAGTATATTTTTTCACCTTAGTTAAAAATCTTTCGCTTTCTATGCATGTCTGAAAGTTATTTTTTTTCTTGAAACATTGAACAGATATTTTTCTCAACAGTCTTACCTACATGCATTCTGAAGATATCTGAAATATATTCAACATCAGTTGAGTCCAAATCGAACGCGAATCACTAAATTAAACGCATACTCTATAGATTTCAGGATTATACTGCACTCACCTACATACGTTTTTTTTTTAATGACTGTTTTGGGTTGGTTTTGATTATAATTGGGTACATTCAAATTATGGTATCAATGTGATAAAATTACGAT
Organism: Leptinotarsa decemlineata; assembly: GCF_025532065.1. Lineage (NCBI taxonomy): Eukaryota > Metazoa > Arthropoda > Insecta > Coleoptera > Chrysomelidae > Leptinotarsa > Leptinotarsa decemlineata. The sequence goes on from NW_027412532.1 coordinate 23,492,064, forward strand.
CCTTATGCATATATCGTGGTTCTTGATTTTGGAACCTTGACACCAACTTGGTCTTTCATTAATTTTTTTGACACAAAATAATTTGGCACTACCATTACTCACTTTCATGTCATTCTACAGCCATATTAACAGTTTGAAAACTTCAATAAAGGCAAATAAATCGATCTAGAATATATTCATGATAATAACCTTCAAACAGTTTTAAAGTTTAAAGAAAACACAGATCGAATTAACCAATAGCAATGGCCGATGGCGAATGGTTTTATGGTGTTAATGGGTCTTCAAGGTAGCCAATTGTCTCAAAATTTCACTCAACATTTTAATGCAGAATTATGAAAAATTAGAAACAATGAAATAATAAATTCAAGTACTTCATCATATTTAAACTTCTTAAGTATCATAGGGCTCTTCTTAGAGCTTCAATGAGTTCAAAACTTCAACTTCCGCCATTATTCCCACGTAGTCTAAGCAAGCGCATGGACTATTGGATTATGACAAAGTACGTTATGATACATTACGTTATGATGTTTTACGTTATGATGAAGTACGTTATGACGCATTACGGATTACGATTACGAATATGATGATGAAGTACGTTATGATGATGGATTACGTTATGAAACTGTACATTATGCAGCTGTTCGTTTCTATCTTGTACTATATGATCAATTGCGATTTATATCGTTTGACGTCATGATGGAGTAAATTTCTGTGTATTACGATTTCTATCTTGTACAATATGATGCAAAGGTGTGCCCCCTTTGAATCACCACGTTTAGAGGCGGTTTATTGAGAGAAAACAGTGTTATCACAATTCTGATATGTTCAAATTGGAAGGGGAATATTTTTAGGAGATATAATTTCTTGGGGAAGATAGGTTTTGGCTTTCTACGTCTCCATCTCAATACAAAAAGAACTCTTTAATGAAATGTCTAATTACCACTATTTGATTTTATTTATACGACCGGGTTTGGGTTTGACCCCATTATCAAGTATAAAACTGAGATGTGAACTTTGAAAACTCGGTTTTATCAGGAGTAAGGACAGGTACGAGTACTTGATAGACAGGTCCTTGGGCGAACCAGAATGCCAACTTTCAAATTCATCACTGAAAATTCTAGGGGTTGTTAAACTTATAAATTCAAGAGAGAAGACTTACATAAATCGAGTTGCTCTTTTAGGGGTATATATTACTGGTTTTCAATTTTCTTCCCTTTTTTACATATGTGTAGGATCTGTATTTATCTTGTGTTTTGATTCTTGAAGATGTTCGTACATTGTAGATTTTTTTGTCCAAACAGACGTGTTCACGCAGCCTTATGTCAAAATTTCTACCGGTTTGGCCTGTATATACTGCAGAGCATTCGCCACACTCTATTCTATATATATCTGATTTTTTCATTTTATCCCGTTTGGGTTTTGCATTAAACAATGTTCTACCAAAATTATTATTACTCATGAAAGCTGTTGATATTTTGTATTAAGAGAAATGATTAATTAGGTTATAATCAGTACCAAGATACACTTTAATTATGTAACGTTTTCTGTTGAAATGCAAGTTTTATGTATAAATCACAATTTTTGCCGGTATTACTTAAATCTTACTACAGTAATAATGAAACAAACTTTAAAATTAAACATAAAATTTAAATAAAAAAAAAAAAATATTTTTCAGAAAATAAAAATTAACTCTTCTAGAAAATAAACTGATCTAGGTAGTTATGTTTATATCAGTGATACCAATTATTTTAATGAGATCGTTTGAAATACGTAGGTTGTATCAAAATTATCGTTTGGTAAATACATACTACTATACTACTGAAATATACTTTCATAGTAGGAAATATAATAACTGGGAATCAAACCAGCATTAGTGAGGCTCCTTATATCAGTTTTCTTTGTTTCGGATATTTACAATTTACGCTGATAAAGCGGTTTGAGTTTTGTATGACGATTATTTCTATTTGTTCTTTTACTCAAATCAAGCTCTTTAAAATCATCAAAATACGATATCTTGTACCATATTTTAATCTCATTATGTTAATTTTTCTCAATTTTGATAACTTTTATGTCTGACAACTTTACAATTTGGCCATCTACATCTTTATTCAGTCTAGGAACTGGTAGTTGTTTTATATCTATGAAATCACCGTAACCCATTTCATTTACAATGAAAGGTATACCACGTTTTTTAGCGCCTCGAATAGTAGAAATATATTGCGGAGGCACGTATATGGCCCCAGATCTAAGACATCGTTCAACTTGTTTCTCTATTACAGAATGTACAGCATCTCCCTCATTCTGAGTATGACCGCGTATCAGGAACTTATGTGTTATAGACTTAATTTTTCAGTATTGGACTGCGTAAATATACACTCCGATAATAAACTCTTCTGCTGACCACAGCAATTATCAGCTATAATATCCCAAGGACATTGATAACTAACGAAATAATTTTATCACAGTTTTCGAAAGCACGTTATTTGGTAACATCCCGACGCCGAAGGCGGAGGGATGTTACCTAAAATAACGTGCTTGAGGAAGTTGTGATAAAATTATGAGTTATTTATCAATGTTCGAGGGATATTCGGTGAGAAAAATTTTTGCAATTCGAACAAAATTATTTATTGAACACACAGTTATTGAAAGAACAATTCGTATAATGATATTCCGTTGATCTTGCTGTATTTGCCTCGGTTAATGCATAGGTGTTTCCACGCATACTATTGATTATTTGGTTATGATGTTCCTGATCAATATTCAAATATGAACACCAAAGCGAGGAAGTGACATTTTCGGAATAAATTGAATTACTGAAATGTCAAACAACTTTATTGTGTTTGTTGGTTGCTTAGCAATGTCATGACATAAGTGATAACTACCCGTGAAAACTATCCATGGGTAGTTATCAGTGTAATGATGGTTTCATTGGTTATTTCGACACACATGACTAAAAATAGACAAATTTGATAGGATAATTTTTTTGGCAAAAAATTTTCAGTGTAATGATGGTTTCATTGGTTATTTCGACACACATGACTAGAAATAAACAAATTTGATAGGATAATTTTTTTGGCAAAAAATTTTCAGAGTTAAAAGTTATGTCCAGATATTAGTCGGCACAAGAAGATTTTTTTTGCAAGTATTTTAATACACAAGTACCTATTTTATCTGCTCCTCGGTGTCCTTAAGATTCATCCCAGAAGAAGCATTCAGTTTTGTCAAGTTCAAGCTCAGAGATGTTAAGTTCAAGCAATTTATTTTAGACTTATAATGAAACGTAGAAATCTCTAGTTGTTGACAAACTGTTTGAATTGGATGTTGAGCCCTCAGGATCTGAAGACGCTTATTTAACAAAATGAAACATTTTCATCCTCTTAACTTTATAGTATTACTGCCACTAAGAGGAATATGACACTCAAACAGTGATTTAAAACATCTATATTTTAATAATTTTACCATAATTTTGTTTAAAAACGGACACTGAAAAGAAAATGCCTGTTTCTATTCACAAAAAAATGGCACTATGGTTATAATGCCATTCATGTTTTTATCAAATCATAAAATTATGACAGATAATAACGTTAAAAAAAGCACTAAACTAAAATTACATTTTTAAATTTATCAAAAATAATATTTTAGTGTACAATTAACTAAATAAGCGACAATATACATGAAATGTAATTTTTTTGTTCATCAGAAAATTTCTTCCAATATTACTTTAACTAAATAAGCGACACTATACTTAAAATGCGTCACCTTATGAATTTACTTCTTAGTCATTTACGCAAAAGTTAAAACTGACACTAGCGTCCTCTAGGGAAAAGTATTTAAACTAAGATAAAATGTCGTTTATGCAATAAAAGCGCTTTCTTTCAAGGAATCTAAATGTCGTTGTAACTCAATATCGCTCATTTTAGTATAATGCCACTTTTGTTTTCAAGGTGCGAAATGATATATACAGTTGTAGACAATGAAATAGGGTAAGTGAAGAATGACAAAATGAAAAAAAATAGATGATGGTTGTCTAAAATAGAGAATGAATACATCTCTCACATGAAAGTTACTTGTTACGTGGAATATGAATCCAATGCAAAATTTGAAGATATGCAGTTCTTATCTCTCATAATATTGACATTGAATTTATTGTAGTATTTTTAGATATTGGAAATTGAAACTTATACCAGTTTAGAATCAGTCGATAGATAGCTTTCACTTCCTTGAAATACGTTTGAAATTGAATTGCAAGTTTTTGTGTGTACCAATTTTTTTGAAATGTAAGTGACATTGGTTATTAAAATAATATAATTGAATGTATTATTAGTTATCGGTCAATTATTCCAGATTTGGTATATTCTTGAATGGATTTCAATTATTATCAGTTATGATAACTATACAATTTTCCCTCTGCAAATTTAATTCGAAACGCATTTCTCTACACGACAACTTCATCAGTTGAACTGGTACATCAAACTATTCTACAATGTAATTCATATAACAGGTAATTTCGAAACTTAATAAGATGAATGAATAATTCGGATAAAACAGGTAAATTTCAAAAAACAATTATAATATAACATCACTTCTAGCAAAATAGATAATTATAAATATGTTGATTATCGCCATTTTATGAAAACAAGTTCAACAATGGTGAGTGATCGACTTCTTGTCGGTTGTTTAAAAAAACATCTGAATTTTTGGTGTCATTCATTTTCTGAGATTCCAACAGGTTTCATTTCTGACCTTAACTGTCTGTATGTATTAGGTTGTTTCAAAAGTTTTGTCCGTTTTCATGAGTCAACTTCGAAGTGTAATGTCTGAGTGAATAATCATTCGTTTATTGAAATTTTTTCGTATCTGTGAAAATATATCCAATTTTCATTTATAGCGAGTCTAATATTTCATTGAGAATAGTGGTGTGTGTTTGCGCTTTGAAACCTGCTATGCTGGGTTCCTCTCGTCAAGAAAGTAAATGAGAATTTTCAAATTGTTGTAATAAGCGTCTTTGATGCTTATTAGTGATGCACACTATGAATTTTAATTCTTAGTGTGAAACCTGCTGTTTTATTTTTTGTATTATTATAACAAATGACTGCGTATTAAAGTAAGTTACATGTCGTACAAAAATCGAAACCGAACTTTCGGTCGGACACTACGTTATTTTATTTATAACGAAACATGTCAACGCGAATGAATAAGAGTTATGAATTGATTTTATTTTAATTTCACATTTATTATATATGAAAGTGTTTTACCATTTATACCGTTTATAAATTGAATTTTTGACAAAGTTCTGGAGTAATGAAGCTTCATTGTGATCCACAATCAAGTAATGCACGGGCTTTGACGAAATCGTTTTTGCGATCTGAAACGTATACTTGCGATGTTGATAAAATAGTATTTCGTACTGCTGCTATATTACACTGAGTCAATTCGCCTGCCTGCGATGCATTTGCATCTTGCTGTATGATCGTTATGGCGTTCACGTTTCCATCATTTTCACGAGTTTCGTGTAAAACTGTATTGTGCTTACCGTTGCATTTTTCACACCCGCTCAATATGGAATCCTGAATTTGATGATTGCGACGTAAACAATTACTGCATAATTTAAGTTGTTTAATTTACTTATGATGCACTGTTTGGAACCTTTGGTGTAGTAATGAATATTACTGGAGTTTTTTTCCCAACACCAAATCGTTCGTTTCACTACAAGCTTTTACACTCGACGTTATCCTTACGAAGTCTCGAACTCTTAATCTAAGGTGTGGACGATACTGTCATCTTCATTTTCTTCAGGTTGGAAATTTTACCCTTTAAACTGTCTTTCGTCAGGAGGAAGAGTGGTTCACAACTGAAAGTGTTTTTTGGTAACGACATGAAGATCAATGACCTCTATGCCGTCCTGGCCTTGTGTACCCCTTCCTGACTGAGGTATTTGATGAACAAACTGTTCATTTCAACAGACGTCATGAGGCCTTCACTCAACCGAACGACAGCGCCTTCTGTGTCGGGAGGGGTCGTCTATAGTATAATCTACAGCTTCCCTAACTAATGGGTTATCATGCGTTTCCGCTGACTCGAAAACTCTCTGATTCCTCGACTGAATAGACTGCTGTACAGTTAACAGCTTCAAATATTTGCGGATGTCTTCATTCCGCATGCACCATGGAGCATTCACCAGCATCCCAAGAAGTTTGTTATGCAGTCTTTCCAAAATGGAAAGACTAGACGGAGCGGTTTGTCCCCATGATGACAGGCTTGAACATCGTATTGTATAGTAGAATCTTATTTTTAAGATTGAGCTTTGAGTTTCTGTTAATCAGAGGATAGAGTTTTGCTATGCTCAACTGCACTTTGCTCTTGATATAATCAATGTGATTTACCCAGGTGAGTCGGCGATCTACCCACAGACCTAGGTACTTAACCTGCGTTTGCCATTCGATCTCCCTGCCTGAAATCGTGACCTTTGTGTCTGGAGAAACATTACGTCTCCCCAAGTCTATCGCCTGGGTTTTATCTGGATTCACCCGAATCTTCCAGTCAAGGTACCAGCGTTTGAGGTCATCGAACCTCGGAAGGTCGCTCACGTAAAGGCTGTACAATAGTGGAGACAGCATAGCTCCTTAAGGCACTCCAGCCTGGATTTTCCTGACGGGAGACAGGGTTCCTTCAACTCGGACCTGAAATGTTCTGTCTTTCAGGAAGGACCTAATCCATCGGATCAGGCCCCGAGGCAGGTCGAAATTGAGCGTTTTGTGTAGCAGGCCTTCATGCCACACTTGGTCGAAGGCTTCCGAAATGTCCAGGAAGACTAGATGAACTGTCTTCCTATTGTTAAGCTCTGAGATGGAATTTTCGACCAGTCTGAGGGCCTGCAACTCGGTGGAGTGTGCCCTCCTGAAGCCGAATTGTTCATCAGGCAGAACATTTTGGTCTTCAACTTCTGTCATCCTTTGCAGCACAACACGTTCAGCCAACTCAGCCGTTGAGCAAGGCAGACTAATCGGACGATGATTCTGGGAAAACAGTGGGTTCTGGCCCTGTTTCGGAATCATGACGCTTACGGTATGCTTCCATCTTTGGGGGAAGTATCTGAGGGCGATTGAGCTGTTGATTATATCCAGCAGGTAACTGATGAAGTTCTCCGGAAGCTGCTTCAATAACCTATTGCTGATTGAATCAATTCCCAGAGTCTTCTTAGGTTTAGAGGCTATAATGTACCCCCCAGTTCTTCCTCCGAAGCTGAACTGATCACGTCGTCATCATTTCCCCTGAGGATGCGCTGAACCCGGTGTTCCAGCCGGATATCACGGTCAATATCATCATCCAGATCATCGGTAAGTCGAAACTGACTCTTCATTGTGTCTGCAAAGGCCAACGCGTTCTCGGCGGGGGAGTAGCAGATGCTGCGCTGTATGTGAAGAGGGAGGTAGCGGTTTTCCTCTTCTTGAACCTGCGAATGACTCGCCACAGCTCATCATCCCCAGGTTCGAGCGATTCCAAACACTCGCTCCACCTCTTGTTTCTGTAGTCAGTGATGGCCTGTTTAACCTGATTGGCCATCCTGCTAGTCGCAGCCTTGTCTGCAGGGTAGAAAGTCCGCTGATAAACTCGTCTGAGTCGATTTCTCTCTCGGATGAGGTTCTCTATCCTGGAGGAAACTCATTGTAGCTTCGCAGAGGACACTCTGTCCTGGTTGTGGTTGCACGGAAAGCGTTGTTCACAGACAATTCGAAATCCGCCACCGCCGCGTCGAGACCGTTGCAAGTTTGAAGCGCCTCACAGTCTGTGCGTGTCTCCACTAGGTGAGCCTTGAAGGCTTCCCAATCCGTGGATGATCTCATGCGATAAACCTGGGAAGGGGGATCATCACCCAGCATCAGGATGACTGGATTATGATCTAACTTAAGTTACGACAAAGTGTACACTTCGCAGGACATGGAGACGTTCCTGAGCAGGCCTTCACTCGATACTCATGCCTGTCATAATGCGCAAGGAGCGCTCGGCCGTTCGCATTGGTGAGTCTGCTACACAGATTGTGCTTGGCGTTGAAGTCACCAGCAGCAATTGTGGAGATATTTGTCGACATCAGCAGTTGATCCAGTGATTCTGGGAGTAGAAGATTCCGCGGAGGGTTGTAAACTGAGATTAATCTATGACGACCTCTTCTCAGTTGGAGATCAACGCCCACGGCTTCCGTGCTATGTAACTGATCCGAGTCAATGCCAAATTGTACGTGAGGAAGATAACGTTTGACAAAAATGCCAACTCCTCCTCCAACACGTCCAACGCGTTCTCTATGGTAAAAACGATAGATTGGAATACCAAAAGGTTCATTGTGCTGGTAGGTTTCCTGCACAAATGCAACATCGATGTTATGTTCTCTCAGGAAGTTTTCAAAGTCATGTTTTTTGTTTGAAATACTATTGGCATTCCAAAATAGAACCTTAAGAGAGCTAGGCAATGTAGGTTGTCTAGCCATTAACAAGCTCCAGTTAGCACGTTGGTGTTCACCGTGAATATTTTTTCAAGTACGGGAAACTGAATGAAGAGTTTTTTCATCTGGTCCAGGGCGGACCTAACCTTCGACGGACGAGGACTAGAGGGAGCCACGGTTGGCCTGGCGGAGGTGTTACCGCTCTTGACCGCTCCTGCGTAGCTCATTCCCGGCGTGTGCCAGATGCTCCGACAGGGCGCCTTCCAGGTGTGGGTGCGTTTCGGAGGCATTTGCAGCTACTTTGGTCCTCCTGCGAACTTTGGGGAACTCAAGACAACCTTGGTAGTTCGCAATAGTTGCAGTTATTGCATTTTGGAGGATCTGCTCGCAGCTTCTTGCACCCACCTGAAAGGTATCTGCCGGCGCACTTGACGCATATGGGAATAGCTAGGCAGTTCCTTTGGCTATGCCCCAACCGCTGACATCGGTGACACTTCCCTACCAGTGTCTTCTAGTGTTGGGGCTTAACTTTAACATTACCTTGACATTAAGGAGGTCCCGTTCGTCATTGTTTAGTTTTACCTGTAAATACGTAGTCAGTTATCCGGTCGAAAGGCCAGCACAATGTTAAGCATTTTTTCTGATAGAGAAATTGGGAAGGAATGATATTTTTAACTTTTTTCAAGGAACTTTCATTTTCGCTTGACACTTTCATGTTATCAACAACTTATCTCCATGTAAAATAACAAAAAACCCAAACTTGATATAAATTTCACAGAACAACATAATAATATCTAATACAGAGTACTTCAAAAGTTAACAGTCATAGATATGTTTCTGATTTTGGTTCACTGGAACCAACAAAGCGGACGGTTTCCTCGCATCATCCTGGTGATGGATGATGGTTGGAAACCTTTTTCCACCAATGCGCCCTCAATGTCAGCGATCTCCAGGTGTTTCGGGACCCTTCTGGAGACGGCTCTAATTTGCCTATCTTCAGGAAGGGTATACGTGTGAGGAGGGATTTTCTCCCTCACCAATAATTTGGACATACTCCTGTAGTCCTCGATTAAAGAAGGCTGAACTTTAATGCCGTCAGTCAGGTTTACTGCTTTCATACCTATAGTTGACCTTGCGAAAGATAGCCAACTTCGGGAATTGAACCCACTTGTACTTCTGGCGTACGACACTTGAGAGAACGCGAGTATTCTTGATGTTTTGGGGCATCTCAGGACGCGGAGGTAGGGGAGAGCAAGCTACCTGTTCCGTGGGATTTCCAACCTGGTTAATTTCGTCGTTTTGTGTGGTTTGATTTTTTTGGCCACCCTGTATGGTGAAGATTGATTTTTCTCCTGCTCATGTTGTCAATATATCACCATCCACAGATGATTCAGTAGTTAAAAGTTCGCAAAATGAGAAATTCCTAACTTCATCACGTGGTTTTGTCACTTTTTTGACAAGGAAGTAAAGGAACTTTCATTTTCGCTTGACACTTTCATGTTATCAACAACTTATCTCCATGTAAAATAACAAAAAACCCAAACTTGATATAAATTTCACAGAACAACATAATAATATCTAATACAGAGTACTTCAAAAGTTAACAGTCATAGATATGTTTCTGATTTTGGTTCACTTGAACCAACAAAGCGGACGGTTTCCTCGCATCATCCTGGTGATGGATGATGGTTGGAAACCTTTTTCCACCAATGCGCCCAATGTCAGCGATCTCCAGGTGTTTCGGGACCCTTCTGGAGACGGCTCTAATTTGCCTATCTTCAGGAAGGGTATACGTGTGAGGAGGGATTTTCTCCCTCACCAATAATTTGGACATACTCCTGTAGTCCTTGATTAAAGAAGGCTGAACTTTAATGCCGTCAGTCAGGTTTACTGCTTTCATACCTATAGTTGACCTTGCGAAAGATAGCCAACTTCGGGAATTGAACCCACTTGTACTTCTGGCGTACGACACTTAGAGAACGCGAGTATTCTTGATGTTTTGGAGCATCTCAAGACGCGGAGGTAGGGGAGAGCAAGCTACCTGTTCCGTGGGATTTCCAACCTGGTTAATTTCGTCGTTTTGTGTGGTTTAATTTTTGGCCACCCTGTATGGTGAAGATTGATTTTTCTCCTGCTCATGTTGTCAATATATCACCATCCACAGATGATTCAGTAGTTAAAAGTTCGGATTCTGAGAAATTCCAAGCTTCATCACGTGGTTTTGTCACTTTTTTGACAATCTTCTTTGGCGCCGGTATTTCTTACTGCCTGAGAGGCTGGTTTTGAAGAAGAAGGAAGAGAAGGAAAGTCTTCCGGGAGTCTTCGTTTCTTGTTTGCCGGTTCGTTCGGCTTAGTCGCAGTTTTGGTTTCAATCTCTGACTGCGCAGAGAGGTAGGAGAAAAAAACTTCCCTTGGCGGACGCTCAAGAAGCTCTCTGACCTCTGGTGAAGGGCCAGAAGGCTCCCCAATCGACGACCCGGGAATGCCTCTTAGCAGCTCTGATGGGCTCAGGCCCAGACGGTCAAGTAGAAGGCCTATGAAGTCAATCACTTCACCCCTGTCCCTGGCCATCAGGCCGTCTAGCAGTTCCTCCATACTGCTGTCGAAAGTCTCACACCCTTTTTTGTCCTAAGGGTAGGTGATGGTATAATGAACAGTTCCGTGAAATGATAAGTCTGAATGCACTCACCAGAATGCATCCACCAGAAACAATCGTTTATATGGAAATAACTTGGAAATATCGGAGCGAAAATTATTCTGTTTGTCAGTTTGACAGCTAATGTCAGATTTTTGAGGTGTTGATGGGTGTTCGGTACAGAAGCGGAAAGGTGGGGGCGAAGCTTCGGGTGATTACCATCACCGTACGTTTCGGTGGGGGGTGAGCATCGGGAAATTAGGGGTTCCAGGCAATTGGAAGTCTTTGACTGTCATCACGTTTGTTCAGGCAGAACGGTCGCTTTTCGATTTAGATGGTCCCGCAAATTATCCGAGCTTGTAGTGTTTTCGCTGTGGCGATGGTCTTAGTGTTCGCAAAGTCTGTGTTGTGTCCCGTCTCATGATGATGTTTTGATAGTGCTGAGGATTGATCTGACTTTTGGACAGCAAGTTGATGTTCGTATACTCTACTTGTCACACGTCTATTGGACTGGCCTTCATATGTTCTATCGCAATCGGAGCATGGAATTTCATATATTCCCTGAGATTCATTGATGATTTTGTCCTTGGGTGAACGAAGGAATGTGGAAATTTGATTGTTGGTGGTAAATATCGTTTTTATGTCGTGTTTTTTGGGAATTTGGCCAATTTTGACAGTTACACATTTAATGTAGAGAAGGAAAGCTTTGTGGGGAACGTTGTTGTCTTTTGGATCTTTGGGCCTGGACGAAGAAGTTTGTTGACGACGGATGGATCTGTCAATTTGA